>NC_077227.1:550385765-550985765 GCF_027887165.1 Monodelphis domestica | reverse complement strand
TGTGCTTATTAATAGTTTTGATTTCTTTAACTGAAAATTGCCTATTCAAGTTGTGAATATTAAAAACTACTCAGACTGTACTTTATTTTTTTAAACCCTTACCTTCCATCTTGGAGTCAATAATGTGTTATTGGCACCAAGGCAGAAGAGTGGTAAGGGCTAGGCAATGGGGGGTCAAGTGACTTGCCCAGGGTCACACAACTGGGAAGTGTCTGAGGCCAGATTTGAACCTAGGACCTCCTGTCTCTAGGCCTAGCTCTCAATTCACTGAGCTACCCAGCTGCCCCCTCAGACTGTACTTTAGAAGATTTGATTTTAGCTATTTCCTTATTGTAACAATGGAGATACTTGGTCTAACAAGAATCAGGAATGTATTGGGAACTTTTAAAATTACTCCATCCTAATTAGACATACTTTAGGGGAAGATAAAGTTGTAAACTCCTGATTGAACAATGAAGGTACTTAACTCATACCTTATAGTGAGGCTAGACTCTTAAGCAAAGTCTGTTTTTAGATCTAATACAAAAAGATGTTAAGTACCTGTAAAGGTTAATTTAATCACAAAAGGTCAAGTAACTCACAAAAGGCAAGCTTAACAAAGAAGTGTGAAGTACTCAGAAGATATAATCTAACCAGAGAAAGTGAGGACTAAAGAGTGGTGAGAACTAAGAATGGGCAGTCTTGGGGAAAAAGCGTCTACTGTGATTGGTAGGTGTGAAAATTTAGGGGAGGTGACATAAGAGAAAATGTCTTTAAAAGGAGGGGTAAAAAGTCAGTTCAGGCAATTGAATTCAGTTCTGAACTCAGTTCAGGAGATTGAGTTCAGTGGAGGACTGGAGCTTCCTTGGAGACAGTCTCGTGGTGAGTGATAAGACTGGACTCCCTTTCCCTTAGGCTCAGGGAGGCCACTTTGGCCAAGGCCTTTAACTACTGCCTGGCTCAGCCTGAACCAGAGCAGTTTAAATTTATTCTCTCTCTCTCTCTCTCTCTCTCTCTCTCTCTCTCTCTCTCTCTCTCTCTCTCTCTCTCTCTCTCTCTCTGTCTGTCTGTCTGTCTGTCTCTCTCTCTCTCTCTCTCTCTCTCTCTCTCTCTCTGTCTCTATCTCTGTCTGTCTGTCTGTCTCTCTCTTTCTCTCTCTGTCTGTCTGTCTGTCTGTCTCTCTCTTCCTTAATTCCTTCTCTCTATAATAATTAAAATCTCCATAATTCCCAGCTGACTTGGGTATTTTATTATTTGGGAATCATCCCTAGTGACCAATTATTTAGATTTAAGTCAAAACTCTAAAATCATCTTTAAAATGTCCCTTGCCCATTTATCAATTGGAGAATGGCTTGATTTTTTGTACAATTGATTTAGCTCTTCATAAATGAGTAATTAGACCTTTGTCAGAGGTTTTTTTAATGAAGATTGTTTCCTAATTTGTTGCTTCCCTTCTAATTTTGGTTGCATTGGTTTTGTTTGTACAAAAACTTTTTAATTCAATGTGATCAAAATTATTGATTTTATATTTTGTGATTTTTTTCTAACTCTTGCTTGGTTTTAAAATCTTTCCTTTCCCAAACATCTGACATGTATACTATTCTGTGCTCACCTAATTTACTTATAGTTTCCTTCTTTATATTCAAGTCATTCACCCATTCTGAGTTTATTTTGGTGTAGGGAGTGAGATGTTAATCCAAACCTAATCTCTCCCATACTGTCTTCTAATTTTCCCAGCAGTTTTTGTCAAATAGTGAATTTTGGTCCCAAAATCTGAGATCTTTGGGCTTATCATAGACTGTCTTGATGAGATCATTTAGCCCAAGTCTATTCCACTCATCCTCCTTTCTGTCTCTTAGCTAGTACCATATTCTTTTGATGACCACTGCTTGTGCTTTATAGGGATAGTTTGAGATCTGGTACTGCAAGGCCACCTTCCTTTGCATTTATTTTATGGTTTCCCTGGATATCCTTGATCTTTTGTTCTTCCAAATGAACTTTGTTATGTTTTTTTCTAATTCAGTAAAAAAGTTTTTTGGTAGTTTGATGGGTATGGCACTAAATAAGTATATAAGTTCAGGTGGGATGGTCATTTTTATTATATGTTAGCTCATCCTACCCATGCAATTAATGTTTTTCCAATTGTTTAGATCTAGTTTTAATTGTGTGGAAATTGTTTTGTAGTTGTGTTCATATAGTTCCTGTGTTTGTCTCAGCAGATGGATTCCTAAGTATTTTATATTGTCTAGGGTGATTTTAAATGGAATTTCCAAGAGAGGTTTATTTAAAAGTTCTCTGTGAGCAATGTTCGTTCAGGATGGGTCCAAGGAACCTGATAATTTTTAAATGAAAGTTCATCACTTTAATATTCATATTAAATATTCATATAATGGCTTATTAAACTGTTTGACCCAAAATAAATTTAATCTTTAGGCAATGGAGCTATAAGAAGTCTCCCTCCCATTTCATTTCAAATTACAACAGAATAAAATTTAATAATGGAATGTTTCTATAGCTTCTCTTCAACCATATACCTCTCCTTTTCCTCTAACAGAAAGGAAAAAATAATCTAAGATTATCTTGGGGGAAAAAAGTGGAAAGTTTGGGCACTGTAGATTTCACAACAGTCTCTTTCCTTTTAAAGAACAGCTCTATTCATTTTAGAGACAGCTTCTGGCTTTCAAATCCATGTAATTCCAACAGCTTCTTCACAATGGCAATCATATCATCAACTAACAAAGACTCCATACAAAATGGGAAAGATTTCATTTGCCCACAGGCTTCACTCCCTTACAATAGATTTCTCAAGGAATACAGTTGAGAACAACTAGTCTACTCATTTTCAGACCCCAAATACACATCTACGAGCAATTCAGAAAAAGACAAATTTAAGTGTGATAAAAGATAAAAGTTTGATAAATGAGAACTATCTAAATATCCAACTACACAAAAGTAAAATGGCTTGCTTTGGGAAGTACTAGATTGCCCTCACTGAATATTTTCAGGCAAAGGTTAGGTGGACACTCAGGAGGTATGTTGTGTAAAAACTTTTATTCTTCTATGAGTTAGACTAGGTAGCCTGAAGTCTCCTTGGTCCGCTGAGATCCCAAGATTCTTTCAAGGAAAAACACTGTGGGGAAATAAAATGAGGGACACATATCTAAGCACCTTGAAGGTCAAAGCCAAGATAGCAGAGAAGGTAAAGGGATTCTTCTTACTTTTATCAAATTATTCTCCCAAAATCTATAATATAAAGCCTCAAAATGAATTCTTGAGCAGCATAACCAACCCAAAAAAGCCAACGTGAAGCAATTTTTCAGCTCAAAACAAGCACAAGGGATCTAGTGCACTGGGGTGTTGGTGGAGAACAGTATACCAGGGCAAACCCTACCATGACAATAGGCCTTGACCTCAATTGAAGCAGTACCCAAGGCTTCAGGAACTCTAAGACACAGATAGTAAGGGAGACTGGACTAATGCTAAGAAGGAGATTGCAGGGGTTCCCTTTGCTGACTCTGGGTTCAAGACTCTTGTCACATGGCTTAGAACCAGGTCTCAATCCTGGGGTGCAGTCTCAGGGTGAGGAGGAGCACCTGCATATACCAGCATTTGTAGCTACAGGGAAGCAAAAGACCCTTGTCACACTTTCAAAGGGCAAAAAGATGCTCAAGGTTATTTGTAGACCAGAGCACAGACTGGGAGAATATTAAACACACCTCTCCTTACATCATACCACCTTGGAAGAACTGAAAGCAGATAAATTCCCAGCACCAGCTCTGCAAGCAGCTCCTCAAAGAACCTAAAGCTTTTAACAGTGTTTCCTTCACTACAGTTAAACAGCCTAATTTTAAGGGTTTTTTAACTAAAAGAAAAGAAGGGTCAGGAAAATGAGGAAATTAAAAAAATGAAATTAAATTAAGAAAGTTATTTTGGTGACAGGGTAGACACAAACTCAGAAGACAACAAAGTCAATGTTGCTGCATCCAAAGCTTCCAAGAAAAATATTAATTACTCTCAAGCACAAAAGGAATTAATGGAGGAGCTCAAAAATATTTTAAAAACAAATAAGAGAGGTAGAAGAAAAATTGAGAAAAGAAATGAGAGTGATACAGAAAAGTCATGAAAAAAGAGTCAACAGCTTAGAAAAGCAGGCACAAAAATACTGAAAAAATTAATTATCTTAAAAACAGAACAGGCAAATTCATAAAAAAGAGGCACAAAAATCTAAAGAAGAGGCAAATTCGTAAAAAAGAGGCACAAAAATCTAAAGAAGAGAAGAATTCTTAATAAGCAGAATTAGTCAAATGGAAAAAAATAATACACTAAAGATAAAAATTTCTTGAAATCCAGAATTGACCCTTTGGAAAAGTAGAAAAAATGTGAAATACAGGAAAAACAACTCACCTGGAAAATAAATACAGGAGAGATAATTTACGAACTAGGTATGAAAGCTCATTCAAAAAATCATTTCTTAAAAATTAGAATTGGGCAAGTGGAAGCTAATGACTTCATGAGACATGAAGAAACAATCAAAAAAATCTAAAGAATGGAAAAGTAGAAAAAATGTGAAATATGGAAAAAACAACTCCCCTGGAAAACAAATACAGGAGAGATAATTTAAGAATTATTGGACTAACCAAAAGCCATTATCAAAAAAAGAGCATAGATGTCTTTCAAGAAATCATCAAGGAAAACTGGCTTGATATTTTGGAACCAGAGGACAAAATAGAAATTGAAAGACTCAACTGATCACCTCCTGAAAGAGATTCCAAAAGGATAAATCCCAGGAATATTATAGCCAAATTCTAAAACTCCCAGTTCAAGGAGAAAATATTGTAAGTAGTCAAAAAGAAACTATTCAAATATTGTGGAGTCACAGTCAGAATAACACAACACTTAGCAGCTCCTCCATTAAAGGACTGAAGGGCCTGGAATATGATACTCCAGAAGGCAAATGAACCAGGACTTCAACCAAGAATTACTTACCAAGCAAAACTGAGCATAATCCTTGAGGGGGGGGGGGGGAATGAGTATTCGATGAAATAGAGGACTTTCAAATATTGCTGTTGAAAAAATCAGAACTAAGTGGAAAATGTGACTCTAATATACAAGAACCAGGATAATCATAAAAAGATAAATAAAGAAAGAGAAATTGAAATTCAATAAGATTAAACTGTGTACATCCCTACATTGGGAGATGATTCTTTTATTTCCAAAGAACTTTATCATTATTAGAGCAGTTGGGAGGGCAAGAATATGAGCTGAATATGATGGGATGATATAAGACTTTTAATTTAATTAAGGCCTGAGAAGGAGGATGTATTGGGAGACAGGCAAAGGGAAAACCACAATGGGGAAAATTATTCTACTTCAAAGAGCATTCAGGGGGCAGCTGAGTGGCTCAGTGGATTGAGAGTCAGACCTAGAGATGGGAGGTCCTGGGTTCAAATCTGACCTCAGACACTTCCCAGTTGTGTGACCCTGGGCAAGTCACTTAACCCCCATTGCCTAGCCCTTACCACTCTTTTGCCTTGGAACCAATACACAGTATTGATTCCAAGACGGAAGGTAAAGGTTTTTATTTTAAAAAAAAAAAAGGAGCATTCATGTGGAGGAGAAGATGAGGAAAGTGGGGAAGACAGTATGGGAACCTAACTCTCAGGCAGATGAGGGGTTGAGTGGAAAAAGGGAGTTAGAGAATTCAAGACTCAATATTCTCTGAAAAATGTTGGAAACTCTTTTTCATGTAATTCAGAGGGAAAAAAAGAAAAAATTAGGGCCTCAAATGTCATTTTTAAATAGATATTAACATTCAATAATATTGTCAATGGATAAAGATTTTCAGCATTCATCCTTAACATTACCACAAAGACTTCAGCAACCAGAAACTAAATCATATTTAAAGTAAGTCTTATTGGAGATGGTCAAAATCTTTTTAAGCTGCTCTCTGAAACAATAACCCAAATATTTAATTCCAGTATTTCCTTGGTGAAACAATATGTATATCAATCATGAATCACCAAACAGCATGGGACTGACTCATCATTGCAAGTGACCCAAGCCAATGGAAAGACATAAGACAGTTATGAAATTAAGCTGAAATACACTACTAATTAGAACTTGCAATAAGACCATCATGAAAGGCATTTAGTACTAGCAAAAATGAACTGATCAAGTACTGATAAATCAAATAGAGGAATTACACAGATGTTTCACTGTTAATTTAAAAGTCTGTACAATGAAATCACTGATTTGTCACAGCACAAGTAATCGCACACAAATAATAATGAAAAGATATGATGACAGCAGTAATTTCATCTATTCAAACAAGCCATTAACGCCCCCCAAAAAGAAGAAACAAATAATAAAAATGGACCTTAACAAAAACTACCACTAATTCCAAAGGAAGTTTAGCTGATAAAAACCAATCACTATAGCAAGGAGATGAAAATATCCTAAAAGTAATTCAAACCAGCAATTATTTGACCTCCTTGCCAAGAAGAGCATAATGATTTGGGGCATAAATTCATTTTTAAGATTTTGCAGAGGAAGATAGTGAAATATTATGAGAATATCATCTTGTCTAATAGCTAGAAGCAATGGAAGGAAATTAATTTTTAAGAAACACTGATGGAGGCTCAATTAAACAAAATAATCCTGAAAGTATTAGGGATGAACCAGAAGGAAAACCACTGAAAAGCAGAAAAGATCTGAAAATATTTGAGAATTTTTTCCTAAGTTTTGGTCATCCTCCTTTCTTTCAGTTACCCTATATCTCAATACACTCAAAATTATGGGGTCATAATGTTCAAAATTGACCAAATTTAAAAAATAAATAAATTTAAATAAAGTAAAAAAAATTATGGAGTCATATAATGAGTATTTTCTGTTTGTCAAGTCAATATTATTCTAAAGAACCCAATTATTCATACTGAAAAAACAAGCAGATGAAAAGCTGGTGTCTGTACCATAATAAGCAGAATGAGGGATGTTCTATAAAAATCATCCAGCAGTATATCTTAGATAAATAGATAAACAAATGGATAATCAACTCAGCCCAGAATTGAACAGAACTTTAATAAATTGGAATTGCTGTTGGAAAACTGAATGATACTTTTAATAACTCTGTATATCTTTTTAATGAAAAGGTTTTTCAAAGAATTTTTCCTATAATACTGTATGCCTGACTATGCATCACAGAATACCAGTCTTAGCAGAATTCATGTTGAGGGTCACCCAAAAAGGCATGAAGAGGCACATTGGGCATGAGCAAGCTGTAACACATTCACCAATTAAGAACTGAATAAGAGTAGTGTAAAATATATCATCTAAGAAATACATTCCAAAAAAAAAGAAAGTAGCTTTATGTGACCTTTCTAAGAACAATTAATAAGAAGCCATTGGCAAGAGCCATACAAAGTATGAATGAGTTAAAAGTTGAATTATTGGAAGGGGTATAATCCCTCCCAAGTATAAAAGTATTTATGTAAATACAAGGGCAAAAATAGCAAAAATAAATAAGTGAGGAGAAGTTGTAACCTACATGAGGGCAGAGGGAACACTATCATAACAATAAAGGATCTTAGTATAACCACATGCTCTTCCCCTAAAAAAAAACTATTAAAATGCCTAAACTTCAGCATATGGATCAATGTTTTCTCTGAGTTAATGAATAACTTCAAGAGCCATAGTTTGTTTAACATTTCATATCATTCTTTTAGGAAATTAATCTTCAGGAATATTTTTATTTATCTAATTTTCCCAGCATATCAATAGCTCTGACTATATGTTTTATATCTTTCTTTCCCACACCCACTTTCCTATGAGTAACTACTTACTCGGTCATTACAATGTCTCATTTCTAGGAAGACACCAAACAATCACTGCTGGCTAAAATTTCTCCTCAGAAATCTTAGGCAGAGGAAGTCATAAGTTCTACTTTTCCCAATTTCCACCATTCTCTCAGTAAACAGAAGCTGGCCATACTAAAACCAGTAAATTCCTCCATTAATCTCAATCTGTATGGTTTGAAACTACTTGAGGAGCTGGGTTTTCTGATTTTTAATGGCCTTATAAAATACTTCTTCCCTAATCCTACCACATAAATTTGCAAAACTAATCTTGAACTCCCAGTAAGACACAGGAAAGTTTCAAAACACAAAATCATCTCACAAAATATATGACTTCAAAATCACCTAAGTCCAAGTTGGAAAGGATTTCAGAGGCCATATATAGTCTCACTCACAACTGAGTAAGAAACTCAACTACAAGATACAAAGTTCTTCCAGACTTTGAATGAATTCCACTGATAAATGGAAATGTTCATCTATTCCACTTTGGTATAGCTCCAATTGTTAGGAAGTTTTTCCCTACAATTTGCCTTGGGAACTTCCACCCATTGTTGCTAGTTCTGTCTCCTGGGGCCAAGAAGAACAAATTAATTTCTCTTCCATGTGGTAGTCCTTCAAAATACTTTCTCACTGTTAATAACAGATGTATCTTTCAAGTATCAAATGTATCAGATAAAGTCTTAAAATTACTCTATAATTGAAAATACACACACAAAGAAAGAAATATTAATTTATGAAATGAATGTCTTTGCATTTTTTATATATCTGCAGTTAATCAATGAGCATTTATTCAGAACTTAATGTGCATTCCAGGAACTATGACAAATGCCCAGGATACAAAGAAAGGGAAAAACAAAAATATTTCTTGCATTCAAAGAGGTTATATACTTATATGGGAGACAATGGTATGTATAGAATAGAGACAAAGTAGAAGGAAGGTTTCAGAGAGAACACAGGAGAATGATGAAAGGACTTAAAGCCATTCTACATGGGGATTAGTTTTAGTATGAAAGAAAACTTTGGGAAAAGCTAGTAGTATGTGAAGAGGTATCTTGTGAAAAAGTAATTAGGCAAGTTTTGCTTAGCCCTTGAGTGTAAAACAGAAACAAAAAGTTGATGTAAAAGGGGCACAGTTTGTTCAATATCAGGAAAATGTTCCTGATAATTATTGTTGTTTCAGAGTGGAATAAGTTACCACAGGAAGTCATGAGGTCCCCATCACTGGTGACTATAAAAACATGTGTATAGGTTTCTTAAAGGCAAAAGCTGTTTTATTTTTATATCTCAAGAACTCATTACAGTATAAGCAAATACAAGGTACTGAACCATTGTTTGAATTGATATTATTGAGAGGATTCTCATTCAGATATAGGTTGGAGTTAATGACCTCAAAGGTCTCATTTAACTCAGAGAGACTGGTTTTTATTTTTTGGGAAAAGAAAAGGGCTTCACCCCAGAGATCCTGCTTCTAGGCATGTAGTCCAAGAAGTCAAAGATAGAAAGTGTCTATGAATGAATGAATAAATAGAATTTATTAAATTCTTACAATGTGTTAATCATTGTGCTAAGTATGCAAATACAAAAGCAAACCAGTCCTTCCCCTTAAGGAGCTTATATTCTAATGGGGAAAAATAAAAATAGAAATAGTGGCCAAGAAATTATGGTCTGGAAATGCAGAGATGGTTAGGGAAATAGTTCAAAAGCATTCATTCTTCAAGCAGTGTTAGTGATGATTTTTTATAGCTCTTAAATAAAGATATTAGAGGAGGAGGAGATAAAGGGTAAACATAGTGATAAGGCATGAAATGATTGGGATGAAGATGAAGATGAAAAGTCCAGAAATTGTACCCAGTGGCTTACCTCCTCCAATGCATTGATTCTGGTGCTCAGGTTTGGAGCATAGATCAAAAGAAAGAGTAGCAGTAGGAAGATGGCAAATATATGCTAAAATATTTACAGCAGTATTTTTTTTGGTGGTAACAAAGAACTAGAAACAAATTGGTGACCTACTAATCGGGCAATGCCTGAAAAAATTGTGCTCACTAACATAATGGAATATTGTTGTCCCACAAGAAAAAATGGAAGGTAAAGAATTAAATAGCAAATAGGAAGACTTGTATGAACTGATGCAAAATAAAAGCATAGATAATAATTTATTCTAAAAGAACTAAACAAAATAGTATAGAAGGAAAAAGAGGGCCACAGACAGGGTTCCAGAGGACTCTGTTATTGGGCATGACCTAGAAGAAGATCCAGCAATCATCAAAAGCAAGAGTATGAAGAGAGTAAAGAAAAGAATGAGAAGCCCTTTTAAGAAATCTCAAAAGAAAGCAATGTGGTACAATGGAAAGGGCACTGGTTACAAAATCAGAGGACATAAGTTTGAATCTGAGCTTTGCCACTTTTGTTACTTACATGATCGGAGCCAATTCACTTTCTCTTCTTTGGAACCTAGTTTTTTTCCTCTATAAAATGAGAAGGTTGGAAAAGATGATCTCTAAGGCTTCTTACAGTTCAAAAACCTAAGTCTCTTGAGTCCTAGGTCAGGTCTTTATTGATATGACTTAAGTATTTCAACTAGAGAGGTTAGTTAGGGATGATGATTAATATAATGGAACCAACAATAGTTCAGGAACTTATGATGAAACATGTTATCCCCCTAAAAAAAGTGATGGACTGAAAAGTCCAAATCAACACTGTTTTTTAACATGGCTATGTCAGAACTTATTTTGGTTGATGATTATATACTGTTACAGCTTCATTTTTCTTGAGTGAGAAAGAGGAGGTGGAAAGAAAATTCAGAACTGAAAATAAAATTGAATTTTAAAAAATTAGAGATATTAGGCATACTTTAAACTAAACTCTGCTTTAGATAAGTTTCCTAATACATTATAAAAACAAAAGTCTTTCAGTAAAAGAATTTTAAAATCCTGTGATATTTTCCCTTTTTTTGAAATAACATTTAAGATGGCTAATGATATCATTTAGTAGTGGTAAAAATAAATAATGGAGATGATAAGAAGACTCTAACTTTAAGTGGTTTAAGATTTACAAAGTGTTTGCCTTACATAACAACCCCATAAAATAGGTAGTAAAATTTCAACCTCATTTCACAAAAGTGTAATAAAAAGTGAATGTATTTTTTAAATCATAAAGCCGTAAGGAACCTAAGAAGTTATATACTCCAATTCTCTCATTTTACAAAGGAGAAAACTGAAGAGCTGGAGTAAAATAACTTGCCCCACTGTCATATGTAGTTAAGTAGTGAAGAATTATACTCAAACTTTGGACTTTTGAGTTCCAAGTGCTATGCTCCTAGACATTCTGACTCCTTATTCTCCTAAGTCTTGAACTTTAATGTTGACATAAAAATGTCCTCTATTACCATCATTATCATTACTATGGGAATTTGAGACAAATTGGAAAATCCTAAAGTCAACCCTTAATTCACAGCTACTTGAATAACTTTCTAAGTATCTTAAGTCAGTTAGTCAACATTTATTAAGCATCTACTATGTGACAGACACTGTGCCCAGCACTAAAGAAACAATGAATGGCAAAAGACAGCCCTGGCTTTCAAGGAACTGCCAATATGAAGGGATACCACAAGCAAAACCCCATAAATAGATGAGCAATATATAGGATAAGTTGGAAATATTCAGTAGGGGGAAGACACCAGAATTAATGAGGCATGAGAAAAGCTTGCCATTTTAGCTGCAACTTGAAGGAAGCTAGAGAAGCAAGGAGGTGATGAGGAGGGAAAGAATTCCAAGCATAGGAGATGGTTGGTTAGTAAAAATGTGTAGATAGATAAGTGATCAAAATGGAGATGGGGAGTAACTGAGGGAGGAAGGCTACTGGGAGATCCAATACTACTAGTGTTCATATTCAAAGACAGCCCCCTAGGATTTAAGATTGTCTTTGTGGTACCCTCACACACATACTCTCATCCACCGATGTGAGTAGCTGGCACCTACACATTCTGTTCAACACATCTATTTATACAATATAGCAATGAAATTTAGGGATTCTGGATTATTCATATTAAAGGGTTGTTTAGTATCTTTCATTTTTTCAATGGCCTTAAAATAGTTTTAAAATATTAGAACCTCTGCTAGGCTCTGTCAGCTATCATTCTCTCTCTTCCAACAACTCCCTTTTCTAGCCCCATCCCCTTAGAAAAAATGCTAGTTCATTTTACTTCCAATCCCAAGCTATTTTGCAAGCTCAAACAGATTTCTTTCTTTAAGCTCCTAGGTTCCAGGAAAAACAGGGTCCTCAGTGTAAATAAGGCTCCTGGACTAGATGACATAAATCTTTCAGCTCTTAAGCCCTATGATCTCTGTTTTACCCAAAGGTTTACCCACTGATTTCAGGAGAAAACTGATTTTCTCACAACAATTTGAAATATCAACTTGATTTGGTGTCCTCTTCTACTAACAGAAATTCCATGCC
The DNA here is from genome assembly GCF_027887165.1 of Monodelphis domestica. NCBI lineage: Eukaryota > Metazoa > Chordata > Mammalia > Didelphimorphia > Didelphidae > Monodelphis > Monodelphis domestica. The sequence continues at coordinate 550,973,481 of NC_077227.1, read as the reverse complement.
TATCCTTTCCCTTGGTTCTAAGGTCTTAGTATCTTGCATTCATCATTCCCCTGAGATATACATACCTCTAGCAATCTCTTCTTAGTCTCTTTCCTCACTTCCCTCTTTTCATATTTCCTCTTGAATCCACAAGACCAATAATCATTGTGTCAAAACTATCTTCCACCCCTTAATTATTTGCCAGTTCTAGAATTCCAAGCTCCTCTTGGTATACATATCCCCATCTGAGATCATCACTCTACCCCACTTTATGAAAAATCCCCAGGCATATTAGTATGTCATTAAATCTTCATTCAATCTTTACAACTGAAAATCTGAACTTGAAAGAAATGTAGGATTTGGATTGAAGAAAACCCCTGACCAAACCTGTCAAATAAAGCATAAACTTTTGATTCTTGAATTCAAGGGCCTCAATATCATTTTTTTCTAGTTAAACTAGATGGTTAGGATGTACTCTGAAGTCTCTGCCACATCCTTCTCCTCTCCCAACTCCTGCAGGATACTTTCATTTTTCCCACTTCCATTTTCAGGTTCATTTTAGATATTTGTTGTCTTTTTCTTTTTCTATTACAATATAAGCTCTTTGAGGGCAGGAATTAACTTTCCCTTTAGGGGTATTTATATTCTCAGTTCTTTGCACAAAACGAGGCACATAGCAAGCACTTAAATGCTTACTGACATATAAATGAAGTTTTAAGAAATTCCCTTGATAGCAGAGTTAGAGAACTTTTTCTAAGAAAAACTAAAAGAAGGAAAAAAATTGTGGAGGAACACAACTGATGGACAAACCCCAGATTGAAAAATGATTCATGAGTTGCCATGCCAATAAAAACATTACCCACAATAATGCACTCCATGCAGGCACTATAAATGCTATTTTAAAAAGTTAAAAAGTCTTACTCTCATGGATATGTATTTTTAGAAATGCTTGCTGTCAGCCAATAAGCAACAAACCAAATCTGACCCCCAATGCTGTTAAATTCCCTAGCTCAAAAGGAAATCTATTTTCCATTGGAAACAAGAGGATATCCACATCTCATCACTTATAAAGACTAGAGCTAAAAGAAAATAAGAAAAATTGAAGACTATTTTCTTGTGGAAAAAAAGTGAATTATGTTTTGTCAACAAATAGCAGTTTTCAACAAATATCTATTATGCATCTGTTATGTGATAGGCAGGGGTAATGCCCCCCCAAAAAAAACCTCTACCCTCAAAGAAACTATATTCTATTGAGAGTGGGAATGGGGTGTAGCACACAAGTAAGCAAATATAAGGTGATTCCAGGATAGAATGTTTAATAAATAAGGGACTCAAAATATCTATACCTTGGAACAGGTACTTGAGTTGTGATATTTTTTTCTTTGCAATGTTCACTTTATTAAATTTGATCTAATAATCAAGCCCTTAGAGATTTTTTTCCTCACATTTTTTCTCAACTATATGTAAACAAAAATTATAATTTTTTTAAAATTTTGAGTTCCATATTCTTTACTGAATTCCTTTCTTCCACCTTGAGAAGGCAAGTAGTTTGATATAGGTTACACATGTGCAGTCATAAAAAAAAAATACTCCTATACTAGCTATGTTGCAAAAGAAAATGCAGGCTAAAAAGAAGAAAGAAAAAAATTTAAGTATGTTCCAAAATCTCATTCAAACTCCATCTGTCATTTCTCTGGAAATAGATAGCATTTTATCATAAGTCCTTCAGAATTGTCTTGGATCACTATGTTGCTAAGAATAGGGAGGTCATCACAGTTGTTTATCATAAATATTGCTATTACTGTGTACAATGTTCTCCTGGTTCTACTTACTTCACTAGGCATCAGTTCTTACCAAGTCTTCTCAAGTTTTTCTGAAACCATCCTGTTCATCATTTCTGGTAACATAATAGTATTCCATCACAATTCTATTTCACAACTTGTTCAGTCCTTCCCCAATTGACAGGCATTCCCTGAATTTCCAATTCTTTACCAACACAAAAAGAGCTGCTATAAACAATTTTTTTTACCTATTGGTCTTTTTCCTTTTTTACTTGATTTGTTTGGAGTACCTACCTAGTAGTGGTATTGTTGAACAAAGAATATGTACAGTTTCAAAGCCTTTGGGGCATACTTCCAAATTACTCTCCAGAATTGTGGATCAGTTCACAACTCCCCAATGTATTAGTGTCATTATTTTTCTATATCCTTGCCAATATTTGTCATTTGTATTTTCTGTCATATTACTCAATCTAATAGGTGTGAGGTGGTACATCAGAGTTGTTTTATTTTGAATTTTCTATAATAAGTGTGATTTAGAGCATTTTTTAAAACCATTACCCTCTCTCTTAGAATCAATAATAAAGTGATCATTTCCAAGGCAAAAGAGTAATAAGGGCTGGACAATGGGGGTTAAATAACTCAGCCAGGATCACATCAGTGTCTGATGCTGTATTTGGACCCAGGATCTCCAATCTCTAGGCCTGGCTCTCAATCCACTGAGCTACCTACCTGCATTTTTTTACATGACTTTGGCTTTGATTTCTTCTTCTGAAAACTGCCTATTCTTATCCTTTAATGATTTATTAATTGGAGACTAACTCATATTCTTATAAATTTGACTTGTTCTCTGAATATTTTTAAAATGAAGCCTTTATCAGAGAAATTTGCTGTATCTCCCCCTCCCCCAATTTACTGCTTTCCTTCTAATTTTGACTACATAGTTAATTTGTATAAAAATGTTTTGATGCGTTCAAAATTATCTATTTTGCATTCCCACAATACTTTCTAACTTGTTTTGTCATAAATTTTCTCCTTGATCATAAATCTGACAGGTAAAAATACAGTAACTGCTCCCTTAATTTACTTATGATATTATTCTTTATGGCTAAGTCATATTCCCATTTTTACCTTATCTTGGCATCCAGTAAGAGATGTTGGTGTATACTAGTTTCTCCCAAAATGCTTTATAGTTTTCCTGGCAGATTTTCTCAAATATTTATTTTTGTCCCAAAAACTGGGATACATCAAATTAAGGTCTTAAAAATGAACAATCTGTTGTCCTCTTCCTGGCAAAGCAAATTAATACCAGGTTTCTGTTAATAAGAGAACACGGAGAATTATGGGACAAAGAATGGGTTTAGAAGCTTCACAGCTTGAAAGAGATCTTAGAAGTGATCTAGTTTGACCTCTTCATTCTACAGATGAGAAAAGTGAGACCCAGAGAGACTGTCATGCAGTGAAATCAGTATGATCAAGGTCACACAGATAGAAAATAGCCAAGCTAGTCATGGAATGGATTACCTGCACACTAGAAATCCACCCACAAGCATTAAGGGGATGGTACGATGTACTAAGCATTGTGCTAGGTATTAAGGATACAAAAGCAGATCAGGAAGAGATTTTAGGAGAAAACGGTTCTTAAACTTTGGATTAAAGGAAGAAAGGGATTTCATGAAGAGTGGGTAGGGGAAAACAAATGCAACAGCATTGAGAATGGATATGGAGTGTTGTATGTCAGAAGCAAAGGTCAATGTGACTAGATCCCAAGGTAAAGGACAAGGAATAATGGCCAATAAGATTAGAAAGATAAGTTGGGACCAGTGTGTAGAAGTCTTTAAAAGACCAAAAAGTCAATATCCTTACAGTTAATAGGAAACTATGAGAGTGAATGTAAGGAGTAAAGTGGTCAGATCTATGATTAAGTAATATTACTTTGACACCAGTGTATATCATTATGAACTAGAGTAGTGAGATATTTGAGGCAGAGAGACCAGTTAAGAGGCTGTTGCAAAGATCTGTTTAAAAGTGATGAAAATGCTGAACTAAAGTGGTAGTTATGAGTTAAGAAAAGGGGTCAAACATGAAATTGATTGTAGAGGTAAAAAGAGAAATCAGATTTGGCAACTGATGTGATATTTGCAGTGAGGGAAAATGAGGAATTGAAAATAACTTAGAGGTTATGAACCCGAGATAGTGGAAGAATGATGATTAATGTCTTTGAAAGAAAAGAGAACTTTTGTTTTAAGGTGGATTAGGAGAGAAAGATAATTAGTTTTATTTTTTAGACATGTTAAGTTTGAAATGTATCAAAACATCAAAATGAAATGTCCAACAGGCAATTGGGGATGAGGGCCTGAAACTTGAGGGAGATACTGGGGCTAGAAATGTAATTTGTAAATATTTGAGAAAATCTGCTAGAAATATAATAGATATGATAGAAGAGTTATAGAAAATCAAATCAATGAAAATGTCAGAGTTCATTTTTAGGTACTTGTGAAGGCTGACCTAATAAAACCTTAGTAGATCTTTTATATTATCACAGTAAAGGGAAGGACTTATCACTAGATATCAGAGAAAATGAGAGAATATCCAGAAATAAATGTGATTTTTTAAAAAATCAGTAAACATAAAAGTAATTTTTAAATCCACATGTTGTTTGGTTTTTTATTTAATTTGTATGATGAATTACCATAAACAAAAAAGAACACTTTGTGGAAAAAACCTGAGTAAGTCAAGTTTTCTTGTCCTATAGAATAATCATTTAAATCAAAACTACTATGATAGGAATAGTTTGGAATAAGTATGTCTTGGACCTTTGAAAAATTATTTAAGAATTTCTGCCCCTGTGAACAAAATGGAACTCTAGTGACCTGGAAGTTAATTTACCATCAAAGTAAGAAATGTTTCCTCCTGAGAAGGAGTAAGTTAGTCACCAGCTGGAACAGGACCAATATTATTAAGAATACTAAATGTGTTAGACACTCAAAAAACAGTCTTCATCCTTGCCTTTATCACTGAAAATAAACTGACACAATGAACTCCAAAAAAATTTTGATATTAAAAGAAATGAATGATGCAAAATAAGGTAAATTCTTCTATTAACCAGCAATATTTGTTTTGAAATAATCAATAAGGAGACTTGGGGGGACATGACCTCAGCAAAACAGTCTATGATAAACCCAAAGATCCCAGTTTGGGGGACCAAAACCCAGTATTTGATAAAAACTTCTGGGAAAATTGGAAGACAGTATGAGAGAGATTAGGTTTGGATCAACATCTTACACCCTTACACCAAGATAAACTCAGAATGAGTGAATAACCTGAATATAAAGAAGGAAACTATAAGCAAATTAGGTGAACACAGAATAGTATACTTGTCAGATCTTTGGGAAAGGAAAGACTTTAAAACCAAGCAAGAGCTAGAAAAAAAATCACAAAATTTAAAATCAATAATTTTGATTACATCAAATTAAAAAGGTTTTGCACAAACAAAACTAATGCATCCAAAATTAGAAGGGAAGCAACAAATTGGGAAACAATCTTCATTACAAAAACCTCTGACAAAGGTCTAATTACTCAAACTTATAAAGAGCTAAAACAGTTGTACAAAAAATCAAGCCATTCTCCAATTGAAAAACGGGCAAGGGACATGAATAGGAAGTTTTCAATTAAAGAAATCAAAACTATTAATAGGCACATGAAAAAGTGTTCTAAATCTCTTATAATCAGAGAGATACAAATCAAAACAACTCTGAGGTATCACCTCACACCTAGCAGATTGGCTAACATGACAGTAAAGGAAAGTAAAGAATGTTGGAGGGGATGTGGCAAAGTTGGGACATTAATTCATTGTTCGTGGAGTTGTGAATTGACCCAACCATTCTGGAGGGCAATTTAGAACTATGCCCAAAGGGTGCTAAAAGACTGTCTGCACTTTGATCCAGCCATAGCACTGCTGGGTTTGTACCCCAAAGATAATAAGGAAAAAGACATGTACAAAATTATTCATAGCTGTCTCTTTGTGGTGGCCAAAAATTGGAAAATAAGGGAATGCCCTTCAATTGGGGAATGGCTGAACAAATTGTGGTATATGTTGGTGATGAATTACTATTGTGCTCAAAGGAATAATAAAGTGGAGGAATTCCATGGAGATTGGAACAATCTCCGGGAAGTGATGCAGAGTGAGAGGAGCAGAACCAGGAAAACATTGTATTCAGAGACTGATACACTGTGGTACAATAGAATGTAATGGACTTCTCTATTAGTGGCAATGCAATGACCCTGAACAATTTGAAGGAACCTATGAAAAAAACCACTATCCACATCCAGAGGAAACACAGTGGGAGTAAAAACACTGAGGAAAAACCACTGCTTGAATACATGGGTCCAAGGGATATGGTTGGGGATGTAGACTCTAAATAAACATTCTAGTGTAAACAACAACATGGAAACAGGTTCTGATCAAAGACACAAGTAATACCCAATGAAATTGTCTGTTGGCTACAGGAAGAGTGGATGGAGGGGAGGGAGGGAAATAATGTGATTATTGTAACCAAGGAATAATGTTCCAAATTGACTAAATAAACTTATTCAAATGGGGAAAATAACTGAAATAATCCATAAGGCAATAGAAGGGAATATAGTGGGCAGAAATTACAGCATCTTACTATTGAGAGAATTGATAGTTTAAATATATGTTAACATATTTATAAATAAAATGAGCACTCTAGAGTGGTATATAATGCATGTATCATCAATGACATGTAAGTCCAGATAAGAAAGTAAGTCATTCATATAGCAGGAAGTATAAAAAAATAGCTAAGTCTGTGGATTGCAATGTTACCCATAAAATACCATACATATGTCTAAAGAAAAGGCTTTATAAAATTGAGAACTTCTGAGGAAGATTTATGAGAAAACATGAAGAAAAATCACACAGGGTGATAACATATGGAAATGATGTCACAATAATGAAGTATCTATTGAAGTATCAGAGTAAATAGATAGTTCAGTTACCTTGGTCAAATTATTTAATCTCAAAGGATTCTAGTCAACCCATTTGTAAAGTGGGGAAATTATTTTACTTGCATAAAGACAGAAAGTTTGACCAGCTAAACAATCTCTTAGGGACCCTTCCAACACTAGAATATTTACTTCTATGCTTCTTGAGTTCAAATGAACTGATCCTTGGATAATTACCAAATATAGAATATGTTTGTCACAAAATGGGAATTTTTAAGAGTCTAGTTGAAATCAGTCATCATTATATTAATGATAGACATGAATTATTTGGTCAACTTTTTTATATATGAAAGCCTCAAATTCCAAACATTTAGAGAGAAAAACATACAATATTCATCAAAAAGTACTGATTAAACAAAGAAGCATGTAAGTCATATTGAATGCATTCACTTCCAGAACAGGATTTCTCAGATCTCCAGAGTTAGTCAAAAGAGATTCATGTACCAATCCATGCAAGAAAAGTGGATGAAAAAGCATCCTGATCATCCTAGAAAAGAACCCAAAATTATTCAGGAAAAATTACTAAAATGTTTATATACTTTCACTCCAAAATTCTACCATTGGCATTACTTCCTAGAAAAGTTTTTAACAAAAAGGTAAGACCAATATGTACAAAAATATTTATAACAGCATTATTTATTAAACAAAAAGGTAGAAATAAATATGTACCTAACTAAAGAATAGTTGAAAAAAGCATAATATACATTTGAATTGTATTTTGCTGGGCCAGAAGGAATGATGAATGAAGAGGGCTCATAGAAACCTGGGGAGATTTGTATGAAGTGATTCAAAGTGAAGAAAATAAAGTCAAAATACCAATACCTTCAAAAAAGTAACAAATTTCAATATTGGTAGTTAAAGGTACCAGCGTATAATCAAGAGCAGTCTAAACATTAGAGCAAGGAAGACTTCTGTTCAAGTTCTGCCTTTGAAACATAATAGTTTTTTTAATTAAATAATTATTTTGTTTTTTATAATAAAATGCCCAGTCATTTCCCAGCCTTTCTCCCCTTCCTGAATTAGAGAGGGCATCATTTGACAAAAAAAATTATTACATAATAGCTTTATGACTATGTAAAAGTTACTTAACCATTCAGAAAATTCCCTGAGCAACTCTCTAAGACTAAATTATAGAGGAATTGCTGATTTTTATCAGTGAAGGATTTTCCTACATTGGGAGTTCCCCATACCACTGATATCACAGGTTCAGACTATTCACAAACAAAAAAATGTCAATCAAACATGAATCGATATTAGTAGCATGCTATCAAAATTGAAGGCTGAAGTCTTTCGGTTATCAATAAACTAAATAAATTCCAGGAGAGGTTGGCTACTTGTTGGGAAATAACTGTGAAAAATAAATACATCTCCATTGGAAAAGAAAAGAATCAATATGGCCCTAATTGTGACAAAAAGAAGCCTAATGAGTTTCTCTGTCTTAAAAAGACAACACTGGGGTGAGCTGAACCCAGAACAAACAGGAAAAGTCATCAGGGTATATGTATCATCTGAGAAAATACATGGCCCTGTCAATAATCCCAAAATGTTCCTTATGGCAAAAACCCATCTTTGTAACACCAATGTTCTCCCAGTGATGTTATAGGCCTGCAACTCATAGAACCTCATAATCTCATCAGATTCAGTCTCAAGGGGCAATGGAAAGATACATAGTAGGGTTACATCATCTGTACACGTTCCCAATGATGACTTGCATGTAGCTCTTAAAAAAAAAAAAAAGAGGTAGACCAAATATGAAGCAAGAAAAGGTAAATGGAGGGTCAGTTCAATAACTACTAGAAGACCAAGAGAAAGACGTCCAGTTCATTGGGTAGTTACACTATGTAGGATTTACAGAAATGTTAGTTCCATAGAATGACAAAAGAATGAACAATGATTCTTAGATGGAGTACCTAAAAGGAGATGATAGATTCTCTGGAGGTAAAAAGCAGTCAGGCACTAGGGAATTAGAAATCAACCAGAAAGATATTTTATCTCCAAAAGCTAAATCATGACTCACTTTTACATAGCACTTTAAAGTATTTAAAACACTTAATATGACATGATCTCATTTGAATCCAGTAAAACCTCTTTATACTGTGAATATTATACCCATTATATAGAGAGATAGGAAGGAAGAAAGGAAAAGGGAGAGGAAGAAAAATAAGTTATGTAAGGTAGGATGGAGGCAAGTTGGTTTTGAGGTCTTGGTAAAGCATCTGGAGAAATGTGAGGAAGTGTGAAAGAGAAGAAGCTGCCATCCTCTTTAGGATATGTTTGGCTGAGTAGATTCTGGAAGCTAATAAAAAGATATTCTTTGGGTGGATCAAAATGTCATGGAGGAAAAATAGGAAGGATTTTGAAATTAAATGGCAAAGAGTTTAGGTTTCATAACCTACTTAAGTATTGTTCTATCTCCTGTGAAAAAGCAAGCAAGCCTCCTCTCCAGCAGGAATTGTTAAAGCAGCATGACTATGTGCATAAAAGCAAACATATTTTCAAAATGTATACCCATGTGAAGCAAATAACAATTAATAACTGTGGAGACCTAACAGAAAAACTCAGTGGGGTAGATTTCTGAAAATCTAATGTATTTGATGTTAGAATTAAGAAAAGTAAAAGGAAACTGTCCCAAGAGTAGATATACACAGACACACACACTCTGAGTTTCACTGGCATTAAAAGTACTTGATGGATTATGATGAGAATACTAGGTACAAAATGTTACAGAAACACTGCCAGTTCTTGATTCACAAGAGCTGACTGTCCAATTGGAATATTATTTATTTCTCTTCTACTTCCTACTGACATCCCTTTACTATCTCATTATTCATCTATAAAATAAAATAATGTCTTATGTGTAAGAGAGGCTAAATGACATCTGTTGAATCAGTCAGTTTGGCCATTTAGGGAAAAATCAAATAAAGATTTCAGTGGAGAAAAGCAATTACCTAGGCAATTTGGCTAAAACAAGACTTGGCTCTTTTTTATGAATTTCAATTATCCAGGCTATTTCAGCCTTGACACAGATAATTAAAATATAGTCGTGTGCCAGAAGGAAAGAATAGAAATGTTCATAAATTATTAATAGTCAATAGGTTCAAAATTATGTAGCCATAAAAAAAGTTTTGGTGGAAAAGTACCAGGTAATCACAGATAGCTGACAGTTCTCTACTAATGAACTGAAATATTATTATATGTTAATACTTCCAAGGATCAGAGATCTCATCAACATAGTAGCTGTCCAATGGTGTTATATATCTAATGAAGATATACTCCTACCCTCTCATCCCTGTGTGATTTTTGCCCATGTTCTTTGACCAGTCTCTTATGGAAGGATTATCCAGTTCTACTAGAGGGCCTTCTCTAATTCTTTTAACATTTTACAGGTAGAATAAAATAAGTAGCCCAATACTGTGTTATCATAATTAAAATTTTATGCATGCAATATATAAAAATAATGGCTTAAAAGGTTTAATGCAGTTTTAAGCTTTAGTAGCTTAAAATTGCACTCAGACTTTTGGAACTTCCTTTATACATACATACATACATACATACATGCGTGCATGCATAACCATTCACATACATGAATCTGACCTACACCTATCAACCAACAATTATCAAACTATCATGTCCCAAGCTCTCTGTGCTAAGCTACTGAGGATACGAATGTAAAGAATGAAGTAATCTCTAAATTAAAGGAGCTTATGTCAGAAGATGTCCTCTGATTCTGAACCCTGTGCTATATATACTGTATGATGGTAGAAAAAGGATTCAAGAGAAAGAACGCTATTCACATCCAGAGAAAGAACTGTGGAAGTAGAAACAAAGAAGAGGAAAAAAATTGCTTGATCACATGGGTTTATGGGGATATGATTGGGGATATAGACTGTAAGCAATCACTCTAATGCAGATATTAATAATATGGAAATAGTTCTTGATCAATGACACATGTAAAACCCAGTGGAATTGCTAATTGACTGGGGATGGGGGAGGAAGAACATGAATCATGTAACCATGGAAAAATATTCTAAATTAATTAATTAATTAAAATGTTTCAATTTAAAAAAAAGAAAGAGAAATAATTCAAGTATAAGTGTACCTATTCTGTAAGTGGCAGGGCTTGGTAAAACTGTTAAATTACCTAGATCACTACAAGACAAAACAAATCACCGGCTTTCCAATAAATTACCCCACTGTGCCAAAGACAGAAAACCTTTTAGTACATGTCAAAGTGACCAATTGATGCATAAATTTCCAACACATTCTAATGCCATTATAATTCCACCTACTAAGTGGAAATGAAATACTAGAAGGCAGGTTAAGAAATGATAGTTGAGTGTTAATCAGCAGAAGATTCTAAAGACAAAGGAAATAATAGAATGTGGGGGAGAAAAATAGACTTAAGGTCATCTTAGGTATTAATTCAGATTCTCCTAAATAAAAAAAAAATTAGTATTAAAAGCCAGCCTAAATCTTCAGCTACATACACTCAGATAAGGTTTTTAAATTCACTGAAGACCCCTCAGCACTCAGGACAAAGACAGGCATGCTCTACACAGTGATTACTTAGTAAATAATTAACTAACTAGAAAAGTTGGAAGCTACAACTGTGAACATTCCATGCTCCTGTTCCAAAATATACCAACATAAACACCACCACAGCTGGTCAGCTGCTCACTCTTTATTCAAGTATGAAATCATTCAAGAACTAAGCATGATCAGCATGTTAGGACAGAGGCTTATAAGCATCTGAGTGTTGTTTTCTATAGACCTGAGTATCTACAATAGATACTCAAGGAATATTTTTAAAAAGAATGAATGAATAAATAAATGAAGCAAAAAAAACTATTTCAGAAATGAAGATATGAAAATTACAAATAACAGTTGTAAGAATAGTACTTGTTGACAAGAGCCAGTAAAACTATAAAATGTGTAGCACTGCATTTATTAATCAAGCTTGATGGTTGCTACTTTTTTGGAATATAAATTTCATCCTAACAGACTTCAGACAACTATAGAAGACATTTCATAGGCATTACTGATTCTATTGTGAGTTTGTGCCAATCTGGCTATATTGCAAGGTACTAGCAAAAGCAAAGTAGAATTCTCATTGTTTGAAAGATAAATAAAAGTATCTGGAAATCACATACTTTTCTAATGCATTATCTTAATAAATTCTAGAGTAATCATTTAGGGAACAATAATATCTGGTAAATGGAAAGCTATCAAACATCACTTTCCAAAAACAAGTAACATACAAAAATCAACATATCACCAGTGGGGCCCCAACGATGGACTCAATACATAAAGTAGGCAGGGGCTTAGAGCTAAGTGCTCAGTGTATTGAGCCAGGCCTAAGGACAGGAGGTCCTGAGTTCAAATTTGGACTCAGACACTTCCTCTCTGTATGACCCTGAGAAAATCTTCATGCCCATTTCCTAGCCCTTGCTGTTTTTCTGCCTTAGAATTAATACTGAAATGGAAGGTAAGGGTTTTTTTCTTTTTAAATACATAGGGTAATCTACAAAAGACAAAACGAAGCTTGGGTTAAGACCTGATTTTAAACAGTACCTATGACTTGTGCTAACTGGGTGATGGTAGGTAACATTAATGCCTTAACCTCAGTACTTCTGGGAAAACTATAAGATTATAAATTGCAGATTTAGAACCTACATGGAAATCTGCATTGGTAGAGGAAATTTCCCCAGAACTGCCACCCATAGAAATAAAATCACGCCCGAGACAATATAAAATACTTAGGAATCTATCTGCCAAGACAAACACAGGAACTATATGAACACAACTACAAAACACTCTCCACACAATTAAAACTAGATCTAAACAATTGGAAAAACATTGATTGCTCATGGGTGGGACGAGCTAACATAATAAAAATGACCATCCTACCCAAACTTATCTATTTATTTAGTGCCATACCCATTGAACTTCCAAACAACTTTTTTTCTGAATTAGAAAAAACCATAACAAAATTCATTTGGAAAAACAAAGGATCAAGGATCTCCAGGAAAATAATGAAAAAAATACAAAGGAAGGTGGTCTTGCAGTCCCAGATCTCAAACTATATTACAAAGTAGTGGTCATCAAAACAATTTGGTACTGGCTAAGAGACAGAAAGGAGGATCAGTGGAATAGACTTGGGGTAAATGACCTCATCAAGACAGTCTATGACAAACCCAAAGACCCCAGCTTTTGGGACAAAAATCCACTATTTGATAAAAACTACTGGGAAAATTGGAAGACAGTGTGGGAGAGATTAGGTTTGGATCAACACTTCACACGCTACACCAAGATAAACTCAGAATGGGTGAATGACCTGAACATAAAGAAGAAAACTATAAGTAAATTAGGTGAACACAGAATAGTATACATGTCAGACCTTTGGGAAGGGAAAGATTTTAAAACCAAGCAAGACTTAAAAAGAGTCACAAAATGTAAAATAAATAAGTTTACATCAAATTAAAAAGTTTCTGTACAAACAAAACCAATGTAACTAAAATTAGAAGGGAGGCAACAAATTGGGAGACAATCTTCATAACAAAAACCTCTGACAAAGGTCTAATTACTCAAATTTATAAAGAGTTAAACCAGCTGTACAAAAATTCTCCAATTGAAAAATGGGCAAGGGACATGAATAGGAAGTTTTCAATTAAAGAAATCAAAACTATTAACAAACACATGAAAAAATGTTCTAAATCTCTTATAATTAGAGAGATGCAAATCAAAACAACTATGAGGTATCACCTCACACCTAGCAGATTGGCTAACATGACAGCAAAGGAAAGTAGTGAATGCTGGAGGGGATGTGGCAAAGTGGGAACACTAATTCATTGCTGGTGGAGTTGTGAATTGATCCAATCATTCTGGAGGGCAATTTGGAACTATGCCTAAAGGGCGATAAAAGACTGTCTGCACCTTGATCCAGCCATAGTACTGCTGGGTTTGTACCCCAAAGAGATAATAAGGAAAAAGACTTGTACAAGAATATTCATAGCTGCATTCTTTGTGGTGGCCAAAAACTGGAAAATGAGGGGATGCCCATCAATTGGGGAATGGCTGAACAAACTATGGTATATGTTGGTGATGGAATACTATTGTGCTAAAAGGAATAATAAAGTGGAGGAGTTCCATGGAGACTGGAACAACCTCCAGGAAGTGATGCAGAGTGAAAGGAGCAGAACCAGGAGAACATTGTACACAGAGACTGAGACACTGTAGTACAATCGAACGTAATGGACTTCTCCATTAATGGCAATACAATGTCCCTGAACAATCTGCAGGGATCTATGAGAAAAAAACACTATCCTCAAGAGGAGGACAAACTGTGGGAGTAAAAACACAGAGGAAAAGCAACTGTTTGACTACAGGGGTGGAGGGGATATGATTGAGGAGAGACTCTAAATGAACACCCTAATGCAAATACCAACAACAAGGAAATGGGTTCGGAGCAAGGACACATGTGATACCCAGTGGAATTGCGAATTGGATAGGGGAGGGGTGGCGGTGGGGGGGGGGGTTGGGGGGGGGGAATTGATCTCTGTTTCCAATGAATAATGTATTAAAATGACCAAATAAAATAATGTTTAAAAAAAGAAATAAAATCATATGTTCAGCCACAACCAAAAAGAAAAAAAAAAGTTCAGCAATGAGTTAATACACTGAAGAGGATTCATCCATTGACTTCAAGGTTTTGTTTTGTTTTGTTTTTTAAAATATAAGGTTCCAGAAAACAAGTAAGGGGCCATGGGAAGAGTTATGGATACAGAGACAAAGGAACTGAGTTTAATTTCTGGTTCAGTCACTAATATAACTTAATGAAATAGTTTACAATATGAGCTCCTGTATGACTTTAGATGGGTCACTTAACCTCTGTGGCTTCAGTTTCCTTTTATGTAAAATGAGGTGGTTGAACTAGACTTCATTTAAGATTCTTTTGGGAACTAATATTCAACACCCAAAAAATGTATTGTCTAATCCAGCAGATAAAATAAATAAATATATACACACACAGCACACACTATTGTTAAATCATTAATTTATCATTCTATCATTTTTATTATTATAATTATTTACTATTATAATTATCAGACAAGGGTTAATCAAAAAAGTTAATCATTGGAACCAATTCTCACTTTAGTTTTTTTTTTTATTTTTTAGAATATCATTGCATGCTTTCATGATTCATATTCTTTCCCTCCCCTCTTCCCTCTTCATTCCCAGAGCTGACAAGCAATTCTACTGGGTTGTACAAATGTTGTCACTTGATATCTATTTCCATATTATCCATTTTTTCTATAGAGCAATCTTTTAAAGCCTAGACCCCAAATCACATATTCATATATACATATAATGAGTAATGTCATATGTTTTGCTTTTGCATTTCTACTCCCATAGTTCTTTCTCTCAATGTGGATAGCATTCTTTTACACAAGTCCTTCAGGAGTGTCCTGGCTTACTGCATTGTTACTAGTAGCAAAGTCTATTACTTTGGATTTTTCCACAATGTTTTACTTTCTGTGTACAGTGTTCTTCTGGTTCTTTCTCATTTCACTCTACATCAGTTCTTTGAGGTTCTTCCAGTTCATATAGAAAGCCTCTGGATCATCAATCCTTACAGCACAATAGTATTCCATCACCATCAGGTACCACAATTTTTTCAGCCATTCCGCAATTGAGGGACACCCCATCATTTTCCAACTTTTTGCCACCACAAAGAGAATGGCTATGAATATTTTTGTACAGGTATTTTTCCTTATTATCTCTTTGGAGTACAAACCCAGTAGTGGTATTGCTGGATCAAAGGGTATGCATTCTTTTAAAGCCCTTTGCATATAATTCCAAATTGCCTTCCAGAATGGCTGAATTAGTTCACAACTCCACCAGCAATGCAATAGTGTCCTGATTTTGCCACATCCCCTCCAACATTTATTATTTTCCTTTACTGTCATATTGGCCAATCTGATAGGTGTGGGGTGGCACCTCAGCATTATTTTGATGTGCATTTCTCTAATTATGAGAGATTTAGAACACTTTTTCGTGTGCTTATTGATAGTTTTTTTATTTCTTCATCTGAAAACTGCCTATTCATATCCCTTGACCATTTGTCAATTGGGGAATGGCTTACTCACTTTAGTTTTAGAAGATCATGAACAAGAAGACTCCTTACCCAGAAAAAAAAACCCTCTACATATACAAGTGATTCCATTCCATCTTGTCTTCTACAGATTTCCTCCTTTATCATCCTTTACTCTCTCACTTATCTTCCACTTCTCCTGTCTACTCTTAACATCAAAAAACCCTCACTTAATCCATCCATTCCCACTAGTCTACCCCTCTATTCTCTTTTTTTGTGACTAAACTTGAGATCATTTACAGTGGGTACCTAAATTATCCTTTCTTTTCACTTTTAACTCTCTACAGTTTAGCACCTGATCTGATCACTCAAGTGAAACTACACTGTTAAAATTTAACAATGATCTTTTAACTATCAAATCTAATGTTCTTTTTTCAATCTTCACTCTTACTGACCTGTCTGAATACTTTGACTCTGTTGATCACAACCTTCTCCTTTTAGATTTTCATGACACTACTCTATCCTGCCTGGTTCTTTCTCCTTGTATCTATCTGACTACTCCTTCTCATTCTCTTTTGCCAAATCTTCATCCAGACACACTGAATTTTGCAGATAGTAGGTGTCCTGAACCCTTTTCTCCCTCTCTATGTTATTTCACTTAGTTATCTCACCAGCTCATATGGATTTAATCATCATTATTATTCTGATGCTTCTCAAATCTACTTACCCTGAAATAGCCCTAACCTTTTTTCTGACATCCAATTACATATCTCCAAATGCCTACTGTACATCTCAAACCATAGTTCCTATATATATCTTAAGACTCAGCATGTCCAAAAGTGAACCCATTTTCCATTACACCAAATCCTCCCACCTTCTAATCTTGTTGAGAGTACTATCAGCTTCTAAGTCACCCTGGCTTACAACCTTGATGTCATCTTCATCTCTTCATTCTCTCTCATCTCTCCATATTCAGACTGCTGTCAAGTAATGCTGATTTAACTTTAACAGTATCTTTTTATATATTTCCCCCTTCCCTCCTCTGACACTGTCACCAACTGGGTACAAACTCTCATCACCTCATGTCAGAACTACTGTAATAAGTTGCTTATTGGCCTCTCTGGCTCAAGTCTTTCCCCTCTCCAGTATATTATCCTAACAGCTGTTAAACCAATCTTTCTGTGGCATAGGCCTGACCTTGTCATCCTTCCAGTCAATAAACTGAAATGGCTCCCTGTCATAAATACAAACTCCTATTTGGCACTGAAAGACTTTCATAACTTAGTCCCCTTGTAGCTTTCTAGTCTTTATACACTTTAATCACCTCCATGTCTCTGTGATACAGTGAACCTTAGCCTCCTTCCTCTTCCTCTTCCTCAACCAAGATACTCTATCTCCCAACTCCATGTGTTTTCCCTGGGTGGCCTCCATGCTTAAAATTCTGTCCCTCCTCATCTCTGCCTCCTGGCTTTAAGTATCAGCTAAAATCACACTTTCTACAAGAGGCTCTTCTCAATCCCCCTTAATGCTAGTACCTTTTTGTCAACAGTCTTTCATCTATCATGTGTATGCCATATGCTCTCTGTGCTCATATGGATCTCCCTCCAAGATAGGAGGAAATATGCAGAAGACAAGATGGAATGAGATCACATGTGCAATATAAAAACAGCTTGTACAGTTGTCTGTATGTTGTCTCCCTCATTAGACTATGAGCTCCTTGAGTACAAAGGACTCCCTTTGGTCTTTCTCTGTATACCCAATATTTGGCACAATACCTGGCACATAGCAGGTACTTAAATAAAGTAGGTAAAATAAAGGCATACTGACTGAATCATTCCAAAAACTCCATCAGTACAAAGGTTTAAGAAGTCCATTAAACCATCAGAAACAACTAGCTTATTGGTTGGATTAAGTTAAATACTCTTAATAGTTCTTGCTGTTGCTGTTGCTCATATGAAAGTGAAGGAAGTCAATGCCAGAAGAATATCATCATTCACACAATTAGTCATGGAAGTAGCCCTACAGAACCTGTCTTCCAGCCCCCTCACTTTACAAATAATCAAACCGAAACTTAGGGAGGTCAAATGACTTGACCAACATAATATAGCTAGGCACTGACAAAGCTAGGAGAGGAAATTTGGTTCCCTGACTCCCAGCCCAAATATTTTGCTACTGTACCATAAAAAAAGCTCTAAGAAATCAATAAAATTATCAGCATTTAAAAGTTGCTGGAGAAAAATCTATACCAATTTGCAAAATTCATTTATAATTTATATACATCCTCCTTGTATTTCGTTTGCATGAAAGGAATCTAGAAAGAAATCCGTTAAAAAGACCTGCGACTTTCTTGACAGAATTCAGGATTCTGTGGATAGTCTAGTTATGTGTATTAGGAACAAAGCATTTACAGCTATAAGGGACCTTAAGAGATAATCTAGTCCAATCACAGCATTTTAAATGTGGAAAAAATGAGGTCTGGAGAAGTAATGTGATTTATTCACTAGTCACAAAGGTTGAAGGAAGGTCATGCAGTACTCAAAGCCAGTTCATCTACCAACAAATATCGTGTTCTTTATACTGCTCCATGCTGGCTCCCCTTTTACTATAATTTTTATTGTTTCCTTTTCAACAATCAGTTAAGGAAAGCATTAATTCCACAGCCTTTCCCCCCAAAAAATTAACTTTAAGCCATAATTCTTCTATTTCATTTTGACCAATTTCTTCTCTTTATATGGAACTAATTTACAAAAGGGAGAAGGCAATCAGTATTGGGAAAGTATTTGAGACTGCCATGACACAAAATATAACTGTGAGTGTTTCATGTAAAGAAGAGAAGGCTTAGGACTATAGTGCATAATAGCTATGTTAGAGCATCTTGAAGGGCTGCCACATGGAAGATGTTGGACACATTCTGCTTGTCCCCTAAAAAGTTAAATTTTAAGCAAGGCAGAGAAACTGCAAAAAAGTATGTTGTAATTAAATGTAAGGAAAACTCCCTAGCAACACTATGCCAAAGTGAATTGGCTATATTGAGTTCACCCTTACTATGATCCTTTAAATAAAGTTGAAATGAAATAGTCGTATATGGAAAATTTTGTTATGGTAAAGATTTAGACTAGTGGCCTAAGACACATCCACGTACCTCAGCAACCCATCCCTACACTAAAATTTTCACTTAGTGATTAGAATTGAGCAAACAAATACCTAAGATGTGCCAGACACCAAGATTTACCTGATAAAAATGAAAGTTCCTCTTCTCAAAGAACTATTATTACGTCAAGGGAAACATCATATATTCATAGAAACAATTAATATATATTGTGTGTGTTCAGTCATTTTCAGCTATATCAGACTCTTCATGACCCTATTTGAAATTTTCTTGACAAAGATTCCGGAGTGGTTTGCCATTTTCTTCTCCAGATCATTTTACAGATGAGGAAACTGAGGCAAACGGGGTTAAGTGACTTGCCTAAGGTCATATAGTTATTATCTGAGGTCAGATTTAAACTCATATCTTCCTAACTCTAGGTCTAGCACTCTAAACACTGCATCACCTAGCTGCCCTCTGGCAATTGGCAGAATTATATACATTATATACATATACTATCATAATATTGAGATAGCTATATGGAATAAAGAGGACCTGAGTTTAAATTACTAATAGTAAGTTCACACAATAACTGTAAAGTGCTGTGCAAATCACTTAATTCTTTCAGACTCAAATTTCCTCATTTATAAAATAGGGATCAAAGGAAATTATTTTTGTAGTTCGTTATGCAAATCTTAAATCACTATATGCTAACTTTATTACGATTAAGGTAATGGGAAGGGAAGAGAGAACTTCAGGAATGAATAAGAAAAGCCTCAGGGTCACACAATAAGGACTTTTGATATAAGGCACTTGGGTGGAGCTTTTTTATTTTTAAGGGAGAAAAATATAAGTATCCCTTTCACAGTGTGTGTTTGGGGCTCTGTGCTCTCGTGATCTGGAAAATCCATGTAAACTTTCTGGCCTTTCCTTCATAACAAAGGAAAAGTCTAAATATTTTCTTTTATGGAGTGTTTATTGTTTATATTTTGGTATAAAAATAAAATAGGTGGCCATTATGTAATACAATTAATATATTTTATGCATTTTTGAGTTTCAAAAGTTTTTCTGTTTCATCTGCTTGGCATCCACATGACATCTATAATTTCCACAAAAAATCCAAAAATTTACCATTTAATTTCTTTTCCTGATCCATGATATATCAAAACCACAAAGAGGAAAGTTGCAATGTAGAAAGGATACCTGTTACTTCTGCTCCTTATTTCACTCCGCATCGCACTTCTGTGTTTTTTTTTACCATTTTTTGAATGTGTGACTTATCCCTATGGATTGATTCTTTTCCACAAGTGTAGAATCCACCCCATATTTCATAGTCACTAGGATACAGTTGGTCCTTCCTAGATCTGAATCCATTTCAATTCCATAAACATTAAGTACCTACTTTGTATAATGTGTTGTACCAGGTAGAAAGAAAGATATAAAGATAGGTAATTCATTCTGGATTCATAGATCATTCCTTGTTCCAAGGAAGGAACCTTAGAAGTCATCTAGTTTCCAGTATTGCCACTACTGGGTCTATATCCCAAATTGATCATAAAAAGGGGAAAGGACCTACTTTTACAAAAATATGTCTAGCAGCTCTTTTGTGGTAGCAAAGAATTGGAAACTGAGGGGATGTCCATCAATTGAGAAATGGCTGAACAAATTGTGGTACGTTAGTGATGGAATACTGTTGTGCTATAAGGAATAATAAAGATGATTTCAGAAAACTAGAAGATCTGCAGGAACAGATGCAGAACGAAATAAGCAGAACTGGGAGAACATTGTACACAGTAACAGCAGTACTGGATGATGATTATCTGTGAACATTTGGTTACTCTCAGCAATACAATGATCTGGGACAATCCTGAAAGATGTATGACAAGGAATGTTCTCCACCTCCAGAGAAAGAGTTAGAGTCATCTTTGACATCAGTGTATTTATGACTTTATTTTGGAATTTGGGATATGTATGAGTTTGTTCATGTAACAATAAAAAATGAAAAAAAGAAAGGATACCTGTAATTCTTCAGAAAATATAGTTTTGTTGCATTATTATTATCCTGCCAAAATTCTAACAAACAAGGGAACACAAGTTCTCCAATTGCAGATTTTTCTATAGTCAAAAACAGTTGGCCTGAAATATGTACCATAGATCCCAATGTGACAAATCATTTTCACACTACATAGCAATTTGATCACTCAAAATGACCAGTAACATTTAGTGTTCAGTTATGAAAAGCCAACAATTTTCTTCTGCTCTGGACAAGTACATGAGTTTATAAAACTGAAAAACAACCTAATTCTAGATAGTTTGATGGCATTCCTCAAATAAGTGGCAGCAAAATACAAATATACTGTGAGGTTGGGGAAATTTATGCTCACAATATTTTCCCAGGATGACAAAAGTACTTTTTAAATCACTTTGGAAGTCATAGAGGAAAAATTTTAACAGAGATCTTTTATTTCTTTATCTAAAAATAGTAGAGAGATTCCTCATGTAAATAAACTTCCAAAAACACAGAAATTTGTATTCATAAATTGGGAATTCATTTGTTATACATAATCTAATAGTATAAATTGTTTAAGATACCAGTTTAGTAGTGGTGAGAAAAAATACTGCAAACCAGCTCCACAAAAATATCCTAAATACCCATATTAAATGAGGAGAAGGGGATACAGCCCTGAGAATTCCAAGAGCCTGGTAAGAGTTCCACAGGCACAAGAATTCTTTTTACTTGCGCAACAGATTGGTGGGAAATGTAAAAATACTGCCCCCCCAAAAAATGATAAATATTAGAAAAGGCTTTGAACTAGGTGTCAAGAGACTGCTTTCTAACCTTGACTATGTCACAAAATACTTACCTTATCTTCCCTAAATCTCTTCATAGCTCTCAGCTTTAGATTCCTAATCCATAAAGTGTGAAGAGATTATCATTAAGATCTCTTTTTCCTCTAAAATTGTAGGAATCTATTGAAGTGCTTTAAAGTTAGTTACCTTTTAATATGGTTAATTGGCTCTAATGTCTGACATACCAGTTTCAGTATATTCATGCATCTACTACAAAAATGGCTATGTCCACATAAATACAGTTGAGCAGAGCAAGACAACACAGGGTAGGGTTAGAATAAAGTGAAAGAGAAAAAGATTGATTTTGAACAGAAATCAGGGAAAATCAAATTCCCTCACAGTCAATTTTTCTGGAATATATTTTGTAAAGTGAAGAGGATACCTGTAATTCTGTGGTGTCTTAACTAGAACCATGGAAATATCTTAGGAGACTGAAAAATCATTTCTCAAAGTATGTGCCATGATATTCCAGGGGAGATCTCATGGAAGCTCAAGATGGTTTAGAGATCTTGAGGTTGAGTAGAAGAAAGTTGCATATCCAATTTCAGTGATAGCTTGCGAAGTGCTTAGATATTTTTCGACAGACCACCTATAAGAAGGTAGCAGTGGCTAGGTGATTAAGAGCATGCCAGTATGCTAACAAAGCTAACAACATAATCTTTGTGGAAAGGTTTCTCTTCCATGGCTGTTAGATGTAAATTGAAGTCCTCCATCACTTTTAATGTCTCTTAAATATTTCCCTTCCAGCTATATCTTCCCCACACCCAAGGGGAGGAAAAATATGGGACAAAATAAGCTATCTGGAATAGATGGATCAAGGATTTGTGTGTCTGTGTTAAAGATAAAGAAGATATAGTTTTGTTTGTAAGCAATTGGAAAGAACTCAGGAAATAGGGGGAGGCTGAAGATCAGAGAGAACAGAGATGATAGAGGGGACATTCTATTAGCGATGACAAGATGAAATGGGGACAGAGAGACATGTGAAAGGGCTTGCCTTTTGAAGATAAAAGGCTATCTCTTCATGTGAGATATGGGTAAAGGAATAGTTAGTGACAGAAGATAAAGAGGGAGAAAAGGGAGTCCTGGCCATTTCTTTTTTTTACTCACTAAAGTATATGAAGCAGGATCTTTAGCCAAAATGGGGTAATGGGATACCAAATAAGGTTGAAAATGGATTTTTAAAAATTCTCTAATAGATACTATTATGGTGAGTGGAATAAATAATTGATTAGGGAGTAAAAGGACTACTTTGCTTCAATAATGCTCAGTTGAGATTCTATAACAAATTTGCATTGGACCCAACTGGCAAGGTAATTATTCTGAAGGTACTGTGCTGAGGAGTCAAATGTACTTAAGCCATAGTGTGACCCCAAGTATTTCATAGTCCAATAGTAAATGTACAGATCGAAGATGACATATATACAAGTAAATATGAATTAAGGCAGATTATGATTATAGCAAGAGAAAACCCTACAGGACTTTAATGAAAACGTGAGAAGGAAGAGAGAACTTTAGGCTGACTAGGAGTGGGAGAATTCTGAAAAGCTTCATGAAGGAAGTGGGGTTTGAAATGCATCTTTGAAGAAAAGGATTTCAATAAAGCTATTTTTCAAGGCTTGATTCCTATTACCTCAAAATAGTATAATCAGGGGAAAAGGAAAGAGGTGTCTGGAAGAAGACTGACCTAGTGGGCATGTCTGAGGCTGGATGTCAATAGTAGGAACTCCCATATGGAATTAAGTGCATTAAAAGATTAATTCCAGAGGGAGCTGTTTTGCAATATACTTTAATTTTGGTTGTTTGTTGTTCAGTAATTTTTCAGTCATGACCAACTCTTTGTGACTCCATTTAGGGTTTTCTTGGCTAAGATACTGAAATGGTTTACTGCAGATAAGGAAACTGAGACACAGGATTAAGGGACATGTCCTGGGTCATACAGTTAGTGTCTGGGGCCAAATTTGAACTCATGAATTTGAGTCTTCCTAATTCCAAGCTCAGTGTTCTCTATCCACTATGCCATCTTGCTGCCCTATTTTGGTACATGCTTACAAAGAATTACTCTCATAATCATCCCCTTCTAGTAATAAATAGGGCATTTTTAAAGCCAACAGACTATTTCCAATATACATCTAAGCCCATCCTAGAAAACAATATATAGTGCTGTAAGAATAAGGAATAAGGGATAGGAAAAAATGCAAAGATTATTTTTAAGAGGAAAGGGAGAGAATTTAAGACACAAACCCTGGGAGAAGATTCTGGGAGGAGGTTTTGCACAAGAGGATCTTGGGAGTTAACTGAGATTAACTGTCATTTCTGATCTGTTTCTCTCTGAGCTAGAAAGGAAGACATTTGCTCTATCATCTCCTGGGAACTCACTAGTCTTGAGGAAAGATTAGGAAGTTCCTGGGTTTGAGGGTAATACCTTGGAGGAGATCTGTGTTTCCCTGAAGTGCTGAGACTAATCTGGCTGAAACAACTCCGCTAAGGTAAACTTAAGGGATTTTCATCTGGGACTTTGGAAGCCAACCCCAGGCATTGGGAAAGGACTCAGTCCATCTGTGAGTCCTGTATCCTTAGTCTTTTAGAAATAATCTATATTTTGTTTAAGTAAGGTAGTCAGATAGTTTTGTGGTCTAGGCAGATCAGGAAGTTTGTAAGAAGGGTTTGAGAAGACAAGAAGGGCATGGGGGGAGGCGGGGCATAGAAAGATGAGAGGATCTAGAGCTATATAGATTTAGGACCTTATCTACCATTTCCTAACCTCAATAAACTTGGTTTTCTATAATCCCAAGGGGTTGTGCTTTACTGGCTCTGGGAGGTTACTAGTTGGGCTTTTTTTTTTTCCATCACCAATCCATCTAGGTCCTTCCCAATCAATCTATCTCCTTTTGGAGGCAGATTTCTTTTTCAGTGGAGTGTTACTAGAATTCCCAAAAATGGCCTAAAGTTTCCAGATAACGAAATCAAATATGAGTTATGTGTCATTTTACAAGTCTCCTAAATATTTATGTTTGCATATCTTGTGTCTTTTCCAGGTACATTTTAATAAGGTCAAACAGCCTGAATGGCAAGTTGATTCCAACTATTAGTTTCATTCCTCAAATTACAAGAAAAATAATCCTTTAAATTTCTTCTGAACTTACTTCTGAAATATACTTCAACATTTCAAGTAAATTGTCTTTGGAGGTTGTGGTGGCCAAAAGAATGAATCACTCTGCAGCAAGCCTGAAAGGGAGATCCTAAGAATGTAGCAGGTCTAGACACCAGATTCATGAATTGAGTCCATAATCTCAATCCATAATCTTTTTTTCCGCCTTGAAAGGGGTTCCCAGACTTTTTCTAGTCTATCTCTATGGAAGGAAGAGAAGGGAAAAGAGTTTTGTGTTTGTGTTTGAGTCTGAATCCTATCTCTACCATTTACTAACTATATGAGTCCAAGCAAATCTCAATGTGCCAGGAGGAATTTAGGACTAAATTACCTATGAGATCCCTTTTACTTCTAAATTATGATTCCTCACTTCACTTGGGTATCTCAACACAACATATTAAAAAACAGAATTAATATCTTTTCCCATACCCCTATGTAGAGGATCCCACCTCTATAAATTTCTTTCTATTGAGGGCACCACCATCCTTCCAGTTAAGTAGGTTTACATCATCAGAATTATCCTCATCGCTACCTCCTCTCTTGCCATATCTAATCAGGTACCAAATCTTTTCAATTCTCTCTCCACCACAACTCTGGAATCTGTCCCCTTCTCTTTACTCATATGGTTATCACACTGATTCTGCCTTTTATCATCATCCCTTTATTACCTCTCACTCAAATGATTTCCAAAGCCTCTTAAATCATCTCCTTTCTCCCAGGCTCTTTCCATTCCATCAACACAGTTGCTACATTCTCCACATTGTTGCAAAAGCAATCTTCTTAATTCACATGTCTAACCATATCAACTAGATGGCACAATGAATAGAGTTTTAGGCTTGAAGTCAAGAAAATAAGAGTACAAATACAAATTCAGACATTTATTAGATATGTGACTTTGGACAAATCATTTAACCTCCACTCAGCCTTGATTTCCCAACTGTAAAATGGAGATAAAAATAAGACCTACGTCATAAGAGTTGTTGTACAAGATCAAAGGTGATATCACCCTATATCTGTTTGTTCTCTTTTGCTTCCCCCTCTGCTTAGGTATCAATGGCTACTCCCTATGAACACTAAGATAAAAATCCTTAATTTCCATATTTGAAGTCCTTCACAATCAATCTAGGATCTAGCTCAAGTCTACCTTTGTATTCCTATTTCACCTTATTCTCCTTTACCTACTCTACTTGCTGATTCCAGAGGTTAGCATTTCACCTGCTCCCATGCCTTTTCAAGATCTGTCCCTCATGCCTGGTACATTTGCCTTACCCAACTCTGCCTCTCTAAATCTCTGGCTCCTTAAAGACCCAGTTTAGGCATCCTCTTTTAGGAAACATTTCCTGGCCATACAGATTATTAGAGTTATCTCCCTCTTCAAATCTACTTCCTGTTGTATTTTTCAACAGAATGTAATATAACTGAGGGCAGGTTCTGCTTTTTTAAATCTTCTATCTCCAAGCGGAATACTGGTAGAATTTAATTTTATTAAATTTCTCTCTAATAACTTTTGTTCCTAACAGTTCAATTTTCTAATTCCCCATCCCTCCCTTTTCCTTTTAGTAATGCTGCTCCCCTTTACCTAGAATATGCTTCTTCCCCATCCCCATTTAAATTCCATTCATTCCTCAAGGTTCAACACAAGTCTCACTTCTTCCACAAAACCTTTCTCTACAACTCTAGGTTATGTTGATTTTCAATTCTTTCATGTTGGTACTCTAGTCTCCCCAAACTGAACTTCAGTTCTTCAAGAGAAGGATCTTAAATGAACAGTGCTACTGTTGGTGGGATTGTGAAGTGGTATCTTTCTAGAGAACAGTTTGGAACTATGCCCAAAGGGGTATAAAACTATGCATACCCTTTAATCCAGCAATACCACTTCTAGGGCTTTATCACAAAGAGGTCAAAGAAAATGGAATAGTACTTACTTATACAAAAAAATATGTATAGCAATTCTTTTTGTGGTGGCAAAGAATTGGAAATTAAGGTGATGCCCATCAATTGAGAAATGGCTAAACAATTTATGGTATATGATTGTAATGGAACACTATCATGCTATAAGAAACGATGAGTAGGATGATTTCAGAAAAACCTGAAAAGACTTAAAAGAAATGATGCAAAGTGAAATGGGAAGAACTTAAAAAACATTGTATATAACAAATATTATAATGATAATCAACTATGAAAGACTTAGATATTCTGATCAATACAAAGATCGAAGATGATCAAGAGAGAGCTGATAAACTCTAGGTGCAGATTGAATCTTTCTTTTTTCACTTTATGATTCCTGCTTTTTTTGTTTGGGGTGTTTTAAAATATGATTAACATGGGAATGTTTTGAATGATTTTATATGTATAAATGATGAGTATTGCTTGGCTTCTCAATTAGTGGGGTAGAGAGAAGATTTGAAGATAAAAAATTTAAGAAATTAATGTTATAAATGAATCAGTTGATAAAAGAAAACAGTGCTGTGTGTTCTTGTAGGTACTCAATATTTTCTGATTGACTGACAGATGCCTCTAAATCTCATCCCATCCTAGAGGACTAAACTTAACATACTCAACACACTTTAGTTCAAAGCTTAAAGACAGTAAGATGTTGGAGTCAGGAAGACATGGGTTCTTAGGAAAGGTCTCTCTAAGATTCAATTTTCTCATCTGTAAAAGGAGGAAGATAATACTTGGAATTACCAATTTACAGAGTAATTGTGAAAAAAATATTCAGTAAAGTTCAAAAGTACTTCAGAAATGTGAGCTGTGGTTTTATGAGAGTTATTCATAGTCACTCCACTCTCTAGATTTGGGAGTGACATCAGAGTTCTAATGAAATGACCCCAGGCCAACAGAAACAAAGGTGAAGGCACAAGAGGCCACAATAGAGAAAAGGAGAAAAGGCCTGAAGTCTCATTAGAATGTAGTGCAATTAACCCTTAGTCCCAGAATCATCTCAGACTGTGTTCCCTAACACAAGACAGACCAATCTAATCAATGATACTGGCTAGGCAAAAAAAAAAGACAATGCATTCCACATCCTCCTCATTCACCATCTCAAAGTGCCCCTGCCACAGCAAAGTTAGAAACCTACTGAATCTGGTGCCACCCCAGTCCCCATGGAGAATTATAAGTTTGGAAAACAGAAATATACCATAATCCATTAAGCTCTTTACCATATTGTATCTCAGATCTCATACTTTATGCCCCTTTTAGAAATACAAAGTTATTTAATATTTACTTAGCACTAATACTCTGTAAGGTAGGGCATAGTGTACACACATGTAATAGCATCTTTGTTCCCCTTAAAGTATGCTTAACACTAAAATAACTTTTAAGTAGAAAATAAGGTTGGAGGACATGAGTAGATTAGAAATATTAAAATCTGGCCCGATGAGTATAATACTTGCATTGTCCTAGTTTTTTCCACTGACTCACAGAAAGCTTAAAAATACCCATATCCAAAGAAACCTTGCCCTGCCCTTTGAAAAAAAAAAAAGTTCTACTACAGTATCTGTTCCACTGAATATATAAGGAGAATTACCTCCATCACCTCAAGCTGGAAAAACTTATTAAGGAGAACAACTTTCAAAGACAATTGACTCCCCCTTGCCACCCCCCCAAAAAAAAAACTACAGGAAGCTTACTAAAAAAATTTCAATGATCAGTATGAAAGGTGTTCTGTAAATACATTTGTAAGAAACACTAACCACCCACTTCCTGAATAGTTCACTAAAACTTTTACAACTTCTGCAGGACCCCATTCCATCCTGCCAAAACTTCTTTCACTCAGCCAAGAAAACTGAAAACTATTTTAGGCATCCCAAAATGTAGCTATAGGTCATTAAATTATATTCAGTATCTAAAATGAATGGCTGCTTTACGGATTTTGAAAATGTCTAATCAAAGTTTAATCACAAATCCTGGAAATACATTAAATCCTGTAGCGAACTCTGGTGGCATTTTTGTATCCAAAGAAAATACACAAATTCAGAATGATGGGAAAAGCTTTCCTTGGGGAAGCCCCAAGACAGCAGGCACTTTTTATACTGGATTTGCATTTGTGTTCCGAGGAAATCTGTGAGCTGTGCTTTTCTTACTTGAATGTGAAAAAAAAATACTATCAATTTAGTCTGTTGCATATGGGATGTGAATCCAAGCATTTAAATGAATGAAAATGTTTGCAAGTAAGACTTATTTCCAGGTAGGTGCAATAGGTGTGGAGAAGACTGAAATCTTATTCTCAGTAACTTCTGATGAGAACTTGTTCTTCAAAATCTGAAACGCTCTATATGCCCTAGGTGGTAAGGTTCCTGGAAAACTTGGCAAGCTGAGTTCAGGAGAGAACCTTAAAGGATCAGCAGTGTCTAATTTGTGAAACTCCGGGAGAGGAAGGGTCTGCATTTTCAGGTAATGCGGTTAACAAGAGATTTAACCATCACAGAGGGAGAAGGAAACCACATTTCCCCCGAGCTGGGAAATTATTTGAGTTAAACTAAAGAAAGGGCAGAACGGGGAAAGGGTAGGATAGAAAGGAGAAATGAAGGGGGAACCCAAGGAAGGTGTGGGTGAAGAGCGGAGGGAGGGGGTAAAAGGGGAGGGGAAAATGAGTGGGGGGCAGGGGGAGGGACTACGAGACAGGGAGCCTGAGACAGGAAAACAAGAAGAGGAGGGGGAGGGGGGAAAGCGGAGAAGAGTGAATGGAGGAGAGTTGGGAGAACAAGGTGCAAGAAAGGGAGGAAAGTGAAGGAAGGAATGAAAGAGAATGGGGGGAGGAGGAGGAGGAGGAGGAGAGCAGGAGTGGGGAGAAGAGATGGGGAAGAAAAAGGACTGGGAAGGTGGAGACTGAGGATTCCCTTAGCTGCTCCAAGCTGCTTCCAAATTCAGCTGTGGAATCTCCAGATGCTAACAAAGGAGACTCCCTCTGGCATAAAGCAAGAGCCCAGTGAAAATCTCTGTAGACTCAGATCCGGCTTCAAGAAGTCTTACCAAGTATGGGGCCAAAGAAGACAAAAGAGCTCTGCGGCCAGATGCCTCAATCCCCACCCACTCCACCCCACAACACACACTAAGGCATACCTCACCTACCAAACCGGCTCCAATTTCTCATTCATCTATTTCCCCGCTTTTCCCCACCCCAGAAAGATGCAAGAGGGTAAGCTTTTCACAGCCCATTCGATCACATTCTCCCTCTCCCCAAAGAAGCTAAAAAAAATCTCACCCCCCCACCCCTCAGCAAACCACTTACAGGATGGAGGTCTGGGGCGAAACAGAAGGGACACTCTCCAGCATCAGATGCATGCACCGCACTGTGGTGCGGAAGCAGAGGCAGCGACTGGGACACCCGCCGTTGCCGCCGCCACCACTACTGCTGCCCAGTTGCGGGGAGACCCCCACGAAGACACCCGCGCTCCAACAGAGCAGAAGGAGCAAGAGGCTACGCGGGGTACTCGCTCTAAAGGGGGCCATTGCAGACCCAGAAAGTGTAGTCGGAGGAGTGGGAATCCAGTGGAGGCGGCCGGGGGGGGACGGGGGGCGCCACTGGGTGCAAGAGCCAACGACGAAGAGCAACAGCACCCACGTTTGTCCCGGCCCTACTCCACCCGGCCTGGCTGCCCCTACAGAGCGAGTCTGTAGCTAGAGAGGCAGCAGCAGCAGCTGAGCGGATTTCCCCAGCTGCCTAGAAGGGAGGGGGGAAGGGGAGCAGAGGTGGGGAGGTGTGTGGGGGGGGGCGACCAGCTGTGCACATGCGCCGTAGATTCTCTCCCCACCCTTTACCCACCGAAGCAGGACACAGTGGAAGAGGGCAGGGGGTGTGAGGAGAGGGAGGAGGGAGGAAGGAGGAGGGGGCGGAGCAAGGGAGTAAAAGAAAGTCTGCGTGGCTTAGTCTGAAATGTGTGTGCACCCAGAAACTGATTTTAAGGTTCCTGCTGGTCTCTATGGGCAAGTATTGGAGGGAGATGGATGGATGGAGCTCAACAAGTTGATAATTATTTCAACATGAACTTCACAGAATAAGAAGATACGGAACTCAGCTTCCCTAAATGGCAAAATCTCTGCACTGGAAAGATTTAAAGGGTATTTTCGTTAAGCCTCATATCCAATCAATCCAGTCCAATCAATCTTCCCCATTCTGGCCGAATTCTCATCTTGTCTCAACTTTAAAATGTCTAGTGAGGCAGAACCCACTTCTAGGACATCAATGTCCACTTTTGAATAGCTCTAATTGCTGAGATATTCTTCCTTACAAGGAGCTTAAATCTGCCTCTTTTATACTTCCACCCATTTATTCTTAGTTCTGCTCTCCGGAAACAAACGGAACAAGTCTATTACGTCTTCCACTGACAATCATCCTATCATCCTTCAGCTAGTTGACCTTTATTATCTCCCGTTCCTCATTCTCTTCTCAATTCTTTTAATTCATCCTTATAGGCGTGGTATGGACTCCTCTCATCAAACCTGGTTTGCCCTCTTCTGGACAAGCTTCATTCTGGCTATGTCCTTCTTAAAGTGTGGATGTGGTTTCCTTATGGAGAGAATCAAGCAAGTAATGACATTGAGAAAATAAATTTAAATGTAGGTTACCAAGAAATTATTTGAAGAGGATAAAGGCGTCACCTGTAGGTTCCCTGAGTATTGAATCATGATATCCTTCAAATAAATATACAATTGAAGAAGTATAGGAAAGTACACAGGAAAAATGTCTGTTCTTCTGGAAAATAAAGCAGCACCTGAGCGCCAGGAGGAAGTCCAGACATCAGATGAAGGAGAAAGGGAAGGGGATGGAGAAGGTGCTAAATTTAACTTCTTATTTCCCACATGCACTCACTGTGTTAACCATCCAAAGATATCATCTCTGCCCTTAAGAAGTTTACGTTCTTAGTATAAACTTCTCACTGATAGCAAATATATTTTAGGAAGATCATGAGTTCCTATGAAAGGTCAATGTCTCTTTGGTTTGCTCTACCATATTCTCTCATCCCACCCCCCAATTTTGAGAATAATTCAATAACAGATATAATAAAGCAGTAACTGTGAACAGAGCAGTGTTCCAGGAAAGACCAAAAAATATATATATATAAATGTAGTCTGTGTCCTCATAAAGCAAAAATACAGTCTCATAGAGAGATGTGATAAATAATTACAATTCAAAATACTCTAAAATAACCAATCCATCTGTGTTCTCACTATTGTAATTTTCCCTTCGGGACAGAAATCAAATACTATGCATCCCTGCCAATCCTGTGCAACTCTTGTCCAGATCTTAACATGACAAATCATTTAGAAACTGCATATAAACTGTTCTGTGAGATGGGGAATAGGGAGGGGTGATGAGATCTCTAAGATCATTTTGTCTTGAATCTTTTCCTTTCCTATTCCTTCTGTCTTTTGGCTCCAGTGGTTTGCTGTTGCTAGCTCAGATTAGCTGGACCATTTGTTAAACTAACTCTTTTTCCTCTCTCTTAATTTCTTCCTCCTATTGTAAATAAATCACCATAAAATTCCATTCTGACTTGAGTGCTTCATTGGGATTTAAGAAATTAAATCCCTGGTGACCAATTAAATTTATATTCAGTCTCAACCCTAAATCTTACCCTTTATAGTCTTTGACACTACTGATCATCCCTTTTTCCTTGGCACTCTCTTCTCTCTAGATTTCCCTGACATTATTCTATCCTCCTTCCCTGCCTATTTGACTTCTCCTTAATTAATCTCATTTGCTGATTCTTTAATCAAGTCAAGTCCACTAACAATGGAAATCCCACAGAACTGTATCATGGGCTGCCTTCTCCATCTATACTATTTCATTTGGTGATATTATTGGCTCCCACAGATCCATGGTTTCAACTACAGATGATTTTCAAATATATTGATCCAGGCATGTGAAG
This sequence comes from Monodelphis domestica, assembly GCF_027887165.1. Classification (NCBI taxonomy): domain Eukaryota; kingdom Metazoa; phylum Chordata; class Mammalia; order Didelphimorphia; family Didelphidae; genus Monodelphis; species Monodelphis domestica. The sequence goes on along the minus strand of NC_077227.1, from coordinate 550,940,645 downwards.
ACCTCCCCTGCCAAAAGGGTAAATGAGAGCAATTTGATCCAATGGCCATGAAGGTGGCAAAAGCAGCACTTAGATCTTGGAGCACTTAGAATTTTTTTAGTTAAATGTCAAAAAAGGCAAGGTTAATCACTATATTCCAAGCTATCACCAGTTGTCTTGACTTTTGTCTTGCCACTGGACTTCAGTGAGTCTAGAAGAGAAAGTGAGGTCAATTGTACAACTCTTTCTCAATTATGCATGAGTCAAAAGATATCCCTAATTACATCATTTAGATACTCTTGAAGTATGAAGTATAACAACCTCCCACAGGCAAATTGCAGATTTAGCTTGAGGAATGAGTACAACATATGGAAAGATACAAGATCATGGTCAGAGCTAGGGATTTCAATTTCTGAGGTACTGCAATTCTGTAAAATGATGATGTCTCAGAAAATACAACATATTGGTTTGTGTTTGGTAAGGGACAGAAAAAATAGTCATTGAAGTTAGAGAAGTTAAGAGGTTGTGTGGCCAGGATATTAAAGGGGTTATCCAAATGAATTTTGAAGTCCCTAAGGAATGATGGCAGAAGGTGAGATGCTATGGAAGACCATGAGCCAAGTAATGAAGACACTGAGAAAATTGAGAGTGACTGGGAAGTTAGTAAGATGCAACAAGGAAATCTAAACAGCATATTAATAGAATACTAAGCAACTGAGATAACAATCAATCACTTGGATTTTTTATGGAATATTATGTAAGGAATATCACAGAAAACATTTCATAAAATCCATTGTTCATACATCTAGAGCTAGAAGGGACCCTGGTGGTCATCTAGTCTAACTCTGCATTTTGTAAACAAGAACCCAAAGAAATACAAGATGGAGACCCCATGGTGGGGGGCAATCACTCACAAAACACGTCATAACCTAAAAGAAGTAGAAAATTAGCTGAACCTTAAAGGAAAATCAGAGGTCAAAGACAAATAATGAGAAAGGACTAGATTCCAAAAGGGGTAACGACATGCTAAAATGCACAAAGATGAGAAATGGAGGTATAATTCCACCATCATAAATTAACAGTGTTTGAGGAAACAGCTAGTCACCCAGTTTGACTAGAATATAGAATACATAAAGAGATATAATATGGGATAAGAATGGAAATGTAAATGGAAGCCAAGTTGTGGAAAGTCTTGATTGACAAACTAAGGATGGTCTTTTGTGCTATAGCCAATGGGAAACTACTGAAGTTTTTTGTACAAGGGACTGACACATTTCTTTTCATTAGTGGCAGAAGTGGGACTGGAACTGTGACTCTAAATTCCAGGTCATGGGATTGAAATCTAGAAGAGACCTAGAGGTGAACTAATCCAAACTCCTTATTTTTCAAGTGAGGAAACTGATGCCCAGAGGGATCAAGTGTCTTGTTCGAGTTTATAGAGGCAATAAAAGTGAATGAAACATAGAAGAAAAACAACTGCTTGATTACATGGGTTGAGGGGGATATGATTGGGGATGTAGATTCCAAAAGGTCATCCTTGTGCAAACATCAATAACATGAAAATAGGTTTTGATCAAGGACACATGTAAAACCCAGTGGAATTGCGGGTTGGTTATAGGAAGGGGTGGGGGGAGAGGAGGGAAATAATATGATTCTTGTAACCAAGGAATAATGTTCTAAATTGACTAATTAAATAAAATCCCCCCCAAAAAAAGTGCAAAAAAAGTGCAAAAAACGTGAATAAGCCAGAATATGTAGCACAAACTATTAGAAAACAATTATTAAAATTGTATCTACATGTAATCTGAACAAAATATATAAAAAATAAAATAAATTTTAAAATGTTTGAGCCAGTATTTAAACTGAGTTCCCTCTACCATAATAATCTTACCTATTTTGTTATGCTACCTCTTATGTGCTACACAGTACAATTCAGAAAAGATTCATTAAGTGCCTACTGTGCTAAGAACTAAGGATAAAAATAAGAAAGAGAAAAGCATCCCATGGCCTCAAGGAGCTTATAATCAATGGGGAAAGACAATACACAAAAGGAACCTGAAAAGCTTGGGGACAGGTTGGATCTAGAAGATATCAGACACAAGGGCAGCATGATGATGAGGCTGACACCAAGCAGAGTAGCTGGTAGGAAATGAAGTATTGCCTAGGGAATGCTGAGCTCTCTCTAAAGAGAGTTTGAGGGAGAAGTGAGTGCTCATCCCTCCAACCCATTAATTAGAGGGGCATACCCTTTGTCTATTCCCACTTTTGTGGCACAGTTCAAGGGTGGAGAGTGGTACTTTCAGTCACAAGGAATCAGGGACATTGAGAAATAATATCATTTCTGGTACCAACATAGCAAGGGCCCTTGAGGAACAGTATAGATTGAAATCTCACCTATCAGAGGCCCTTCCTGGGTAAGGTCTAGAGTGCAGACCAGAAGAGCAATGACTACACCTCTCCTCAGTCACAGCACTTCAGAGACCCTAAAAACTTCCAGACCTCCAAAACTAGCTCTGAAAACAGCAATTCATAAAAATTTGACATTTGGGACAGTGCCCCTCCCCATCCCAATCCTCCACAATAGGAACAGAGCCCAGCTAGAACATTAAGTTGAAAGTCAAATCAGCATTTAAATTGGTCAGTGTAGCCATGACACTTCCAGCTAAGATGAGATAGGGAGAGTCAGTCTCAAATAGTGATAGGATGTAGGCAGATAGATAGATAGATAGATAGATAGATAGATAGATAGATAGATAGATAGATGGATAGATGGATAGATGGATAGATAGATAAACATGTGCAAATACATAGAGATTATTTGATTAAATTGAATGAAAAAGTGGGAAAAAAGATATAGTTGGAGTCAGAATATATATGTGTAAAGGGACTTCATCCAAATATGACTAGATTAAAATGATACTTTTTTCAATGTAAAATCGTCATCAGTCATTGTTGAAATCATCTCAGTTACTCAGTGAAGATAGAAGAGTATCAAATAACTAGTACCCACAAATGACCTCATTAGGATTTCTGTGTGTACACAATTATGCCTGGTTTCAGACCAAGAATGTTTTGTTCCACATCACTGAAGCAGAAAGGTAAATACCATTGTGATAACATAACCTTGTTGGAGGAGAATTGTTTATTACTTACCATTTAGCTAAGGAGTCGTGTGTGTGTGTGTGTGTGTGTGTGTGTGTGTGTGTGTGTGTCTGTGTCTGTGTTGTGTTGACATCTGGATTCTAGAAAAACATTCCTGGAGGAGAAGAGTATGAACACTGAATCAGGAATTAGAAAGCAAAAAAAAGAACAAACAAAAGAGAAAGATAATTGTTTATTGGTTCTAGTTTTTGTCTATTATTCTAGTCTTACCAATGAGTTAGAAGCTAAAGAGTCTCAGAAACAAAAAAAAGTGGTACTCATTAGAGTGTAGGTAAGATGAGTCTTATTAAGTAGGAAAAACTAACTCATCAGCTATAAGGAGGATGGGGGAGGGGAGGGAGAGAAATAATATGATTCTTGTAACCAAGGAATAATGTTCTAACTTGACTAAATAAATTAATTTAAATTTAAAAAAAGAAGGAAAAACTAATTTAAGTGTTAATACATGTATAACCCAGATTGAATTGCTTGCCAGTTCCAGGAAAGGGGAGGGAAGAAGGGAGAGAGACAATTCAGATCATATAATTTCAGAAAACTTATGTGGAAATTTATTAAAATAAAACTTTTTTTAAAGAAGGAAAAACTAAGTCTTGAAGGAAACCTAAAATGAAATCAGGATACAGGGAAGATTAGAGAAGAGGGTCTATGTCACCTAGAATGTGTACCTTAAAGCCATGAGCCTTTTAGAGAGGACACAAGGGACAGTTTGAGAAACTGATAAAATAAGCTAATTTCATCAATAAGGACTGAAGAGTAAATTTACCACTCGGGACAGAGGAGATGGTTTAATGGGGAGAAAAAGCTTCCAAGGCTAGAATCTTTAGGTGGTAGGGTAAAAGATTCAGAACACACATATAACTAGTTCAGATTTATGGTCAGTGTTATAGCATGGGCACAACTCTAAATCAAACCCAGTGCTTTTTCTATTCTGCTCCACGGCCTTGCTTCTCAACATCTCCAGTCCTTCATTTCAGTCTCTTAGCCTGCTTTTTTTTTTCTGCTTAAAAAAAAAAAACTTACTTTCTTAGAATCAATCAGTAAGAAAAGTAAGGCCCCAAGGGATTAAGTTACTCTCCTCAGTCAAAAGGTCATAAAGATTCTGGGCTTGTAGGCTTCGAAAGCATATCCTTTCTTTCTTTCCTTTTCTTTTTCAAACACATATTTGCTCCTTCATCTAATGAGCCACCTAGCTGCCCTTCTTAGCGGGCTTACCAAAAACTAGTACTATATGACCTGAGATTTACTATTTAGGGGAAATGATAGATAGAATTTTCTGCACAAAAATAGACATTTTGACCCAAAAAAAGAGATATCTGCCACTGACTTGGAGTTCCTGTGAAAGAAAATATAGTTTGAATAAGTAGATTTTAGGAGTGAGCCTCATTCACAGCCTTTTCATAGATTAGACATAGATTAGATTTTTTTTAGAATTTCATAGAAATTAGAGTTTTTCATAGACATAGATTAGAAATCTAGTACTGAGCTTACATACACCCGCAGAAGAAAGGAAAAAGGGTAAATCAAAGGGGGTGGGGAGGGAGGAAGGAGAAGGAACTAAAACTCAAGGCTTGATTCCCTATGAATGTGTTTATTTCAGATCCAGGATGCAAGAGGTAGAAATGCAGAGTAGATTTATGCTGACCATAAACAAGAACTTCCCAACAATTAGAGCTAAAAGGAAGGAGGAATGTTGGTGCCCTTACTCCTCCTTAGAATTCTTCCAGCAGGGACTAGATAAGCACTTGTCTGGGATATAGTAGAGGGGAATACTTGTTTAGATCTGGGTTAGACCACGTGACCTCTGAGGTCCCTTCCCACTCTGAGATTCTTGGAGTGCCAATAGACTTCTGTAACTTTGCAATTTCTCCTTTGGAACAATATTTTATCTTCCTACATACTTGTCCTTTTAATATTGAGCAATAATTATTGTTTAGTTATTCCAGTCATATCTAACTGTTTGTGACTCCATTTGGGTTTTCTTAGCAAAGATAGTGGAGTGGTTTTGCCATTTCCTTTTCAAGCTCGTCTTACAGATAAGGAAACTGAGGTTAAGTGGCTTCCTTGCTCAAGGTAACATAGATAGTAAGAGTCTGAGACAACAAATAATCATAAAAGATTATATAGCAACCTTGTATTTGAAAAAGGCAAAGTTCCAAGTTTTTAGAATAAGAATTCACTATTTGGTAAAAATTATTGGAAAAATTGGAAGGCAGTTTGATAGAAACCAGATATAAACTAATATTTTACACCGTTTACCAAGACAAGGTCAAAATGGGTACATGAACTAGGTATAAAGGGAGATATTATAAACAAATTAGAAGAACAGGGAACATATTACTTATCAGATTTATGAATAGTAGAATTTAGGAATAAACAAGAGACAATATTGTGAGATGTAAAACAGATAATTTTGAATACATTGAATTGAAAAGGCTTTGTACAAATAAAACTAATGTAATCAGTATTAGAAGAATAGCAATAAGTTTGGAAACCATTTTTATAAACAATCAGATAAATAACGATGTCATATATAAAATATGTAGAGAACTTTATCAAATATTTAAGTAAGAATATGAGCCATTCTCCAATTGATATTTGTTCAAAAGATATGAACAGATAGTTTCTGGATGAAAAAATCAAAGCTAAATATAACTATATGAAATAATGTACTAAGTCATTACTATTTGAGAAATGCAAATCAAAACAATTCTGATATGTCATCTCATACCTATCAGACTGGCTAAAATGACGAGGACAAAATAACAAATGTTGGAGTGGATGTGGAAAAATAGGGATGCTGATATATTGTTGGTGAATCTAAACTGATCCAAAAATTTTGCAGAGCAATCTGGAGTTACATTTACATAGTTATAAAACTGTATATACCTTTTGACGCAGTAATACAACTTTATATTTCCTAAAGTGATCAAGGAAAAGAAAGCATATATTCTAAAATATTTATAGTAGCTCCAGTAACTGGAAACTGAAGTGATATTCATCACTTAGGGAATGGTTGAACAAGTTGTGGTATATGATTGATTGTAATAGAACAAATCATATGTATTATATTATTGTTATATTATATATTATGTTATGTTATATATTTTTAAAAAAATAAATGGTAATAAATGTTGGAAAGATTGTGGCAAAATCAGGACACTAATGAATTGCTGGTGGAGTTGTGAATTAATCCTGCCATTCTGGAAGGCAATTTGGAATTATGCACAAAGGGCTTTAAAAGAATTCATACTCTTTGATCTAGCAATATCACTACTAGGTTTGCACCCCAAAGAGATGACAAAGAAAAATATTTGTACAAAAATGTTCACAGTTGTGCTCTTTGTGGTGGCAAAAAAAAAAATTGGAAAACGAGGGGTGTCCTTCAATTGGGGAATGGCTGAACAAATTGTGGTGTATGATGATGATAGAATATTATTGTACTAAGGATTGATGATCTTGAGGCTTTCTATATGAACTAGGAGAACCTCAGTGAACTGATGCAGAGTGAGATGAGCAAAACCAGAAGAACACTGTACACAGAAAGTAAAACATTGTAGAAAAAATCCAATGTAATAGACTTTGCTACTAGTAGCAATGCAATAAGCCAGGACTTTCCTGAAGGATTTATGTAAAAGAATGCTATCCACATTGAGAGATAGAATTATGGGAGTAGAAATGCAAAAGCAAAACATATGCCATCACTTATCACATGTATATAAGGTTATGTGATTTGGGGGTTAGGCTTTAAAAAATTGCTCTATAGGGAAAATGAAAAATTTGGAAATAGGTATCAAGAGATAACATTTGTACAATTCAGTGGAATTGCTTGTCAGCTCTGGGATGAGAGGAGGGAAGAGGGAAAGAAAAGGAAAATAAATCATATAAACATGGAAAAATATTTTAAAACAAATAAATAAATGGTTATTTTAAAAAGTCTGAAACTGGATTTGAACTCTGGTCTTCTTGACTCTAGGTTCAATGATCTAATCACTGTACCTCCTAGCTTCCCCAATTAAGCAATACAAACCTTAATGACACGTAGTATGAGAGTTGGGTGCTGTTTTCAGGAAAAAATTGTGAATTGATAGGACTGGATCTTTTCCTATATGTTAATCTAGATGTCAGAAAACCTGGATGTAGAGAATAAAGAGGGCTGAAAAATGAAACTAGTAAGGGATAGTGAGGGACTTGCAGGCAAAAGAACATCATGATCTCATAAGACATAATAGACCAGAAATGTCACAATCAACTTCTACCTAATCTTTTCAATGTGGCCTAAGGCATTGTAAATAGCATAGCAGTGCTATCATCCAAACCTTCCACAGGTAGGAACAGCACCCCCAGATCACTAGAGACCACATCCTGGAATCATCTCAAACAGAATTGTTTTATGGCCTGGATTTTTGGAGCTCTGAAAGAAATAGAAATAGTTAGATCCAAATAAAAGATTAGAATTTTATACTTAAGACAAATTCCTTAGCATTTTTATTTAGTAAAGAATTGGGAGAATACATTTTGCTGTCCATCAGGCCCTCTCTCAAACTAGAGTGCTTCTGAACTTATGCCAAACATATATTCAAGGGTCAAGCTTCCCTGTACACAGAACAAGATGTTTTAATTTTGAAGAGCAGAATGTTTAAGAACAAAAAAAAAAATCTAACAAAAACTTCTTTAGACATTTTATAGCTTCTTTTTTTAATCTATATTGATTTTTTTCTTTTTATATTATAGACATTTCAAGGCATCCCCCCCACTCCCACAACCTCATCCCAGGGATAAACACATTGTAATAATAATAAATAATAAATAACAACAATAAACAACAGTTGCACTAAATCATCAGTCTTTGTGAATGGACAAGTATATCAATGGAGCACATGGATTGTCTAGAGGATGTTTCTTGTTCTTGCCCTATATCCAACCTATTTTTTATTGATCATTCATTTCTTTTTAACATTCTATACATATTTTCTCCAAAGTAGGTTCTTTGCTATTTGTTGTAGTTAATTATACCCATCATGTGCTTGTTAACCATCCTTTAGATTAATTATTTACAATTATCAACTTCAATCTTTCAGAAATCATAGTGTTCCATGACATAGCCTTAGAGTATCATTGGAAGAATACTTATATAGAAATAGCCTGTTTCAAAGAGAAGCTTGTGAAAATTAACAGGACTTTGCAATTTGTCAAACACAGTTAATCAACCAGCAAGCATGTTCTAAATCAGGTGTCCATAACCTTTAATTGGCATGGTCTCTTTTTGGCATTCTGTTGAATCCTATATACTACTTATTAGAAAAATATTTTTAAATCCATAAAATAAGATATAGGATTCTAAATATGATTTAGAATGAATAGGATAAATAAAATTGAATTCTAACAGTTTCTAAAAGAAATCAATTATTGTGAAATACAATTACAAAAATATAAACAAACCAAAAAGTTCACAAATTTCTCACATATCTCTCAAATTGGCAAGTCAATTTTTGGCTGACAGGTCATCCTTATTTGATCTCCTTCTTATGTCAATTGACCTATATCTATTAAATTCCTGATTGGAATTCCTATTCTCTATCTACCTCTCATCTCTTGCCAGAAGTAACTTATTTAAGAGACTAAGGCAGAAGTTGATAATGTTTATCTCAATGTTGTCTAAAACTGAAACAGGATCAAAACTAATTTTATAGAGGTAGAAAAATAATAACAAAAATTCATAGGAAGAACAAAAAGTCAAGAATATCAAGGGAAATAATGAAAAAAAATGTGAAGGAAGGTGACCTAGCAATACCAGATCTCAAACTGTACTATAAAGTAATAACCAGCAAAACAATCCAGTACTGGCTAAGAAATAGAATGATAGGTCAATGGAATAGATTAGGTGTACAATATATAGTTTTAAATGACCATAGCAATCTAGTATTTTATAAACCCAAAGATCCCAGTTTTGGCATAAGAACTCACTATTTAACCAAAAACTGCTGGTAAAATTGGAAAACTATGGCAGAAAGTACATATAAACCAATATCTCACATCCTATAATACTATTACAAGGTAAGGTCAAAATGGATATATGATTTAGACATAAAGGGCAATATCATAACCAAATTAGAGGAGCATGGAATAGTTCAACTGTCAGATATATGGATAAGGGAAGAATTTACAACCAAACAAGAGATAGATATTAGAAGATGTAAAATGGATAATTTTGATTACATTAAATCAAAAAGGTTTTATACAAATAGACTAATGCATCTAAGCTAAGAAGGGAAACAAGAAAGTGGGAAAAAATTTTTTCATTGCAGATTTCTCTGAAAAAGATTTCATTTCTCAAATATCTAGAGAACTGAGTCAAATTTATAAAAATGCAAGTCATTACCAATTGACAAACACTTAAAAGATATGAACAGCTTTCCAATGAAAAAATCAAAGCTATCTAGTCTTGTGAAAAAAAAAAATTGTAAATCATTAATCAGAGAAATTCAAATTACAATAACTCTAAGTTACCACCTTACACCTATTAGACTGGCTTATATGATAGTAAAGGAAAGTAATAAATGTTGTAGGGGATATGACAGAGTCAGGACACTAATGAATTGTTGGTGAAGGTATAAATTGATCCAACCTCATTCAAGAGAACAATTTAGAACTATGCCCTAAGGTGCCCTAAGGGCTATAAAACTGTGCATACTCTTTGATCCAGACATATGACTACTTTGTCTTTATCCCAAGCAATTTTTTTAAAGGCAGGGGGAAATATCTATTTGTACAAAATTTTTTACAGAAGCTTTTTTTGTTGGTGGCAGGGAATTAGAAATTATGGGGATGTTTATCAATCAAGAAATGCCTGAACAAATTGTGGTATGTGATTTTATGGAATACTATTGAAATATAAGAAATGATGAACAGAATGATTTCAGAAAAGACCTGAAAAGACATACATGAACTGATGCAGAGTTAAGTAAGCAGAACCAGAAGAACATTGTACACAGTTAACAGCAATATTATATGACAATCATTTGTGAAAGACCTGGCTATTCTCAGCAATTCAGTGATCCAAGACAATTCTGAAGGACTTAAGGAAAAAAGCCCTATCCAGCTTTAGAGAAAGAACTGATGGATTCTGAATGCAGGCTGAAACATACAATTTTTCACTTGATTTTATTTGTATATGTGTTTATTTGGAGGTTTTGGTCTTATATGAATATTCTCTCATACTATAATCAATATGAAAACATGCTTTCCATGATTATACATGTATAACCCAGATCAAATTGTTTACCATCTCAAGGAAGGATAAGAGAGGTAGATAATTTGGAATTCAAAATTTCAGAAAAATATATTAAAATTGTTATATATAATTGAGAAAATAAAATAATAATATTTAAAAATTTTAAAGACTGCAGTATGAATTATTTGAGTGCAGAAATGTACCTTTTACAATTAAATCCAATTTTACCCTCCCAAACATTAGTGGTCCAGTGCTCAGAAAACTTTTGCCATGTGATAACTACTTTCTAAGTAAACATAAAGATGAGTTAAGATAAAGAAATAAAATTAAGGGAGAAATTAATAAAATTGAAAGTGATAGAACTATTGATTTAATAAATAAGACAAGAAGCTGGTACTTTGAAAAAACAAACAAAATAGACAAAGTACTGGTCAATCTAATTAAAAAAAGGAAGGAAGAAAAGCAAATTAACAGCATCAAAGATGAAAAGGGGGACAGCACCTCCAATGAAGAGGAAATTAAGGCAATCATTAGAAATTACTTTGCCCAATTATATGGCAATAAATACACCAACTTAGGTGATATGGATGAATATATACAAAAATACAAACTGCCTAGACTAACAGAAGAGGAAATAGAATTCTTAAATAACCCCATATCAGAAAGTGAAATCCAGCAAGTCATCAAAGAACTTCCTAAGAAAAAATCCCCAGGGCCTGATGGATTCACCAGTGAATTCTATCAAACATTCAGAGAACAGTTAATCCCAATACTATACAAATTATATGACATAATAAGCAAAGAGGGAGTAATACCAAACTCCTTTTATGACACAAACATGGTACTGATTCCAAAACCAGGCAGATCAAAAACAGAGAAAAAAAACTATAGACCAATCTCCCTAATGAATATAGATGCAAAAATCTTAAATAGGATACTAGCAAAAAGACTCCAGCAAGTGATCAGAAGAGTCATCCATCATGATCAAGTAGGATTTATACCAGGGATGCAGGGCTGGTTCAATATTAGGAAAACCATCCACATCATTGACCAGATCAACAAACAAACCAACAAGAATCACATGATTATCTCAATAGATGCAGAAAAAGCCATTGATAAAATACAACACCCATTCCTATTAAAAACACTAGAAAGCATAGGAATAGAAGGGTCGTTCCTAAAAATAATAAACAGTATATATCTAAAACCATCAACTAATATCATCTGCAATGGGGATAAACTAGATGCATTCCCAATAAGATCAGGAGTGAAACAAGGATGCCCATTATCACCTCTACTATTTGACATTGTACTAGGAAACACTAGCAGTAGCAATTAGAGAAGAAAAAGAAATTGAAGGCATCAAAATAGGCAAGGAGGAGACCAAATTATCGCTCTTTGCAGATGACATGATGGTCTACTTAAAGAATCCTAGAGATTCAACCAAAAAGCTAATTGAAATAATCAACAACTTTAGCAAAGTTGCAGGATACAAAATAAACCCACATAAGTCATCAGCTTTTCTATATATGTCCAACACAGCTCAGCAGCAAAAACTAGAAAGAGAAATCCCATTCAAAATCACCTTAGACAAAATAAAATACCTAGGAATCTATCTCCCGAGACAAACACAGGAACTATATGAATACAACTACAAAACACTCGCCACACAACTAAAACTAGACTTGAGCAATTGGAAAAACATTAACTGCTCATGGATAGGACAAGCCAATATAATAAAAATGACCATCCTACCCAAACTTATTTATCTATTTAGTGCCATACCCATTGAACTCCCAAAATATTTCTTTACTGATTTAGAAAAAAACATAACAAAATTCATTTTAATAACAAAAGATCAAGGATATCCAGGGAAATAATGAAAAAAAAATGCATATGATGGGGGGCTTGCAGTCCCAGACCTTAAACTATATTACAAAGCAACAGTCATCAAAACAATTTGGTACTGGCTAAGAAACAGAAAGGAAGATCAGTGGAATAGACTGGGGGAAAGGGACCTCAGCAAGACAGTATACAATAAACCCAAAGATCCCAGCTTTGGGAACAAAAATCCACTATTCGATAAAAACTGCTGGGAAAATTGGAAGACAGTATGGGAGAGATTAGGAAAAGATCAACACCTCACACCCTACACCAAGATAAATTCCAAATGGGTGAATGACTTAAAAATAAAGAAGGAAAGCATAAGTAAATTGGGTAAACACAGAATAGTATACATGTCAGACCTTTGGGAGGGGAAAGACTTTAAAACCAAGCAAGACATAGAAAGAATCACAAAATGTAAAATAAATAATTTTGACTACATCAAATTAAAAAGCTTTTGTACAAACAAAACCAATGTAACCAAAATCAGAAGGGTAGCAACAAATTGGGAAACAATCTTCATAAAAACCTCTGACAAAGGTTTAATTACTAAAATTTATAAAGAACTAAATCAATTGTACAAAAAATCAAGCCATTCTCCAATTGACAAATGGGCAAGGGACATGAACAGGCAATTCTCAGCCAAAGAAATCAAAACTATTAATAAGCACATGAAAAAGTGCTCTACATCTCTTATAATCAGAGAGATGCAAATCAAAACAACTCTGAGGTATCATCTCACACCTAGCAGATTGACTAACATGACAGCTATGCAAAGTAATGAATGCTGGAGGGGATGTGGCAAAGTGGGGACATTAATTCATTGCTGGTGGAGTTGTGAATTGATCCAAGCATTCTGGAGGGCAATTTGGAACTATGTCCAAAGGGCGATAAAAGACTGTCTGCCCTTTGATCCAGCCATAGCACTGCTGGGCTTGTACCCCAAAGAGATAATGGTCAAAAAGACTTGTACAAAAATATTCATAGCTGCGCTCTTTGTGGTGGCCAAAAATTGGAAAATGAGGGGATGCCCTTCAATTGGGGAATGGCTGAACAAATTGTGGTATATGTTGGTGATGGAATACTATTGTGCTCAAAGGAATAATAAAGTGGAGGAATTCCATGGAGACTGGAACAACCTCCAGGAAGTGATGCAGAGCGAAAAGAGCAGAACCAGGAAAACATTATACACAGAGACTGATACATTGTGGTACAATCGAAGGTGATGGACTTCTCCATTAGTATCAATGCAATTTCCCTGAACAATCTGCAGGGATCTAAAAAAAAAATACTACCCACAAGCAGAGGATAAACTGTGGGAGTAAAAACACCGCTGAAAAGCAACTGCTTGACTACAGGGTTGGAGGAGATAAGACTGAGGAGAGACTCTAAATGAACACTATAATGCAAACTCCAACAACAGGGAAATGGGTTCGAGTCAAGAACACATGCGATAACCAGTGGAATCATGCGTCGGCTATGGGAGAGGGAAAGGCGGGGGGGGGGGGGGGGGAGGGGAAGGGGAGGGGAGGAAAAGAAAACGATCTTTGTTTCCAGTGAATAATGTATGAAAACGACCAAATAAAATAATATTAAAAAAAAAAGAAACCTCTGACAAAGGTTTAATTACTCAAATTTATAAAGAGCTAAATCAATTGTACAAAAAATCAAGCCATTCTCCAATTGATAAATGGGCAAGGGACATGGATAGGCAGTTCTCAGATAAAGAAATCAAAACTATTAATAAGCACATGAAGAAGTGTTCTAAATCACTTATAATCAGAGAGATGCAAATCAAAACAACTCTGAGGTATCACCTCACACCTAGCAGATTGGCTAACATGATAGCAAAGGAAAGTAATAAATGCTGGAGGGGATGTGGCAAAGTTGGGACATTAATCAATCCATTGCTGGTGGAGTTGTGAACTGATCCAACCATTCTGGAGGGCAATTTGGAACTATGCCCAAAGGGTGACAAAAGAATGTCTGCCCTTTGATCCAGCCATAGCACTGCTGGGTCTGTACCCCAAAGAGATAATGGACAAAAAGACTTGTACAAAAATATTCATAGCTGTGCTCTTTGTGGTGGCCAAAAACTGGAAAACGAGGGGATGTCCATCAATTGGGGAATGGCTGAACAAATTGTGGTATATGTTGGTGATGGAATACTATTGTGCTCAAAGGAATAATAAAGTGGAGGAATTCCATGGAGAATAGAACAACCTCCAGGAAGTGATACAGAGCGAGAGGAGCAGAACCAGGAGAACATTGTACACAGAGACTAATACACTGTGGTATAATCGAACGTAATGGACTTCTCCATCAGTAGTGGTGTAATATCCCTGAACAATCTGCAGGGATCTAGGAGAAAAAACACTATGCATAAGCAAAGGATAAGCTATGGGAATAGAAACACTGAGGAAAAGCAACTGCCTGACTACAGCGGTTGAGGGGACATGACAGAGGAGAGACTCTAAACGAAACTCTAATGCAAATATTAACAACATGGAAATGGGTTCGAATCAAAAACACATGTGACACCCAGTGGAATCACGCGTCGGCTATGGGGGGTTGGGGGGAGGAAAAGATAATGATCTTTGTCTTTAATGAATAATGCTTGGAAATGATCAAATAAAATATTATTTTTAAAAAAGACAAAGAAATAAGAAATTCATAAGGGATTAAAGGAGGACTATTTCTTTGCTGTTTTCTATTCCATGGATATAGTCATTGTTTTATTTTTCTTCCCCAAACTCACAAATGATACATATTTTAAAAAAAGATTCTAGAAATCAGCTAGTCCAATTCCCTTATTTTGCATGGAGGATGTTAAGGACCAGAAAAACTAAATAACTTGCTCATCAAAGTAACATAAGTATAAAATCTCATTATTAAAATTTGTTTCTATATCTTTTAATTCCAAATTTGATATTCTTTCTGACATAGCAAACCTTCTGCCTTATCTCACTGACTCCAATCTAATCCAAGAAACATTTGTTAAGAACCTATTATGTATTAAGTGCTAGAGGTATAAAAGGGGGGAAAATACCTGACCTAAAAGAGTTTACATGGTACTGGTTCATTTAATAATAAGTTATTAGAACTAAAATGAATCTTGGAAATCAGATAGTCCAAGTTAATTTTAGTATAATAATAGCCCATATTTCTATAGTCCTTTAAGATTGCTCAATTCAATTTAACACAATAAACATTATCGACTATTATGTGCAAGTTACTGGTAATTCTTTGTGATTTCCTTGAGAATAAGTACTAGTTTTGATCTTTCTTTGTATTTCCAACTTGTCAGCTATGATCCCTAAGACAAAGGAGAATAATGCCTACTCTCTAGTAACATATTCTGTTCAGGAAAGGACATTACATGTATATGTAAGGGGGATGATGTATGATCCCTTAATCACCCCACCATTACAATCACATTTACAAAGAAGTAAATATGAGATCCTTTCAGTTGGGAGAAAGCACTAGCCACTGGGAAGAAATGAGATAAATCTTCAGGAAGGAAGTGACACCTAAGTAGCATCTTTAAAAGAAGATAAGAATTCAGAGGCAGAAGTAAAAAAAAGAAAAAAGAAGAGTGCACTATACGTATGGAGAAAGGTTTGCACTTATGCACAGGAGGCAGAAGATTGAACATTAATCTCAAGGAATGGGCTACTAATCCAGTTTGACTAGAATTTAGAGTATACGAACAGGATTTTAATAAAGCTGGAAAGGTAAATTAGAGTTAGTCTGTGGAAGGATTTAACCATAAAACTATAGCTTATAAGTCCCCATCAGTGTTCTCTTTTTAATAGTCAGTCAGCAGACACAATTCAGAAAAAAAGCATCTACTAGAATGACTTCATAAGAACAATGGTAACAAAACATTTTCCCTATAAACTAGAGAGTGCTCTCCCACAACCACACATGTCTTTAGGAAGAGGAGACATGAATTCTCTGAACATGACTTGGCTAAAAGAATGCTGAGTGTGATTATGCATAACTGAATGAAGAATTTACTTCAGTTGGTTGGGGAAACATTTCAAAAGGGGCCTTCAGGAAAATGGTTGAAAGACACACATTGAATAGAAAACTAGTTTTTGTGCCATATGCAGGTACAGAAGCCAATTCCATCATGTTCCTTGACCTTAAAGACTCGCAATGCTAGACTGATGAGAGCTTGCCTTGGATGAGATTTTTCTCTTTCTATGTGAATTGTGATCTTATCTTGTTTTGAGCTGAATAATTCTTTTACTTTTGTGTATTCTTTGGTATATTTTAATCTTTAGGACTTCTCCCACTTGTTTACTGGTTTGCTTTGATAAATAGGTTTACTTGTTGTTCTTTGCAATGGTCTTTTGTATAATCGGTAATTGGTGGGAAAGAGTTAAGTTGTCCAAGCTTAGGGCTACCCTACCACTTAAGAGAAATCAGAGAAATTATCTCTGTTCTGGACCCAACATACTCTTAGGCTAGAATTATTTGAAGGATGGCAGATAAAAATATGTTCAGCCTGATCATTATCTTGCAAACTAGATATAGGTAAATCTTAGCAGTCCTGAAACTTGCCTGAATCGATGGCATAAAACTACTATACACTATGCTGGTCTTCTACAAAATAGAAAGTCAGTTAATATATATTTATTAAGTGCCACTACATATCTGGCACTGTGCTGAGCATTGACACAAAGAAAGGCAAAGATAGTACCTACTATCAAAAACTTACGGTCTAAAAAGGGAGACAACAAACCAACTTAGAACCTAGCACTGGAGTAATTCCAAGTCCAGAATAGAAAACAGTTCTAACCAAACCCCTGAAAGGGAGTCACTTTGGTTGGATGAAAGGGAGTGGAGTTTTTTTCTCCTCCTGTTAATTGGAAGACAACCTTGTGAACTCTATACATTTGTAATACTTAGATTTCTCATTGGCATCCTAGAAATGTCCCAAGAATAGTAGTGACTAGTGGCAATGTCTACATTTGGAGTCAAGCACAAACTAGTGAAATTGAGACTAAGTAGCTTTAGGTCTCACAAGAAGTCTAGCAGACAGCTATACTAAATTTAAGGGAAACTTCATATAGAAAAGGACTTCCAGCAAAAGAACTTTCAGAAACTGTGTTGCCCAATTTGTCAAACCATGCATTATAATTTTGAGCCTCGATTTTGCATTTACCTGAGGAGGAAAATGTCCCTGGTTTGGGGATAGGTTTTGTTTCATTTTGTTTTTATCTATAAACTGTTCTTATTATACCAGCTTAGTACATACCCATTTCAAATATTTAAGTATAAGTATCATACTGTGAGGGATCTTCAATTATAGCATTAGAAAGATACTACTAAAAATATGTACATTAACAAACCACTATTGAAGTAGTGAATTGGTCCAACTATTTGAGAGAACAATTTAGAATTATGACCAAAGGGCTATAAAAATGTTCATATCCTTTGATCTAGCAATACCACTACTAGGTCTGCATAAGAAAGAGATCAAAGGAAAAGGAAAAGGATCTATATGTACAAAAAATATTTACAGCAGCTCTCTTTGTGCTGACAAAGAATTGGAAATTGAAGGGATGCTCATCAATTGGGGAGTGACTGAATAAGTTGTAGCATATGCATATGAAGGGACATTATAGGGCTGTGGGAAATGATGATTGAGTATGGTTTCAGAAAAAAATGTCAAGACCTTTATGAAGTGAGTGAAGTGAAGTGAGAACTGGAAGATCACTGTTCCTAGTAAAAGCAATGTTGTAATGAGGATCAACTGTGAAAGACTTGGCTGCTCTGATCAGTACAATGGTCCATGACAATTCTAAAGGACTCATGATAGAAAAATGTCAACTACATCTAGGGAGAGACCTGATGAAATCCAAAGCAAATTGAAGTACAATTTTCTCCCTTTATTTTTTTAGCTTTTTAAAAAATATGACTTAAAAGGATGTTTTGTATGATTTCACATGTAAAAATATATTGTTTGCTTTCTTAGTAGGTGGGGTAGGGATGGGAAAGAGGAAGAAAATTTAAAACTCAAAATTTTAAAAGAAAACAATACTTTAAAAAGAAGTAAAAAATTAAAATGCATTTAAAAATAAAATTAAAAGATTTAAAAAAAGAAAAGACTTCCCAAACTCTAAGGATCAGCCCTAAGAAGAGAAGTTGTCCTGTGGGGGCAAGGAGCAATCTGCCAGTATAAATAGGGATTTGAACAGTATATACTACATTAGCAAATAGTTGGGGCTTTATAAAGGCTTATAAACTGCATGATGATCTCTTTATAAAGGCAGAGGACCTTTTTCTGGATTCTTAGAAGTTCTCGGAATTTTTCAGCCAAGAAGACCAAAATAACGATTACTATTATGAATTTTACTGCTCTTCTATAGCCAGCAAACTAGCACTCTATCAATAACATAATGAGTACATTTTTTATAATTAATTTATTTTGCCAATTTAGAACATTACTCCTTCGTTACAAGAATCATATTATTTTCCTTACCCCAACCTTCCTGTAGCTGATGCACAATTTCACTGGGTATTACATGTATCCTTGATCAAAACCTATTTCCATGTTGTTGGTGTTTGTATTAAGATGTTCATTTAGAGTCTACATCCCCAACCATATCCTCTCGACCCATGTAATCAAGCAGTGGTTTTTCTTCTGTGTTTCTACTCCCCAGTTTTTCCTCTGAAGGTGGATAGTGTTCTTTCTCATAGTTCCCTGCAGGTTGTTCAGGGACATTGCATTGACACTAATGGAGAAGACCATTACATTCGATTGTACCACAGTGCGTCAGTCTCTGTGTACAATGTTCTCCTGGTTCTGCTCCTTTCACTCTGCATCAATTCTTGGAGGTCATTCCAGTTCACATGAAATTCCTCCAGTTTATTATTCCTTTGAGCACAACAGTATTCCATCATCAACATATACCACAATTTCTTCAGCCATTCTCCAATTGAAGGGCATCCCCTCAGTTTCCAATTTTTTTGCCACCACAAAGAGCGCAGCTATGAATATTCTTGTACAAGTCTTTTTCCTTATGATCTCTTTGGGGTACAAACCCAGCAGTGCTATGGCTGGATCAAAGGGCAGAAAGTATTTTAGCGCCCTTTAGGCATACTGCCAAATTGGTTGGATCCAAAATGGTTGGATCAATTCACAACTCCACCAGCAATGCATTAATGTCCCAACTTTGCCACATCGCCTCCTGCATTCATTACTTTCCTTCACTGTCATGTTAGCCAATCTGCTAGTTGTGAGGTGATATATTAGAGTTATTTTGATTTGCTTCTCTCTGATTATAAGAGATTTAGAACACTTTTTCATGTGCTTATTAATAGTTTTGATTTCTTTAACTGAAAATTGCCTATTCATGTCCCTTGCCCATTTATCAATTGGAGAATGGCTTGATTTTTTTGTACAATTGATTTAGCTCTTCATAAATTTGAGTAATTAGATCTTTGTCAGAGGTTTTTGTTATGAAGATTATTTCCCAATTTGTTACTTCCCTTCTAATTTTGGTTGCATTGGTTTTGTTTGTACAAAAACTTTTTCATTTGATGATTACATCAAAATTATTGATTTTACATTTTGTGATTTTTCCTAGCTCTTGCTTGATTTTAAAGTCTTTCCCCCCCCCCAAAGATCTCACATGTATACTATGCTGTGTTCACCTAATTTATTTATAGTTTCCTTCTTTATATTCAAGTCATTCACCCATTCTGAGTTTATCTTGATGTAGGGTGTGAGATGTTGATCCAAACCTAATCTCTCCCATGCTGTCTTCCAATTTTCCCAGCAGTTATTATCAAATAGTGGATTTTGGTCCCAAAAGCTGCAATCTTTGGAGTTATCATAAACTGTCTTGATGAGGTCACTTACCCCAAGTCTATTCCACTGATCCTACTTTCTGTCTCTTAGCCAGTACCAAATTGTTTTGATGACCACTGTTTTAGAATATAGTTTGAGATCTGGGACTGCAAGTCCTCCTTTCTTCACATTTTTTTTCATGATTTCCCTGGATATTCTTGATCTTTTGTTCTTCCAAATGAACTTTGTTATGTTTTTTTCTAGTTTAGTAAAAAAGTTTTTGGTAATTCAATGGGTATGGCACTAAATAAGTAAATTAAAAATTTGGGTCTATACATTGTCTATACATTTTTATTATGTTAGCTCATCCTACCCATAGCAATCGATGTTTTTCCAATTGTTTAGATCTAGTTTTAATTGTGTGGAGAGTATTTTGTAATTGTATTCATATAGTTCTTGTGTTTGTCTCAGCAGATAGATTCCTAAGAATTTTATATTGTCTAGGGTAATTTTAAATGAGATTTCTCTTTCTAATTCTTGCTGCTGAGATGTGTTGGAAATACATAGAAATGCTGATGATTTATGTGGGTTTATTTTATATCTTACAAGTTTACTAAACCTGTTGATTATTTCAACTAGCTTTTTGGTTGATTCTCTAGGATTCTTTAAGTAGACTATCATGTCATCTACAAAGAGTGATACTTTGGTCTCCTCATTGCCTATTTTAATACATTCAATCTCTTTTTCTTCTCTAATTGCTACAGCTAGTGTTTCTAGTACAATATTAAATAATTGAGGTGATAATGGGCATCCTTGTTTCACTCCTGATCTTATTGGGAAGGCTTCTCATTTATCCCTATTGCAGATGATATTTGTTGATGGGGTTAGGTATATACTGTTTATTATTTTTAGGAAAGGCCCTTCTATTCCTATGCTTCCTAGTGTTTTCAATAGGAGTGAGTTTTGTATTTTGTCAAAGGCTTTTTCTATATCTAATGAGATAATCATGTGATTTTTGTCAGTTTGCTTGTTAATATGGTCAATTATGTGGATGGTTTTCCTAATATTGAACCATCCTTGCATTCCTGGTATGCATCCTACCTGGTCATAGTGAATAACCCTCATGATCACTTGCTGGAGTTTTTTTGCTTGTATCCTATTTAAGATTTTTGCATCTATATTCATTAAGGAATTGGTTTATAGTTTTCTTTCTCTTTTTTTGACCTTTCTGGCTTTGGAATCAGTACCATATTTGTGTTGTAAAAGGAATTTGGTAGAACTCCTTCTTTGCATATTCTGTATAATATTGGGATTAGTTGTTCTTTGAAAGCTTAATAGAATTCATTTGTGAATCCATCTGGACCTGGGCATTTTTACTTAGGGAGTTCTTTGATGGCTTGTTCAATTTCTTTTTCTGATATGGGGTTGTTCCTCTGTTAGTCTAAGCAATTTATATTTTTGTAAATAATCATCCATATCACTTAGATTGCCATATTTATTGCCATAAAATTGGACATAATAGTCTTTAATTACTGCCTTAATTTTTTCTTCATTAGAGGTGAGGTCTCCCTTTTCATCTTGGATACTGTCAATTTGGTTTTCTTCTTTCCTTTTTTTAATTAGCTTGACCACTGCTTTGTCTATTTTATTTGTTTTTTCAAAGTACCAGCTTCTAGTCTTATTTATTAAATTATAGTTCTTTGACTTTCAATTTTATTAATTTCTCCTTTGATTTTTAGGATCTCTAATTTAGTCTTCATCTGAGGATTTTTAATTTGTTCACTTTCTTGTTTTTTAATTTGCATGTCCAATTCATTAACCTCTGCTCTCCCTAATTTGTTAATATATGAATTCAAGGATATAAATATCCTCCCAAATACTGCTTTGGCTGCATCCCATAGATTTTGAAGGGATGTCTCATCATTGTCATTTTCTTCAATGAAATTATTGTTTCTATGATTTGTTCTTTGACCAATTTTTGAAGAATCCTTTTTTTATCTTCCAATTAATTTTTTTTATTTGCCACTCCATGTACTCTTACTAATTATTATTTTCATTGCATTGTAATCTGAAAAGTTTAGGTTGCATTTATTATTTCTGCTCTTTTGTACTTGTTTGCCATGTTTTTATGCCCTAGTACATGGTCAATCTTTGTGAATATACCATGTGCTACTAAAAAGAGGGTGTATTCCTTTTTGTCCCTATTTATTTTTCTTCACATATCTACTAACTCTAATTTTTCTAAGATATCATTCACTTCTCTTACCTCTTTCTTGTTTACTTCTTTTTTGTTTGATTTATCTAGTTCTGATAGAGGAAGACTCAGGTCTTCCACTAGCATAGTTTTTCTATCTATTTCATCCTTGAGCTCTTCTAGTTTCTCCTTTAGAAATCTGATTGCTATGTCATTTGGTGCATGCAGTTGAGTACTGATATTTCCTCATTGTCTATACTGCCTTTTATCAGGATGTAATTACCTTCCCTATGTTTTTTAAGTAGATCTATTTTTACTTTGGCTTTGACAGATATCATAATTGTTACTCCTGCCTTCTTTTTATCAGTTGATGCCCAAGAGATTTGGCTCCATCCTCTTACTTTTATGCTATGCATGCCTACCTTCCCCATATGTTTCTTGTAGACAGCATAGGGTAGGATTTTGGTTTCTAATCCACTCTGCTATTCGCTTGCATTTTATGGGTGAGTTCATTCCATTCACATTCAGAGTTATGATTACCAGCTGTGTATTTCCCAGCATATTGATTTCCACTCCTAGTTCTGCCTTTTCTTTTTTCACTATTTGCTTCTACACCAATGTTTTGTTTTTAATCAGTCCCCCTAATTCCCACCCTTATTTTACTTCCCTTTCTACCCCCCTCCCTTCTTATTACCCTCATATTTTCTTTACAGGCTTTTTAAACTACCCCCACCCTCCCCCTCCCTTGTACTGGTTCCCTCCCAGCCAGTCCATTTGTTACCCTTATACTTCCCTATAGGACACAAATCAATTCTCTTACCCAATGTATTTAATTGTTCTTCTCTCTTTGAGTCAATTTCAATGCACATAAGAACTGAGTATTCCCTATCTCCAACCTCTTTATCCTTCCAGTATTTTGATGGTCTCCCCTGCTCCCACCATGTGCTTCTTTGTGACATATAAATTTACCTCATTTTGTTTCTTTTCCCATTTCTTTTAGTATTAACCTCTTTTTTAGCTCTAGTTGTATACACACACACATATGTATTTCTGCATACATATATCTATATACATATTTATGTCTTGGCATTTCATCCTATACAGTTTGTCACTGTTCCATCTAAGTGTAATTCTTCTAGCTTCCCAGGGGATAATAACAATTTTTAGGAGTTACCAATGACCTCTTTTCTTATAGGGATACATATCATTTAACTAATTGGATCTCTTAAAAAAAAGTTTTTTTGTTTTTTGTTTTTATGGTTTTATTTTTATTTTTTCCCTCTTTCGTAATTACCTTTTGTTGATTCTCTTGAGTTCTGTGCTTCAGCATCAAATTTTTGTTCAGGTCTGGTCTTTTCTTTATAAATGCTTGGAATTCTTTTATTTTGTTAAATGACCATACTTTCCCCTATAAGAATATGGTCAGTTTTGTTGGGTAGTTGATTTTTGCTTGTAGACCTAGTTCCCTTGCTTTCCAGAATGTCTTATTACATGCCTTTCAGTCCTTCAGTATAGATGCAGCCAGATCCTGTGTTATCCTCACGGTGCTTCCATGGTATCTGAATGACTTCTTCTTGACAGCTTGTAATATTTTCTTCCTTGGACTGATAGTTCTTGAATTTGGCTATAACATTCCTGGGTGTTGTCAGTTGGGGATTAAGTACAGGAGGTGATCTTTGGAGTCTTTCAATCTTCACTTTTCTCTATTGTTCTAAAATATCAGGGCAATTTTCTTGGATAATTTCCTGTAGGATAATGTCTAGGCTTTTTATGTTGTCATGGTCTTCCAGTAAACCAATGATTCTTAAGTTGTCCCCCTGGAATGACTTTCTAAATCTTCTGTTTTGTGAATGAGGTTCTTCATATTTTCCTCAATTTTTCATTCTTTTGATTTTGTTTTATAGTATCCTGCTGCCTTGTGATGTCACTTGCTTCTAATCATTGTATTCTTGTTTTTAAAGACTGGATTTCATCCCTGGCTTTTTGGTCATCCTTCTCCTTATGGTCTGATCTTTTTTGGAGGTCATCTTTCATCTTCTTTGCCTCATCTTTCATTTTCTTTGCCTCATCTTTTATCTTCTTTGCCTCATCTTTCATCTCCTTTGCCTCATTTTCAAGCTGATTCATTTTAGCTTTCAAGACACTGTTTTCTGTTTCCAGATGACTTATCTTGCTTTTTAAGTTCTTTTCCCAGTTGTCTTCAGCCTCTCTTAATTATGTTTTGAATTGTATTTTTAGTTTTTCCAAACCCTATATCCAATTCATTAGGGTTTCTGTTTTTTTGCTTGGTGTTCCCTCATCCTTCTCTGTTCCATTTGCTCTTTGTTCATTGCCTGTACAGAAGCTATCAATTGTAATTTCTTTTTTCTTGTTCTGTTGTTTGCTCATATTTACCCCTTCTTTACTCCCTGCAGTTGCCTGCGCTCTTGTTCCTCTCATTTTTTTTTGTTGGATCTGTAGTTTTCAGCTTTTCTGTCAGCCTTCACCCTTGGAGCTTTGTCAGCAAATTTCTCAGTGTAGTCTGTGGGGGAGGGGTGTTGGAGCTTGAGCTCCACTGCCCTCTGAAGGCTTTGATGGGATTAAGTCCTGCTGTGTTGAGCTAGATGTGCCCTGAAGCTGATACCTTGGGAAGGGGAGGGCAATATGGAGTGTTTCCATTGCCACAACCAGGCTTCCCACTCTGCACTTCCTCTCCAACTGCTTCCCCACCACCTGTGCGCAATGCTCTGAGCCTGGCACAGCCTTGCCCGCAAGGTACTCCCTCCAGACCAGTACCCTTATCCACCCAGAGATTCCAGTTACCACTGAAGGTTCAGTGCTGGGGGGGAGGGGTCCTGAGATCTTCCTTCTTCCTTCCCCTTAAACCCGAGTGTTCTCGAATTCAGACTTTTGGGGGATGAACCTTTTAACTTGAGTCCAGCAGGAGGTTGTTGTTAGGTTTGATTTTCATTCCCCTAGGAGCATTTAGTTTGTAATCAGTATGGAAGGGTTTTCAGAGGTCTGAACTTTCACTGCCTCTATGCTGTCATCTTGACTCCCAGTGAGTGCACTTCTGCATTTTATTTCCTGCTCCTTTGAGCAAGACCTTAGAGTTTAGAATGAGAAACCTGAACATATATGCTTCTATAAAACTCATATTTCCAAAATCCAGATATTTCTATAATACTCTAAGACTTACTTTTTTTTAGATCCTTACCTTCTGTCTTAGACTTGATATTATATATTGAATCTAAGTCAGAAGAGGTGGTAAGGCCAAGGCAATGGGGATTAAGTGACTTTCCCAGAGACACACAGCTAGGAAGTATCTAAGATGACATTTGAACCCAGAACCTCCTATCTCTTTTTCTACTGAGCCATCTACCTGCCCCCTAAGATTTACTGTTTTACATTTATTCTCACTATTACCTTGGAGATAAGTATTTTACTCATCTTTTGGATGTTTATTATTTAGTGGTCCTATATCTTCTTCTCTTCAAGTTTGATGGATTTGTGTCTCTATGGGAGGCAGAGTGGATAAAGTGCTAGACTTGGAGCCAGAAATTGAGCTCAATTACTATCTCAGACAGTTACTAGCTGTATGACTCTGGGCAAGTCACTTAACCCCTCTCAGACTCAGTTTTTTCACTTGTAAAATAGAGATAACACCAAACTTCAAGAGGTAGTGTGAGAAACAAATGTGATAATATGTGTGAAGAACTTAACTCTAAAACACTAGATATTAGCTATTATGATTATATTATTATCATTATTATTGTAGAATTCACATAACCAGGAAGCAGGTCAAAGACATTAAAGCAACCCTTCTCATTACTTATAATTTTTTAAATATCTTTTTTTTAATAATATAAACTTGGGAAATATTAAAAAAACAACTAGATTTGTGTAGGATATTATAAATCCCAATTATATAAAAATATATATCAAATTTAACACTGTATCTCCAACACCACACTAGCTATCTTTGTTTCCTGATTTTCCTTTAGATCACTTTTAGTGTTTTTTTTTGATGTTTCATCAATAGTTTTTTCTTTTTCCTTTTTTTTTTTGTTGTATCTATCATTATTCTCTTCCATTCATCTCCCTCACTTTACTGAAGAGGAAATTAAGACCTGAAGTTTTAAAGTTTCTTGGCCAGGGCCACACATAAGACTTGACAGAACAATAATTATAACAGAGACCCTGTGCTGTCAAGTTCATTTCTCTCCTCAGAATACCACACTAGCTCTAGTAATTTTTTGCTCCAACTATTAAGGAATCTAAGGATATAGCTGCACTGTAGAGTCCTACTAAATTTTTCTTTCAATTAAAAAAATGGAAAGCAATGGATTTAATATTATACTAAGCAAATCTCTGAAAACCAACCTTTCCAAGTAGTGAAACAATAAACTGAAATAACTAATTTGACACTTATTTAACTATTTGGGATAATTATAGGTTCAAGGGTGGTACTATAGGGCCAGTAATCTGGTTTGGAAAGGGTATACCAACCCATGGCAGGCAGAGCCCAACCCTGAGCTAATAAACACAGATACTGTATAATAACAGGACAGTTTAGTTTAATAACTAAGAGAAAGGTGAAAAGGATTTGGGATATCTAAACTAAAGAACATAAATAAACCTCCCCCCTAAGAGACCTACAGTTAATAGCTAAACCAAATTTAGGCAATTCCTTTTCCCCAGCTGACCCTCAGTTTTCTTCTCTGTAGGAATGGGATAATAATATTTGCTAGAGAAGCTATGAAAACAGTCTCAGATCCAAGAAAATCCGGGTTCAAATGGAGCCCCTGACACATGCTTTTGACCTTGGCAAGTCATTTAACCTCTGAGTGTTCTAGGAAATTTCTAAAACTATATCTAAGTTTCATAGAAGATGCCAGCCTGGCCCCTATATCAGTGAAATTACAACTCCAGTCTTTAATCCTAATACTTTCACTACCTCTTTAGTAAGGATTGTTATGGAGAGTCTTTGCAAATAGCAAAATGCTATATATATCTGACATTAACACTATTGTGTTTTTCCATAAATAAATTTTTGTTTGGGAAGTGAAATGAACTGATTTAAAAAGTGGCTCCTGAACCAGGAAAACATTATACACAGAGACTGATACATTGTGGTACAATCGAAGGTGATGGACTTCTCCATTAGTATCAATGCAATTTCCCTGAACAATCTGCAGGGATCTAAAAAAAAATACTACCCACAAGCAGAGGATAAACTGTGGGAGTAAAAACACCGCTGAAAAGCAACTGCTTGACTACAGGGTTGGAGGAGATAAGACTGAGGAGAGACTCTAAATGAACACTATAATGCAAACTCCAACAACAGGGAAATGGGTTCGAGTCAAGAACACATGTGATAACCAGTGGAATTATGCGTCGGCTATGGGAGAGGGAAAGGCGGGGGGGGGGGGGGGGGGGGGGGGG
Source organism: Monodelphis domestica (assembly GCF_027887165.1). Lineage (NCBI taxonomy): Eukaryota > Metazoa > Chordata > Mammalia > Didelphimorphia > Didelphidae > Monodelphis > Monodelphis domestica. Next base: position 550,912,967 of record NC_077227.1, on the reverse strand, counting down.
GGGAAGGGGAGGGGAGGAAAAGAAAACGATCTTTGTTTCCAGTGAATAATGTATGAAAACGACCAAATAAAATAATATTTAAAAAAAATAAAAAGTGACTCCTTATACTAAATCGCCAAGAGTGCAAAGGGTTCAAAAAAAGAACCAAATTTCTTTGCTGGTAATTACATTTGGTCCATTTAGACAACTGTATCATATGTTCTGTAGAATAATTTCCCAGTTTACCTTTTATCCACTTAACTTCCAATTTCCCTAGGACTGTAATGTTAATTCCCCCACCCTTTTTTTTTTTAGGTGATTGTCTCTGGGCTTTGCTGACTGCCAGATGTGAAGAAATTACAATTAGGTTAGATGCAACATAATTCCTCTTATTGCAATATAATGTAAATCAGTTTAGCATTCCCTGAATCTCAGATAAATGTGAATTCCTCCATCTTAAGCACTTCAGATGACACTGAACTATATAGCTTAAAGTTAAGCATTTTGTCTTGATCTTACCACCCAAAAATTAATCCAAAGACATATGGGTGTCATGGAGCAAATTAAAAGAGCACAGAATTTTTTCCTCTTTGGAGACATTGTTATTGAGCAACATCACTATTTCTGTTAGTCATGAACCAGGAATGTCATGAACCAGGAATGTCATAGTGAATCAATGAATCAATAAACATTTATTAAGAGACTTCTATGTTCTAAGATCTGTGCTAGAACCAAAAGATGCAAAGGCAGAAACAACACAGTCCCATTCCTTGGAGAGTTCACATTATACAGGGAGAAAACAACATTATCAAACTGTATACAAATTTGTTAAAAGTCCAAACAAAGCAGACACAAGGAAATGTTAGGATGTAGCAAAACTTCATTGCCACTAGTAGGTCTGTATCCCAGAGGAATCAAAAGGGACCTATTTCTATTAAAATATTCATAGCAGCTTTTTCTGTGGTGGCAAAGAACTGGAAACTGAGGAGATGTCCATCGACTGGGGAATGGCTGAACAAATTGTGGTATATGACTATAATGGACTACTATTGTGCCATAAGAAATGACAAAAAAAAAATCTGGAAAGACTAATATATGAAGGAATGCAAAATGAAGTGAGCAGAACCAGAAGAATTTTGTACACAGTAACAGCAATAAGATCAACTGTGAATGACGACTATTATCAGCAATGCAAGGATCGAGGACAGCTCCAAAGAACTCATGATGAAAAAGGCTCTCCACTGCCATAGAAGGAACTGAGAATCTTTATGCAGATTGAAGCATACCATTCTTCACTTTATTTCCTCCATGAATTTTTCTCCAGTGTAAGTAATATGTGCCTTCTTTCACAACATGATGAACATAGAAATATGTATTGTGAAACACATACATGACCTATATTATTTTAACTGCCACCTTGTGGAAGGGGATGGGATGGAGGGGGAGAACATGGATTACAAAATATCAGAAAACTATTATTGAAAATTGTTCCAACATGTAATCTGGAAAAAAGAAATAAGTAAATTTTTAAAAAAGAACAAAAAGGAAGGAACTAGCAGTCAAACAACAAGGAAAGACCTCATGCAAAAGAGGGTGAAGTGTATTAAAGGAAACCAGGGATTCTGAACAGTGTCCAGGAAAAAAGAGATCATTCTGGGCATGGAGACAATCCTTGCAAAGGTATGAAGGCAGGATGAGCACCACGTGTGAGGAAGAGCAAGGTTATTCCGTCTGAACCACAAAATACACAGAACACGTAGAAGGAGTTATATGTAATAGTACTGGAAAGATATCCCCAAGTGTCATGCTAGCACATAATGGGTAATTTATAAATGCTTGTTGAATTATAGCAAATGCTTTATATCATGTTGCTTTTTACTTTTTATTTCTATATATGTACATATATATCTTACCAATTACACATAATGACAAATTTCCATACAAGTTTTCCCAAGTTACATGATTGGACATATTTCTCTCCCTCCTTTCCTTGCACATACCGGTGTTGGAAGGCGATTTGATCTGGGTTATACATGTATTATCATGCAAAACATATTTCCATATTGTTCATTTTGTGAGTAATCTTATAATACAAAAACCTCCAAAAATAAACCCAAATAAACAATTGAAAAATTGCATGCTGTATGTTGCGTTTTGAAAGAGAACAGAGAGTGGGAGAAGAAATGCAGAGAGAAAACATATGATGGATCATGTGGTTCCATGAAGATAGGATTGGAGTTTTGATGTTAAAAGATGACTCTATTGCAAATATGAATAAGATGGAAATAGATTTTGAACAATGATACATGTATAACCCATTGGAATTGCTTGCAGTTCCGGGAGGGGAAAAGAGAAGAAGATTGGGAAAAATCATGAATCATGTAACCATGGAAAAAATATTCTAAATAAATGAAAAATAAATAAAATAAAAAGTAAAAATAAAAGAGAACATAGAGAAAGAGGCAATCCTTGATCCAAAGGGAAAAAAAAATTCCAATCAGGGAAGGGGAGCAGGTTCCAATATCACTAAAATTCCATCAGATAAGCCTAAAACTAAAGAAATTATTTCTGAAGATGCATGTTCTACATTGTATTCAAAAGTTATTTTTAAACAATTCTTTTCTCTCTAGTTTTCTCTTAAATGTAAATCCTCTTTAAATCTAAATTCATCTGTTTGACTTTTCAAGGCTTATCATATTCCCATTCCATTATACTTATCCAATTCCATTTCCTAAATCAAGAAGCAGAGCATTCCCTAGCCTCCATTCTCAGAGATGGTCTATATCAATGATGACAAGCCTATGGCACAGGTGCCAAAGATGGCACACAGAGCACTCTCTGTGGGCACACAGTTACCTCCCTGCCCATAGTTTGTTACTAGAAAGGCAGAGGAACTCAGGTAGACCTGCTTCCCTCCCTCTCTCCACTGTGCCTGGTGATATTTTTTTAACATCACTTGCGGGGGCAGCTGAGTAGCTCAGTGGATTGAGAGCTAGGCCTAGAGACGGGAGGTCCTAGGTTCAAATCTAGCCTCAGACACTTCCCAGCTATGTGACCCTGTGCAAGTCACTTGACCCCCATTGCCTAGCCCTTACCATTCTTCTGCCTTTGCTCCAAGACAGAAGGTAAGGGTTTAAAAAAAAAACAAACATCACTTGCCCCTCTGACAATGGGAGCCCAATGGTAAGGTGGGCAGCTCACAGGCAGCAAAGCTTAGAGGGAAGCTCAGGCTATTCTTCTCCCCCTCTCTACACTTGCTGAGGACATTTCTCACTTTACCCACCCAGCAGCCCAATGGGAACACTTCTACTTGTCCCAGTGTGGGGTAAGGTGGGACAGGTACAAAGTCTTGGTGGAGGAGGTGCACAGCACATGGTCTCTGGGAGAGGCAGGCACAGCACTCTATCTGGGAGGTGGGGTGGAGGCAGGGCCTGCCTGGCACTCCATCTCTAAAAGGTTTGCCATCACCAGATATCCTCAGAAACCTTCACACATATCTTTGCTTCACACAATTCCCTTAGCCTGGAATTTGTCTATCTCCCCCCCCCTTTTTTTCTCTTTAACCCTTTTGTATTATCTTAGAATCAATTCTGAGAAGAGTAGTGAGGGCTAGGCAATTGGAGTTAAGTGACTTGCCCAGGGCACAGCTAGAAAGTATTTGAGGCCAAATTTGAACCCCCAGGATTTCTTGTCTCTTAGCCTGACTCTCTATCCGCTGAGCCACTTAGTTGTCCCTCTCCCTACTTTTTTATATCTCTCCATATACTTTGCATGCTTCTAGGTTCAGGGGAAGTCTCTTCTTTCCATGAAACCTTACTCAAATTCATCCGGTCCACACCCATCTCTGACACCTCTGATCTTCTGCTATATAGAGAATCTGAAGCCTACTACTTGACTCAGAAGACTTTATTCTTCTGTAGATCAATCCATCCACTAACCTTCAGTGGAAATTGTTTACCTACAGTGCCTAGCAACTAGAAATTGATATGGGTAACTTGACTGATCCTTTTTTATTTTTATATCTAAATAAATTCTTCTTTGTCTCAGAAATTTTTTTTTTAAATATATTTTATTTGATCATTTCCAAGCATTATTCGTTAAAGACATAGATCATTTTCTTTTCCTCCCCCCCACCCCCCATAGCCGACGCGTAAGTCCACTGGGCATTAGATGTTTTCTTGATTTGAACCCATTGCTTTGTTGATAGTATTTGCATTAGAGTGTTCATTTAAAGTCTATCCTCTGTCATGTCCCCTCAACCTCTGTATTCAGGCAGTTGCTTTTTCTCGGTGTTTCCACTCCCATAGTTTATCCTTTGCTTATGAATGGTGTTTTTTTTCTCCTGGATCCCTGAAAGTTGTTCAGGGACATTACACCGCCCCTAATGGAGAAGTCCATTACGTTCGATTATACCACAGTGTATTAGTCTCTGTGTACAATGTTCTCCTGGTTCTGCTCCTCTCGCTCTGCATCACTTCCTGGAGGTTGTTCCAGTCTCCATGGAACTTCTCCACTTTATTATTCCTTTGTGTCTCAGAAATTTTTTAAAAGTAATATTGGCTTCATTTTTTCCTTAAACTAGATTATTTCTCATGCTGATCAATTATCCCTGGGAAAGAGATAAGGAAACGCATCCCTCCTTTCAGTAGATTGGGAAAGAAGGAAGAGAACTACAGGTTTAGAATATTGCATACAATGAGAAATGTGATCAATATTTTTATTGGCTTTGATTAACTGATTTGTTACAAGCATGGCAGGAGTTGAATACTTAGAAATGGCCATAATGTCAAATCAAAAATAACCAATAAAACTTAGTATTAAAATTTTTTTCTAGATCACTTTGCTTAGATTTGAAATTCCAGAACCATAATCAAGAATTCCAGGACCTGGGACAACTTCATTTTTACCTGAATAAAGTATAGTAGTAGAAATATCCATTTCGAACAATAGGGAAATGTTTTATAGGATTATATATGTATGATTCAGATTGAATTGCTTGCCAGTTCCAGGAGCAGGGAGGAAAGGAGAGAATGAGACAATTTAGATCATAAAACTTCAGAAAACTTTTGTGGAAATTTGTTATTACATTTAACTAGCAAAAAATAAAAATAGAGTTGAATAAATATCCATTCCTGTGAGTGAGGTAAATTAGACACATAAATCATGGAAGTTGAGGATGATGAAAATCAGAAAAGTCAGTTATAAAGTAAGTGCTAGGATGAAGGACTATGAGCCAGGTATTGAACTTATTAAGGAAAAGGGAGTGAACTGAAGGTTTATAGATGTCAACAAAGCTTAAGACAGCATGGAATAAACTCTTTATGTAGAAAGGAGACTGCTAATGGATGGTAGCAAAGGAAGGCTCTGAAACTGGCAGTGAATATTCCAATTTCTCATTTCCTCTGTATGTTTTTTTCATATTTTTTTCAGATTAAATGTCGATACAACTTCCTAATATTTGCTTTCTGATATTTTGCTATCCATGTCCCTTCCCCAAGAAAGCAGGTAATGATATAGGTTGTAAATAAATTATCATACAATACATATTTCCATGTTCTTCATGTTGAGAAAAAGAGAAAATTCATGGAAGAAATAGAGATGAAATTTTTCAATATGCTTGCAGACCATCTTTTCTTTCTACATCATTGAATATCTTTTTTTTTTTTGGTCATGAATCTCTTGTAGTTGTCTTTGTTGATAATAGTTGTCATTTAGTCATTCATAGCTGATCATTATACATTATTTTTGTTACCGTGTACAATGTATGTGTGTTTTGAGAGAAGAAATGTCAAACCTCGGAGAGGGTACCAAGATGAATGGTACCATAACAAGGAAGTTAGGTTTCAGGGAACACCTGAAGATCTAAAGTGTCAGAAAGCTGGAGTGAATTTTATTAATAACAGTAGAGGTTTCCAAAGAGCACATTGTAAAGGGAAGGCACAGGGACCAGAAAAATCTAGTAGTGACCTTACTCTGCTGTGTACTGTATGTGGAAAGGGAGCTGAACAAAGTAGACAGGATGCATTTTATCTTCCCTGCTCTTCCTGCCACCCTTGATGATCCCAAATGTCTTACAAGGTACAGATGCCCAAGACATGAGACAAAACGGTGGCAGACCACTCTGATAGGATACATTCCAGGTGATAATTGTAATGAACACAGGCAGCAACTCCATGGCCAAGAAAAGGAACTCCCATCACTTTGCCTTCCCATCAACAATTGGGTCAAAGCCTCAGATACCACTGCTAGTTCCGGCTTTGCAGAATCCGAAAATCCTAAAATCCTTGGAAAAGTAGTAATGCTAAAGATCTTAGGTTTTCAAAGTAGAGGGAAAAGCCAGAAAAAAAATGTCTAAATATATTGAAGTTTTTGAAAGTTAAAGTCCATGCCTGATTTACTTCAACATTCTCAGCCAGTATCTTGTTTGTTTTTTGCAAATGAGTCAATGTGAAATCTGGATTGTTCTTATATACCCTCCAAAGAGGTCTAGACCAGTTTTAATTTTCTTGACATCGTGGCCTCAAAGTAATGAGATTATTCATTACCCACAAGAACATATTCAGCTGAGTGCTAACCAAGTATTTTCGCGGTATTCTTGAGATATGGCCTCTGGGGGCACCTGGAAGAATTCCTGCTTATTGTCCAACACTGCCACTTGCTGGTCATCCCTTATAGTGCTTTCTGTCATTACAAATACTCCTGAGAGCACCAGTAGAATTCTATCCAGTCAAAGGTTTTTGTGTTTGTGGAAGTGAAATGATAAATGAATGCAGTATTATAATACACTTGAGCTCCCATTCCCTGAAGAGACTCCAGACCTTGATGAGGGAGAAATCATAGCCAATCAGAACTATTCTCTTGCTTGACATTCCCACAATCCCTTACAGTTCCTGCCAAGACAATTGCTAAATGAACCCAAGGAACCAGGTGCAATACTTTTTTTCCAGGAATTGAAAAAAGACACTGCTTCAAAACCCTGGTCTTATATAAGAACTCACACAGCTTGATGCTTTAAGAACTTCTCTTAACTGTTTTTGTGATTTTTAGGCTTAACTACTTTGATGCAACCTACTCCCACTGAACTCTGAGGCTGGGTTCTCCCTGATTTGGCTTGTGAGCATTTCTCAGAGAATAATTGCCCCTTTCTTTCCTGACTTGTCATAAACCTTGTTATAAATTGGTCCTTTCTAGGCCTGGGTCTGTCAACTGGTCTAGGTGGTGATGACTCAGCTTATAAGTTCAATGTGCTCTACAATTAATAATAAAGGTAGATGCATTTCAGGTGGCAGACACCATGTGATTATAGGTTTGAAGCTCATTGATTGTGAAAAGTAAATAGTCCCTAAGAGACCAGAGAACAAACCTTCATAATACAATGTTGCCTAAAAAACGTCACTTTATATTTTTCTTTATTCAAAGTTTTACAAAACCAAATGGACATTTCCATATGCAAAAACAAGATTGTACATAAATCACAGCTCTTTTATATTTAGCTCACATTTCTTCAGATCTACAAAATATAATTCACAAGTGTTCTAGCCACCCCTCACCTTCCTTCCATCATAGAAAGTATCACCTTGGAAACATGTTCATACAAACTAAGTTTTTCAGGTTTTCGTCTTTCAGTTCCCTCTCTGAAGGTAACATCAACAATTTATTCTCCCAGTATTAATCTTGCTGTGTATGGTATTCTCTTGGTTCTACTCATTTCACTGTTCATTACCCTGTGTAGTTTTTCCCCCCCAAGTTTTTAAACAGCCTGCTCATCACTTCTTATGATGCAATAGGTATTCCATTACCATCATATACCACAATTTGTTTAGCCATTCTCCCAACTGATGAATGTCCCTTCAATTTCCAGTTCTTTGCTACCACAAAGAGAACTGCTATAAAAAATTTTGGGACATGTTCTCTACCTTTTTCCTTTATCTTCTTGGGAAATAAACCCAGCAAGTATAAGACCCAAAGTTATTGGGTCTAAGGATATACAGTTTTATAATGACCTGGGTAAAACTCCATATTGCTCTGCCACAGGCAAGGTCCAGCCTCACATGTGACTCTAGGGGTTCCCAACAGGTGGCGAACAATCAGTCAAGAAAACAAACAGAAGACAGCTGTGTATTTACGGCCATAGGCATGCTTTGCTTCTGATAACTGTTCCCGAATCCCAGGACCTGATGTTTATTTTTATACCCATTTTCTTGGCACACAGATACATTACCCAACACCCATGTCTAAATAATTGGGAAAGTGATACGATTAGCTTCTAACAAATCACTTGATTAACATTCTATATTTTTGTATTGTGATTATAGATTCTTGGCAGCATAAAGGTTTCATGCAAGATAAATGATTTCACCACAGGTGGCTTAATTTTCTCATTACCCTGTGAGTTTTGAGCTTACAATCAAGGAAATTTACTTATTAATTTTAATAAAAATAATCAGATTAGCTACCATGAGTGACTTTGTCAAGACATTGTGGCCTGATGGCTCCCAGCATTGCTCTAAAAAATGATGGGATCAGTTTATAGCTCCAACAATAGCATCTTAAGCTTTCCCATTTTTCCACAACCCCTCCAATATTTCTGATTTTGCCCTTTTTTCATTTTAGTCTATTTGAGGTGTAATAATCACTTAAGACAGTACTAATCATAGCCAAAAATAGCTTTTCATTGTCTACTATGTTAAACATTTAACAACGAATTAAATATTTTTATTAAGGACTTGGTTGAAGGTAATGAGATGAGGAAAAGCTGGGATATCCAATTCATTGGATCGCTGAGGCAGAATATTTTTTTTAAATCTCAACAAGTGGGAAACTATAGGTCAATTTGCTTTTAACCAAGTAGAAAACCCTAGAAAATCCTATCGTAGATAAAGGTTAGCAATTTATCTGCAACTTTTAAGTTTCTGAGGCATTCTGGAGCATTAAGAAGTTATTTGCTTGCTAATCTGAATCAGAGGCAGAAAATGAAGTGAGGTCTTCCTAATATTAAGATTATTCTTCCACATTAGGTTGTCTCATAACTAGTAGTGCACCACATTTGTTAAGATGAACTGTAAGAGAAAATTTAGGGTTAGACAATCACCTGTACAGGTGGATGCCTGACCAGATAGGAATTAATGTTGCAAAATCCTTGATATTTCTATAGATTGCAAGCTCTAGATAGAAATATGGCATGATAGCCAAAAAAAAAAATCAAGCATCAACTACTGATATTAGGAACATGCCAATAAAAACATGGTATGAGAATAAGGGGAAGTGGCAGAATTGTCCTGACCCCTGAATAACCTATATCAGGAGTTTTGTTTAGTTTTAAGCCTTGAACTATACCATGGCAACCAAATATTACAATATGGGATGATGATAATACCTAACATAGTACTCATAGATAATAGGGGCAGCTAGGGTGGCACATAAAGCTTTCTAGTAATGGAATGGACTTCCTTTTAAGGGAGGGAATGCCTCATGAGGTTTCCAAGCAGAAATTGTCAGGACTCATGTATGGAAATGGATTAATCCTTGAGAAGCCATAACGATTGTTTTGATAACAATTTGCTCCTAATACCGGATTTAATTTTCCCCAATCAAGACACCTTTAGAAGCCCCATTTTGAGAACTCCTAAAACTGAGCTTAAATATATTAAAATTTGAGTTTTAAGCATTATTTGATAGCAGTTGCCAATCTTCAGAAGTCAGTGGGAGATATTTCTCCAAATATCCTCATTGTCTTTCTATACCAGTAGCATAGCACCTCAACTCATCTCCAAGTCTTTGCACTCACTGGCTGCTATGACTGGGAGACGATTCCATGATGGTAACTAACCTCAAGCAGTGCTTGCAACATGGTAAAATACTATAGCTTTAGATCTTAATTTTTTTGACTCCCCTATTGGCCTTTTCACAATTTTACCCTCCCATAATCCTCCAGCTCAGAACCCATAAAATGTTAAGTGGATAATAGGTTTCTAGTTAAAGAAACCATTACTACCCATGAAAGCTATGTATTCTCATATCAGAGCAACAGCCAGAAAAGGCTGGCACCCACCCAGCAGAGGTTTTCTTTTCTCATTACCATTTTTATTGCCATCTTTCCATAAATTTTGGGGCGGTAGCTCAGGGATAAATAAGGCTGAATTATACCAGTTTCTGATTCAGTTAATTGTTTATACAAATGACAGAACTAGGACCGTTGTCTGAAAGTTACTGTTAAAAGACAGTTAGAAGTCAGGATTTTCCAAAGATAGAACCTGATTGAATAGAATGAGTTAGTAAAGTTCTTATTACTAGAGGTCAGACTTTGACTAAAAACTAAATTGCTATGGAGTACAAAGCATGGACTCACTGTGCTAAAACAAAGATGTTTAAGTCTTTGCCTAATTGGAATTGTTTACCAACATATTATAGCCCTAAATAACAATATTTTATGATAAATGTGCTTTTATGTGTTATGCTTATACCAAACAAGGGAATTGAAAGATGGTTTCTGGAAAGTGGCATTTCAGTTTTATTTTAGGGATGTTGGGTGGAAAAGATAAGGAAGATTAGCCATTGGCTGGTGAGGTTAAATATAATGAATAAACAAATATAAATTATGGAACAGCAAAGAATATGGCTCTGGAGTCAAGACTCAAGTTGAGTTCTACCTTTTACTAGGACTGTGACTTTGTCCAAAAAGAGAAAAGAGAAAAATCACCCAAGAGATTACACATATGGGTGTGGACAAGGCTTTGCCCTCACAACCCAGGTCTTTTCTCTCTTTACCTTAAGACAAAAAAGATCAAGATTCTGGTAGATTTTTTTTACTTGTAGATCAGGATTTTTTCACTTCCCTTCATCTAAAAATTAGTTGATGCTACACTAAATTAGAAAATTCTACACAAAGGCAATGAAACCTAAGTTAAAAGGCTAGCTGGGGGGAGGGGATTTCATAGCACAGCTCTATGACAATGGTTTCTCAAATACAGGGAATAAAAATTACACTATACAGTTTTTCCAAACTTGCAAATGGTCAAAGGATACAATAGTCATTTCTTCAGAGAAATTCAAATTTAAAAATGCTCTTAATTGTTAGAGGAATTAAATGAGGAGCTACCTCATACCTATCAAAAGTGACATGACCTAAACTAGGGTAAATATTGGAGGGGAAGCTGAAAAATTGGGACACTAGCACACTTGCTGGTGGAATGTGGACGATTCAATTATTCTGAGCACAATGTGGAACTACTCAAAGGGCCAAACTGTGCTTAGCCTTTCTTTACTACTATATCTGTATCTGCAAGAGACTAAATGCAGGGCAGCTCAAGGGACTACCTGTACAAAAACACTTACAATAAAAAAAATAAAAATCCTGAATAGATTTCAATGAAGGGTTACATTGGATCTAGCAGAATCAGGAGAAAGGTCTACATAGTAATGTTGCCTGTGAATGCTATTCAAGGCAACAAGGACTAAGATAACTTCAAGGGACTCATGACAAAGAGGAATATCCATCAGCCTACAAGAACCTAAATGCAAATTGAATCATACCATTCAATCTTTTTAGTGTAAGAAATGTGCCCTTTTTCACAACAGGAACATGGATATATGGATAACAGGTACAACCTCTCTTATAACCTGACTTTTTGGAAAGGGAACAGTGGGAAGGTAATGGATAACATAGATTGTCAACTTTTTAAAGAGTATTTGACCTGTAGGAAAACAAAATTTAATCAGTCTTATACCAGGAGAGGAGACAATGCTACACTTTTTTTTAAACCCTTACCTTCAATGCTATGTATTGGTTCAAAGGCAGAAGAGTGGTAAGGGCTAGCAATGGGGGTTAACTTGCCCAACCAGGGCCACACAGCTGTGTCTGAGGGCACATTTGAACTTAGGACCTCCCATCTGGAGGACTGGCTCTCAATCCACTGAGCTACCCAGCTGCTCTCTACTTTTAACTCAGAAGAAATTTTCTAGGACTTCAGCCCAAAGTGTACCCTATGCTAGAGCTCACATTTCCCCTGAAAATATTGTGCAAAGGGGGGGGGGGGAACACCTCACCATAATGAGGCCATTGGTTTTAATGAGAAGTCATTAATCAAAGATAAGAAATTGAGGGGTGGGTGTATAGGTATAGGGATTCCAGGATTAAATGATTTGCATTACCTTGCTCCTTATCCTAAGGGGGTAGGGGATGGATCCAGGGTGTCTAAGGTGGGATTTCTGACAATTCTAACTTTGGATTGGATATGGGTATATGTCCATCATTTGATTATTCTATTTTGAAAGGGAAGGTTTTAAAAGCCTCCTTGAAAAGAGGATCTAATGTGGCTGAGGTAAGAAATCTCTCCCTTTTGATTAATATGCAATAAACTTTTAGATAAAGGAATTCCAGAAGGGGAATTTTGACAAATGGCCAGTTACATGTATTTTTATATCTTAAGTGATTAGCTAATCACTAGTCCTAAATTTCAGAATTCATTAATGGCTGGAACTACTTACTACAAAATCTGATCACTAACAGTTCTAATCAATAGCTGATCCTAAACTGTATTCACTGTAGTTTATACCAATTATTTTTACTATAAGAACTTAATAAATTATCACTAAAAGTCAATTGTCTAGTTGTTTTTCATTTATTTCAACTATTTAAAAGAAATTCAAAATAGCAGAGAAAACTTATTAAGTATATGAAGAAAATGTCCAAAGCTAACCATAGAACACAGCTCTAAGACAAGGCAGGAAATCTGGAGATTATATATTGCAGTTAAACATTCACAAATACCAAAGTCTTCTCACTTTCTATAAGCTTCTCTAGCTAATTTGTGAGCTTCAGCATTGCCTCCTTTTGAACGAGCAGGAACATACTTCTGTTAAAATAATATGAAATTTAATCAATTAATTTAATTTCAACTATTCCCATACCTGTAAGGGGAAAAAAAACTTTTAAAATGTCAGTTAGAAGGCTTAAACAGAGGTAGCATTCACAAGACATTACAGAAGATCCAAAATCACCAATCTAACAAAAGGGGGGCATGAGTGACTTTTATGCTAATACATGATTCCCTTTTGTAATACACCAAATGAGATTTTTTAAAACACTTGTTAAAATCATGCTTCTGGGATATCCTTTTCCCCTTTTAGTACTTAAATTTTTAAAACTTCCAAATAATACAAAATGAAAATTATGAATTGTATAGGGTCTGCCTCAAGTCTTAGGATGAAATGGGTATTTAATATCCATTTTACAGATGAGGTTATATTGACTTAAAAGTAGATATAAAAATTATTGACTGTTTTTGGGTCAGCTAAGTGGCTGAGACAGAAAAAGACAAGAGGGGAAAATTCTACATTTAAATCTGGTCTCAAAGACTTTTTAACTGTGTGACCCTGGGAACAAGGTAGTCTTAGAATTAATACAGTATTAATTCTAAGTCAGAAAGTAAGGTTTTTTAAAAGACTGGTTATTTTTTTTAAATGGCTGGGTCAAATTCTTTTTTTTTTTTTAAACCCTTACCTTCTGTCTTGGAGTCAATACTGTGTATTGGCTCCAAGGCAGAAAGAGTGGTAAGGGCTAGGCAATGGGGTTCAAGTGACTTGCCCAGGGTCACACAATTGGGCTGGGTCAAATTCTTAAAACTGATCATTCCTAAATTTTTAAATTGCAAGATTATCTTATTTCCTAACAAATGTATTGTCTCAAAAGCTTCACTATCCTGAGCCTTAGGCAACTTAAAAGACTAGACATTACACTTTGAGCTTCCATTTCTAAATGTTCTTGTTACCTTGGGTTGTCAGAAAATTTGTAACAAAAAATCTCCTTACCCATTCAATATTCATGTCCCGAGTCATTTCATCCAACCTCTTGAATTGATCTTTGTGGACAACATCCCTATTTCTACTCGTTTTCCAGCCATTTTCTTTCCATTTGTTAATCCATTCATTCATTCCTGTTTAATTAAAAGATGTCTTTCTTTAGTTTTTCTACTAATTTTTGAAGGAAAAATACTATACATATTGACATAATTTATAACAATTATTACATTTCCACCATTCCTCTTCTATTCTCTAAAATACCTTAAAAAAACAAACAAGGACAACCCTTTGGTTATCATTTCATACAGATAGAAGGTATTTATTTTCTACACTGAACCTGTTACAAACTGCCAACCATAAGATAACATAGTAACTATTAATCTTATATAGGGTACTTTTGTTTTCCAAGGACAAAAGTCAAGCTATGGATCAAGGATATGTGGGTGGGGGCCAGCCCAGAGGAGGGCAAGTATCCTTTCCAGATATAAATCCTGATCCCTTTTCTACTTTCCTATGAAGTCTTTGGGAAATCATTACCCTGCAAGATGGTAAAAACTTAGCAAGACCAATTCCTAATGACAAAAGGAAGTTAGGTAGTATAGAGGATTTTCCATATATTAAGACCCAAGCAAATAAAATATTCTCTTCAAAAGTCAAGGCCTTTGGAGTGTAACCTTAAAATTTCTTAGACTTATAAAAATGTTGGAAATTTCACCATTGGGAAATTTCATACTTGGAAAATTTCTTACTGATAGTGTATTGGAATGTGAACCCCATTGGCATGGGAGGTTCCTTCTCCTCCCTACTTAAGATTACTTTAGGACAGAAACCTTTTGCTGAACAATGGAAAGGGCTTTGACCTATGCTTAAGCACAGAACAGGAATTTCTTTGAGTCAAGATTGATTTTAGAATTGATACAATAGAGATACTTGGAATGACAGAATCAGGGCTTAGAAAATACAATTTCTACCCCACTCAGTCCTAACAGGATTTAGGAAGGGCTGCAGCATAGATCAGAATTTAATTATTCCAATCTCTACCCTACTCAGGGTAACAGGATTTAGGAAGGGCTGTAGCAAAGGATCAAAGATTTAATTATTTGAGAATATGACCTCCAACAGACATGTGCAAAGCCACAGACCTCTGGGCGGTCCTGGGTTAAGCTAGAGCCACCATTGGCACAGGGAAATTGATGGACAGTGATTGGTAGATGTGAGAACTGAGGGGAGGGAACTTGGATGGTTTCCTTAAAGATAGGGGGTTTTGAGGAGGTCGTGGTTGAGGAGTTTGTCTGATTGGTTGGAGTGTGCTCTGAGAAGCTTGCTCTGAAGGAAGCTGAAGGTGGGGGCCTTTGAGACTGTTTCTCCATTTTGGTCACGTGAGTAATAGGGACTGATCTCTTTTCTTTGCCCCAGCTATCTAAGGACTTGGGCCTTTTGGCCCAGCCTAAACAGAGGGGGTATTTAAGCCCTATTCCCTTCTCTCCCCTTTCTCTCTCTCTCTCTCTCTCTCTCTCTCTCTCTCTCTCTCTCTCTCTCTCTCTAATTCCTTTCTTCCTCCTGTTTGTAATTAAACTCTATAAAAGGCTGACGGCTGACTTGAGTTTTCATTTAGGAATTACATAGCTGAATTCCTTGGCGACCTTAAATTAATATATATCAGTCTTTTAAAGTGATTTCCTTGTCACATTGTGGCTGACCACACGGGAGTCTAAAGAATCCTCTCAATAAACTTCTGAAATTCCTTGCCTTTTTTCTATACCGTCTCACCACTTAGTCCCTTTTTTTTTTAAACAAAAAACTTGGCTTAAAGACACAGCAAGTATAAAAAACTTTCTCTCTTCTCTTTTCTCCTTAAGTTAAATTGGAATCAGCAGTTTTTTCTTTTTCTTCCCTTTAATCTTAAGAGACAGCTGGGTAGCTCAGCGGATTGAGAGCCAGGCCTAGAGACAGAAGGTCCTGGGTTCAAATCGGACCTCGGATACTTCCCAGCTGTGTGACTCTGATAGACAGAAAACAGCTCTTTTAAATCTCAGCAACAGGACTCTAAAGTCCTGGCTGGAAGACCTGTTTCTAAATATCCTTTCCCTTAAGGAACAACTTCCTGGATTAGAAAAAAAAAAAACCTTGTGGAAAGTTTGTGGCTTTGCCCTGCTCCCCACGTGTTTTGTGAAATTACAAAATATATATAAAAAAAATGAGTACTACACTCTTTGACAATTATATGGCAGCTGAAGAAGTAGGGGCATTGAGGAATGCAGGATCCAAATTTTTATATTAATAGGTACTGTCATTTTTGTACTCCTCAATACTATATTTAGAGATGCTAAAGTAAAAAAAATTGAGGATAAAATAAATGAGGATAAAATAAAAAAATGAGGATAAAATAGAAAATATTGAGGATAAAATGGGAAATATGGAGGATAATATAGGAAAAATTGAGGATAAAATGCAAGCCCAATTAGAAGATCTAAAAAGTTTCTTACAGGATCAATTGGCAAACAACCACTCTACCAGAAACAGACCTGTTTCTGAACCTTTGAATGAGGAAATTTCCTTCCCTGAAATAGAGATGGAAAACACCTTCCCTATAGCCCAGTTAACAGACTGCGTCTCTCGTGCAGTGCAAATCTTGACTGAATTTAATCCCCAAAACCCTTTCCCTGCAATCCCAGTTTCTCATGTTCCCTCTCCTACAGAAAACCAAATTCCAATGCAAAGGAGATCTTGTCCTCCTAGAGAAACACCTGTCCTTGTCAAACTGACCCACAGGTACAAAATTCAACTAGAGGCCTGTTTCCTCTAAGAGAAGTACCTGAAATAGGACGGAATGGGGATGTGGTGACTTTAAGACATAGGATACCGTTTACTCCCCAAGAAATAAATGAATTTACACGAAATATCCCCACATATGAACAAGATCCTTTTCTAGTAACAAAAAAGATGGGAGACATATTTTTTCAGTATAATCCGTCTTACAAGGACATTGAGAACTTACTACAGGCTTTTTTAAGTGAACGTGAAAAAAATGAAATAATTGTTCATGTCAACAAAACCTGGGGGCGTAATGCAGCACATTGGCTATCTCAGGATGCCGAATGGGACTATAACAATCCTGAGGATTATCTACAACTATACCGTTGTAGAGAGGCCATCCTCACGGCAATGAAGGAATGTGCAGACAGTACAGATAAGTGGATGGAACTGGAAAAAATTAAGCAAAAGGAAGAAGAATCACCGTCCAGATTTATGGATAGAATTATCGAGTTTGGGGACAGATACTTAGATTGGGACTTAACTAAAGAGAGTAGTTTAAGACAAGTTAGAAGAATCTTTGTAAATAACTCTTGCAAAGCAATTAAGAATTATTTTAGAACACAATGCCCAAGATGGTCAGATATGGACCTTGAAGAATTGCGAAAAACAGCTATATATGTTTTAAAGGGAAACAAAGAAAAGGAGGAAGAAAATAATGATGACATGGAGGAAATGAAGAAAAAAATGAGATATTTAATAGATAGGATGACTAAATTAGAAAGTGGACATGATAATGAACCACAACAATTTCCCCTCTCCAGAAATCCAATTATCAATCCATTACTTGCCACTTCTGTGAGAAGAAGGGCCACAAAATGATGGAATGTAGAACCTTTCTTAAGATGTTTGGAAGGAATACACAGTTTAATAATAATTTTAGAAATAATAATTATAGAAATGATGATAATGGTTATAAAAACCAGAATTCTAGAAATTATAATAATGACTATGGAAATAACTATAATGAATATAGAAATAAGAACTTTAGAAACCAGAATTATAGAAATAGGAATTGGGAAATTAATGACAATGCTCAAATTGAAGAAAATTATAATGATACTGAACAGCAATATATGAGAAATGGTGCTCGTCCAAAAAATACTCGAGGTACTAATGACCCTCAGAGAGGTGCCCTTCAGGGGGGTGCCCAAGGAATATCCCAAACACAATGATGGTGCCCGGGGGGGGGGGGCACAGGAATCAGAGGATACAACTTTTGATTTCCTAGACCCTGATGTCCTACTACCCGTTGTCCCTATCCACTGCCCTCCCCATACTAATGAACCCCATGTTACCTTAAAGGTGGGTAACACCTATTATGATTGTCTATTAGACACCGGAGCTTCCTGGTCTGTATTAAAGAGAACACCTGATTTACAATGTTATTCTATTGGCTCAGAGAATGTAATGGGAGTATCAGGAATAACCCAAAGAGTTAAAAGACTTCCTCCTAGAATGGTGTCTGTAGGACCCCTAGAGGTACAACACTCCTTCCTTTTGATGCCTGACTCCCCTTTAAATTTACTGGGGAGGGACCTTCTATGCAAACTCAGAGCCACAATAACCTGCTCCCCAGATGGCTCATTATCATTAGAAGTACCAGAGGAATCTT
The DNA here is from genome assembly GCF_027887165.1 of Monodelphis domestica. Taxonomy (NCBI): domain Eukaryota; kingdom Metazoa; phylum Chordata; class Mammalia; order Didelphimorphia; family Didelphidae; genus Monodelphis; species Monodelphis domestica. Next base: position 550,894,759 of record NC_077227.1, on the reverse strand, counting down.
TAAATTTACTCCCTGTAATTCTCTCAGAGAGTCAGGAGAAAAAAGAGCATCCCGTCTTTGCAATACCTAAAGACATACCGGAGTCTCTTTGGGCCACATCTTCTTCTGATGTAGGCTTACTTAAATCTGCTGTTCCTGTGCAGATAAAAACTAAATCTAGCCCACCTCCTTCTATCCCTCAGTATCCCCTCTCAAAGGAGGCAATTGAGGGTATTACACCAGTTATTAACTCATTAATAGAACAGGGAATAATAATCCCTTGCAAATCTGAATACAACACGCCCATCCTGCCAATTAAAAAAACAAAAAAAGGGCCCGATGGCAAGCACATCTATAGATTTGTACAGGATCTAAGGGCAGTGAATAATCACGTTATAAAGAGACACTCCATAGTTTCTAACATACATACTATTATTTCATCTATTCCTAGCACAGCTACATACTTTACAGTAGTAGACTTGTGTTCAGCTTTCTTTTCCATACCAATACATGAAAACTCCAGGCATATTTTTGCTTTCGCCTGGAAGGGCTCACAATATACCTGGTGTCGGCTGCCACAGGGTTATGTCAAAAGTCCGAGCTTATTTGAGCAAATTTTGATCCAAGACACAGACAATATAACATTTAAAAATAGCAAATTAATCAAATATGTAGATGATCTACTCTTGGCTTCAACAGATGCAAAAACATGTCAAGAAGATAGCAAACACCTTCTTTTGGAATTGCACAAAAGAGGACATAAAATCTCTAAGGATAAAGTTCAATGGTGTCTCCAAAAAGTAGAATATTTGGGATTCATCTTGACTGCGGGTGCTCGTTATATTTCTCCAAAACGAATTGAGAACATTCAAAAATTGAGTGCTCCTACCACTAAGAAACAGCTGAGAGCAATTTTAGGAGCAACAGGGTTTTGTAGACAATGGATTCCTTGCTATGGGGAAATCACTAAACCCCTTATAGCATTAACAAAGGATTCGGTTCCTGAACCCCTCAAATTAGAGCCTGAACACTTGTCAGCTCTATCAGATCTAAAAAAGGCTATCATGTCTGCCCCTGCTCTAGGCATCCCAGATTACAACAAGCCATTTACTTTATATGTGCATGAGCGAAGAGGAGTAGCCTCTGGTGTGTTAACTCAGACTTTGGGACCTTCTCAGCGCCCAATTGCTTATTATTCTGCCCAACTAGACCCAGTAGCAGCAGGAGCACCACCATGCCTTAGAGGAGTAGCCGCTACAGCCTTACTAGTAACAAAAACCATTGATTTAGTATTGGGATGTCCATTAACAATAATGTGCCCACATGAGATTGAAGCATTATTGATAAAAGATAGAACACAGGCATTCTCGGATCAGAGAATTACAAGGTATGAAATAACCTTATTAAATAGTGAAAATATTACCTTGAAACGCTGTTCAACTCTTAACCTTGCTTCCAGATTTACCTACCTCAGGAGAACCACTACATAACTGTGAAACATTAGTGTCCATGGCAGAAAAGCCTCGAGATAATCTCTTGGACACTCCCTTAGACAATGCAGATCTGGTTTTATTTACCGATGGTTCCTCTTTTATGAGGGATGGCATACGTTACACTGGAGCTGCTGTAGTCTCAGAATTTGCCACTGAATGGTCAGCTTCACTACCTTCTAACATTAGCGCTCAAGGAGCAGAACTCATAGCTCTAACACAAGCTTGTATAATTGCCAAGGATAAAAAGGCAACAATTTATACGGATTCTAGATATGCTTTTGGCATTTGTCACTCAGTCGGGATGTTATGGCTCCAAAGAGGATTTTTAACCTCAGCTGGAAAATCCATAGCTAATGCAGAAATTATTAATGAAGTTCTTTCTGCTCTCAAACTGCCTAAAGCCCTAGCTGTAGTTCACTGCTCTGCCCATACAGGTGGCTCTGACCCTGTCTCTAGAGGAAATGACCGAGCAGATGCAGCTGCAAAACTTAGCAGCCATAGAAGGACCTGGATTAATTTTAACATTAACAACCACTGATAATTTAAATTTATCACTTTCCTATAATGAAAAGGAAGTGGAAAAATGGAAACAAAATTTTAAAGCAAAACAAATTAATGGAGTATGGGTGTCATCTGAAGGAAAACCCCTGCTCCCTAGAAGTTTCTATAACCAAATTTGCCAATCTATTTATAAAAATGGTCATTTTGGCACCCAGGGCATTGTGGACTCTGTCAAGAGAGTATGGATAGCCCCTGGTATAACTACTATAGCCTCTAAAGTATGTTCAGCCTGCCCTATCTGCCAGGCATATAACCAACATGCATATCGTGGAAAAGCCTTTGGGGGACATCCTCTGGCTTACACACCTTTTGAACATCTACAGATAGATTTCATAACGATGCCAAAGGCTGGACGTTATAAATTTTGTCTAGTAATTGTAGATCAACTAACCAGATGGCCGGAAGCATTTCCTACGACCCGAGCCACAGCAGATTTTGTTGCAAAGATACTTTTAAAAGAAATTATTCCTCGTTTTGACCTGCCAGCATGTATTGACTCTGATAGAGGGAGTCATTTTACAGATTCTGTCTTAAACCAAATATATTCTTGCTTGGGGATAACTCCAAAATTCCATGTTCCATATCACCCCCAGAGCTCAGGCCAAGTGGAGAGGATGAATAAAGAACTTAAGACTATGATTGGCAAATTATGCACTGAGACCCATTTAAAATGGCCTGAAATTCTCCCTCTGGCCCTATTTTATCTTAGAAGCAGGCCTAGAGGAGACTTACATATTTCACCATTTGAGATGCTTTTTGGACATCCACCTATACAGGCTAAGCCTTTCTCCCCGGCTTATACATCGTTATTAGGGGGAGATATTACTATTGCTTCCTATATACAGGAGTTACAGCACTAACTACGTGAACTTCATGAATCCAGAGCTGCAGTACAAGCCGTACCATTAGACTTTTCTCTGCATGACCTGAACCCAGGAGATAAAGTTTATATCAAGAATTTCAAGCAAACTGGAGCAACTCAACCTTCATGGGAAGGACCATTCCAAATATTATTAACTACTCCAACATCTATAAAGATTGGAGAAAGAGACTCTTGGATTCACTGCTCACATGTGAAGAAAGCATCTTCTGCTGAGACTGATTGACTCTATCCTATCATATGAATTGTGACTCTAATCATATGAATTGGAGATAATAATCCATAGACAAATGGATGCTGTTTTTTTTTCAAGAATATATTGAATTACTGATTTTTCTTATTTTTTCTTATTTCTTTTCTTTTATTTTTTGATCAGAATATTTGATTTTTTCTCATTTTTTGTACTGAAGGTACACATAATTAATATTAATATTACTTTTCCCTGCAGTAATACAAGTTAATATATATACTCTTGCTATAATATCAATATATGCCTAAAAGCTTTAAACTATGGGAACCTGCCATTTATTGATAAAATATTATAGGACTGTGATTAATGTTTGTGTCTGATCCCAGGAAAAGGGATAAAAACAAGGAGCAGACTAAACCTGAATAGTGCCAATAGAGCACACAAGAAATATTAAAGTGAGACTCGAGGTTGCGACGCTTAACTTATGTTTAAGTCGTAGGACTTCCTTGTATCTACACTCTTTTCGAAGTACTCAAACAAGTACAAAGCTTGACTATCATGCTGGCTCCCTATATCCCTGAGGAAAAAATCAGACAAGGGAATGACATTTCCCCATCAAAATAGAATTCTAATTCTTTTCTTCTTATATTATGGCAACTTCCTGTAGTCTTGGCTACAAATGGCTACGTGAAATATTACTGCATTCTGTCCTACATACTTGTGGGATAGAAATTACTTTAAACTAGACCTATACAAGGTCTATTTTGAATTTTTCTTATGTTTTTGATTATTTTTCTATTCTTTTGATAATTGACACATACACCCCCATAACTGAACATTGCATTCTGAGCTAAAGTTGATTTTTTTTTAAATACTTCAGGGGGGATTGTATTTTAATTTAAAATCTAAGAATTTTTGAATTTTTTTTGTTTGAGATTGTATTTTTATAAAAATCCAAGAATTTTGTTTAAGATTTTACTTTTATAAAAAAAAAATTTCAAAGATTTTGATTCTGTTTGAGAAAAGATCTTCAAGAAAGAAGCTTGAAACTTTTATATCCAGAGAATGAACTGTTGCAGAAAGATGCCAAAAACCTACACTTCATCAAGAAGATCAAGAATGAACTTTGGATGTGATTGATTGGACTGAACTTTTGATTGAACATTTATTGTAACTGTACACATTTATGCCAAAAGGGACTGCCCCTAATTTGGCTTTCTGTCAATGCGCCTAGCAAACATTGGTTTTGCTTTCTTTTCTTTTCTATTTCCTCTCTCACTATTCTAATTTCTCTTAGAAAATTGAATATTGTGTATATCTTTAGTTAGAAGTGAATTTAGAACTACAAAATGATTATGTTAAATGATCAATGGGGAGACTAGTCTCCCAATGATCATCAGGGGGGGATTATAAACCTTAAAATTTCTTAGACTTATAAATGTTGGAAATTTCACCATTGGGAAATTTCATACTTGGAAAATTTCTTACTGATAGTGTATTGGAATGTGAACCCCATTGGCATGGGAGGTTCCTTCTCCTCCCTACTTAAGATTACTTTAGGACAGAAACCTTTTGCTGAACAATGGAAAGGGCTTTGACCTATGCTTAAGCACAGAACAGGAATTTCTTTGAGTCAAGATTGATTTTAGAATTGATACAATAGAGATACTTGGAATGACAGAATCAGGTCTTGGAAAATACAATTTCCACCCCACTCAGTCCTAACAGGATTTAGGAAGGGCTGTAGCATAGATCAAAATTTAATTATTTGAGAATATGACCTCCAACAGACATGTGCAAAGCCCAGACCTCTGGGCGGTCCTGGGTTAAGCTAGAGCCTCCATTGGCACAGGGAAATTGATGGACAGTGATTGGTAGATGTGAGAACTGAGGGGAGGGAACTTGGATGGTTTCCTTAAAGATAGGGGGTTTTGAGGAGGTCGTGGTTGAGGAGTTTGTCTGATTGGTTGGAGTGTGCTCTGAGAAGCTTGCTCTGAAGGAAGCTGAAGGTGGGGGCCTTTGAGACTGTTTCTCCATTTTGGTCACGTGAGTAATAGGGACTGATCTCTTTTCTTTGCCCCAGCTATCTAAGGACTTGGGCCTTTTGGCCCAGCCTAAACAGAGGGGGTATTTAAGCCCTATTCCCTTCTCTCCCCTTTCTCTCTCTCTCTCTCTCTCTCTCTCTCTCTCTCTCTCTCTCTCTCTCTCTCTCTCTCTCTCTCTAATTCCTTTCTTCCTCCTGTTTGTAATTAAACTCTATAAAAGGCTGACGGCTGACTTGAGTTTTCATTTAGGAATTACATAGCTGAATTCCTTGGTGACCTTAAATTAATATATATCAGTCTTTTAAAGTGATTTCCTTGTCACAGGAGAAAATTCTCTCTACCATCAAGGAGAAAACACAGACTGGAAGCCATTTCCAAATACTAATTCAAACCCAGTATTCATTGCATGTGGAAGAGGTAGAAATATTTTCTCCATTTTAATGATGTAGAAAACTAGTTTCAACAAGGACAACTAGCTGGTAACCAGAAAATAAAGCTAGGACTAGAATACAGAATTTCCTATTCATTCCTCAGATCATCCTACAAAAGCAACTATTATATAGTTCTTTAACATTTTATTACTGAGAGAATCCTCTTTAAATAGCTCTAAGGTTTGGCAATATAGAAGTGTTCCAGAATTAAACTAAGTTGCTCATCACTGGTGATATGGGTATTTGATAATTTATTTTGGGGCTCCTTGAACAAAGAGGCCCCAATTTCCAGGGTTGTAGTGAGAATATGTAACTGCTTATTTCCCTCATTTTGTAAACAAGGGAAACTGAAATGAGCCAAAGTGCTAAATGACAAGGGACAAAAATTAAACTCAAGACCTTCCAAACTCATTACTCTTGCCCCTGTAACACACTGCTACCTAGACATCCCTGGTTCCATGAATGACAATACAATAGAGAAAATAAATGGACTAAGAACATATGACAAGCAGTTCAGATGTCCAAGTCATAGAATATCACCCCTTTAGTACCTCTAAATATGACAAGAACTACAGATGGATGATATCATAGTTGGCAAGACAGCAGGCTGATGGAATTACATTTGGGGTTTTTACATTTAAGAATTCTCAGCTCCTCCATAGGGTGGGACAAATGTTCATAATCACAATTGTCTTCCCAATAATTTTGTGATATTGATATACTCTCCCAAATAATAACAGTGAGGGAAACAACAGACAAGTGTTTGATGGATGGATCCTTTAGAGATTTTTTTGGAAAATAAAGACATATTTGGAGTGGGAATATATAGAGTAATATAAAGATGTATCACCATAAACACTGAAATGGGACAGAGTAGACCAGATAGAATGCAGTTTTTATTGCTTGTAGTGGAAAGGACTGGGACAGTGACCCAAGGCAATATCAAGATATAATGCTCTTTAATCATCACCACCTGTTAAATTTTACATTGTCCCTCCCTTTTCCTTAAACCTCCCTCCCCAAGGTTCCTAGCACTTCCTGAACAAGTGGGCTATTTCTCAAATTGGTTCCAGGATGTACAGAAATGCTCAATATTCTTTGAAACATTTTGTTGTCAACCATTAAGCCACTTTTCCCAAGGGAAGAGTTTGGACTTATTTTTCCATTGTAATTTAGGCTTTCAGTTCTTCTAGGGTCTTTTAAATCTGGGTTTCTAGGGACACTTATTTTTAATTTTTTTTTTGTTTTATCAATTTTGAGCATTATTCCCTGGTTACAAAAATCATTTTCTATTCCTCCTTCCCATAGCCAATCCCACTGGGTATTACATGTGTCCTTAACCAGAATCTATTTAATATAGGGACCCTTTAAATGTAGATTAAAGGCATTGTCAGGACCATTAAGAAATCACAAGGTAAGGGGAGATGTTTTGTTTACTAATTTGGACAATTAAAGGATTATGTGAAAGAAATGGGTGGCATGTCCTGGTTTTATGTCAGTCAAAAGGTTTCTTCTGGCTTTATACTAGACAGGATCTTTGAACCTCTCCCCTCCTGAAGGGCCTCATCTTCTGGGGTTTTCAGGGATACTGATCTGAAATTACTAAAATTTCTCCTACTGCCATGCTGGCTTCTAGCCTGGTAAGCCTCATTGCCATGCACTCAAGTTTTTCATAAGTCTATTCATCTTCCCTTTTCCCTCTGGGTCTCTTCCCCACCCCCATCATCTAAAATCTAACCATTAAATTCTCCCTGGGTCTTTGCTTTTTCATCATCACCCTTCCTTCCTAACCCGGAACATGACCATAACAAGAAACTCTTAAACCAGGGCTATGCTATCCTTTCTGAACTAGAACCTCGTTTTTGTGGGTATGCCCTGAACCATGGAAAGAGATGGACAATCTTGAATTCAAATCTATTCAATGACTTCTCTTCCCCCATTCCTCACTTAATGGATAAGGAAATTGAGACTCCAAATAGATGGGACTTCAATGCCTATTAAGCTTTAGGTCAGTGGCAGAAATAAGTTAACAGTCCAGGTCTCCAGACATCCCAACCTTCCTGCCCTTTAAATGAAATAAAGATTTATACTAGATGGTTCTTAAGACTTTAGTATCTCTTGAAGAATTTTAACCATTTTGCTAGGCATTTGACAGTGAATTTCTTTTCTTCACTAAAGAGATACTATAGTATGAATAGCCAAAATAGTTCAAAAGCTTACCTTTGGTGACAAGTTGATTATCTGAGTGCACAGTGACTTTGTCAAAGTTTTGGACCTTAGCTTGCTCAATCCCTCTGGTAGCTGCCTTAAAAAATTAATTTTGTTGCTAAAGTTATGAAATTTCTCAATTTTCACCATTCTAATTTATAAGTAAAAAGGAATTAAGAATGCATATTTTGAGGTAAGTAACAAGAGTTAAGACTGGGTACCTCCAAGAACTTTTCTAGCTCTTAACAGATATCACCAGAAAAAGAATATTTTCTAAGGGCCCATCCTCCCCCCCCTTCCAAGAAAGTTGAGGCAATCCTTTACTAATGAGTGGTCTCATAATAATTCTGTAACCATTAAGTTAGAAAACCATCAGGTTCCTTCCTCTTTCCCTATCTGTTAAAATGGTAATAGATAATACTTGTACAACCTACATGAGAAGACTTGTGAATAGTTTTAGAAATGGCAACATAATCATTATGAATAGGAAGGACCAAAGGTAGAAATTACAAGTGGGAAGGTAATTTAACTCCAATCCTGATAATATACCTTTAACATTTGCAACATGGAATAATGCAATGAGGTAAAGAACAATGGAGTAGAGATGAGAAAAATGTGTTTTGATTTTTTTTCCCCAAATCAAGAAATCAGAAGTGTTTTATGGTTGTTAAAAGAATTATAGAGATTGAGTTGAAGAGAATTCCTTCCCAGGTTGTTATTAAATTAATAAGCAAAAAGAGCCTATTTAATAGACAAGGTGTAGGAATGCCACAACCCAAGCCCAAGAGAATCCTAGCTCTGGAAGGGACAGGGCATTCCTTTGGTCCTTCCCCTGGGTTTCTTCCATGAGATTCAAGTCAACCAGCATCATCCACAACGGATGTTCCCTGTTCCCAGCTATTTACATAATGGGGTTTTGCCAAGGGACCTAGGAATGTGCTAGTTCTTTGCAATGGGCTGAGAGAAAAAATATCATTCTGTCAGCAAGTGGGTAATAAGGTATAAAGAGGCAGAGCAGATGACAGCCACTCAAGTGGTGGATGGAGGCAGGTACCAGGAAAAGTCAGAAGGAAGTTGAAAAGGGAACAATTTGGGGACTCCAATTTATTAGGGCTTTAGTGGTAGGGAACAAACAGGATTTTTTAAGTTAGTTCATTAACCCCTTAGGGAATCCAAATGTTTAAGTACTTGTGTGATAGGCAATTAGGGGAACTTAACCTGGAACCTAACTGGCATCTAATTTAGCACATTAATTTTCAGGGTAGTTTGCCAGTGACTTCTATATGTGATTCCATAATTTATGATGCAGCATTGCATGTTACTTTTATGTTCCCCTTTATAATCTTAATTTCCATTATTATTAACTATATGCTTACTATACACTATGAGGGGGGTGATAGCATCGCTATCAGAGGAAACAGGAAGATAACAAATCAATAAAAGGCTAATTCATAATGGGGAAATATTAATTTAAGATATCTCTTCCTATGCCCTGGGATAAGAATTGGAAGGACATTGTCAAGTGGGAGGTTGTAGGTTTGCAAAAGCTTTTCCTTTTCCCTGGGAAGGGAGAGCAAGACTTTCCAAATATTTATTCTTATTCTTGGTACCTTTCCAAATTCCTTAGATGTAGAATGCTTTAAAATACAAGAATGGGGACAGTTAGGTGGTTCAGTGGATTGAGTGGGTCTAGAGATGGATGTCCTGGGTTCAAATCTGCCTACACACCTGTTCCCTGAATGATCCTGGCCAAGTCACTTCACTCCCATTACCCTAGCCCTTACTACCTACTCTTCTCTCTGCCTTGGAACCAATAAACGATAGGATTCTAAGACTGAAGGTTTAAGAGTTTAAAAATTTCTTTTAAAAGTAGGACAAATACTTATGAATATAAATGGCAGCTAGGTGGTACAGTGGATAGCATAATGACCTGAAGAATTAGGAAGCTTTAAAGCCATTCAAAAATCCTACCTCAAGACACTAAAATTGTGAGACTGTGAGAAATCATTTAATCTCAAACCTCAATTTCCTAATCTGTAAAATGTGGTTAATTATCTTCCACATTTGTGGGGATCAAAATAAAAAAAGACTGAGCATAAAATTTGCAACCCTATAGAAATGCTGGCTATACATAGAACAACTTTCCAGACAAAGCTTTTTCCAGGACAAGGACACTGTATACAATAATAATAATAGTAATGGTAAAAGATTATTTTTGGCTGACTTTTGAAAGGAGGATTGTAAACTGGCACTCAAATCATAGTGCTATTAACTCTTTATAGAGAAAATAATTTTGAAATCAAAAGTCTTAGTACCATTAGACCTCACTGTTGTCTTAGCCTTTTGGTACAAGATAGAAGAAACTTTTTGTAACTTGAAATTTTATCAAAGGAAAACAAAAACCTAAAATTACAAACTCCATAATAAATTTTCTCTTCTAAAGATTAAGAACTATAGGACTTGGGGTTTTGGTTTTAAAAAATTACTCTCAATACAAAAATGGATATGGAAATAGGTTGAGTGATTATAATACTCAATGAAATTGCTTATCAACCTCAGGAGGGAAGGAGGGGATGGGAGAGAACATAAATTGTTACCATGGAAAAATACTTAAAAAAATTTTTTTAAATAATGATCAAGACTAGTAACTTACTTCTAAAGAAGCAGTTTGGTTTGTCTGGCGTCCAGAATATGTACTACTTGTGTTTCTGTTTAAAAAATAAAAAACACAAATGAGCTAGATACTGCAGACTAGAACAATTTGGATATTATATTGTTTAATAGCTAATACATTGGTTTCATATTTTTAAGCCATACTAGGAATCATCCTCTCTGTAAACAAAGACTACTAATGGCCCCCAAGATATTACTTTAATAACTGGCTCTCTTTTGTGTTTTGAGTAAATTACTTAGGTATGAGATATAAATGCTATGGAGGACAGCTGGGTGATTCAGTGGATTGAGAGTCAGGCCTAGAGATAGGAGGTCCCCGTTTCAAATCCTTAGCTGTGTGACCCTGGGAAAGTCACTTAACCCCAACCCCCATTGCCTAGCCCCCTTACCACTATTCTACCTTAAGTGTAGAATCTAAGACAGAAGTTAAGGGTTTAAAAAAATTTTGTGTACTTACAGATCATTGGCTTCTGGCCAGTAGACACCAATACCTCCTCGGGCCCCTTCTCTTCCATTATTTTTGCAGGCACCCTTGATATACATTGGGTCTGTAAAACATATTTCTGCCATGTATTACTTACAAGATTATGGAAGTATAAAGTTTTTGTTTGAAATCTAGCCTTGCATGAGAAGAAACCAAGATTTATATTGCTTAGAAACTAGGATAGTTTTAATGCTCAACTAGGAATGTCCAGGTCAGACTCCCAACTGAAACTTCTGGGGATTTAAATATCAGTGCAAAAAAAATTCCAAAATTCCTGAGATCTAAACTTTAATCTTTTTTAAGGGAGAACTCATTAGATGATTGCTTCTTGATTCCTTTGCTTGAATCCTACATATTTAACTCATAGGTTAATGGGAACAGGTGACCTATTTTGGCTCTCCTCTCCCTTTTGCTAGACTTAATAAAACTATAAGAGTCTAAAAATTAAGTTCTGAGTTTTGTTCTTAAGTAAATTTTTACACCCTTTTTGACTTGCTCCCAATATAATATTGCAAAGTAATTTTATGCTCTTAAGTCCTTATTTGGGGTTAAGACTAAATCCCTGTGGTCCTAAATAGCCCAGAGGCTATTACATATATCAAAGTAGTCATTTTGTTGTGCATTTAAGCCCTGGGGAGGTGGGCAGAGTGGATATCACCTCCCAAAGGAAATTCAGTCAAGGTATGAGTATTAAGATTTTTTAGTTTCCTCAGGACTATGGGAAAAGTGCTTAACAAGCACTGGGCTGTTGGCTGCATGCCTGCCCCCAGGAGCACCACACAATTGGGATGAGGGGAGGGGGGTGTTGAGAAACATGGTGAGGGCAATCCTGCTTCCCCGCTCCTCACAACTCCAAGCCTGAACTCCAGGAATTGTAAGTCTTGAGATTCAAAGCCTACCTACCTCTGTCACTAGCTGTAAGACTCCAGATATAAGTAACTTAAGCTCTTAGGGGCTTCAGTTCCATCATTGGGATATGGAGGGGAAATATCTGACAGGGTTGTAGGGAAGAAACTACCTTTTTTGGGGCACTTTGTAAACCTGGAATTGCTGCTTATTCTCATATAGACCCGAATTTTCATTGGTTTGGATCAAGGCAGCAAGGCAACTTGATCCAAGTTAGCAAAGCAAAACTGCCAAGGGTTCTACAAATTTAAATCTTAAATTGCCTAGAATAGGAGGGAGGTCAAGCTCAGGAATGTCAAGAGGAAGACAGGACAGGAATCCAGTCTTCCATTAGAGAATATCCACTGTCAGGCTGTGAATAATATAGTTTTAAAAGTTCAATCTAGATACTATTACTTATAACATATAGGTATATTACAGTTATAACATATGGCTACACATTTATCTAAATCATTACATCATTATCCACTAGAATATGCAGGTTTTTATTAAAATGCTTGGGGGTTTACCATGAGGTGCCTATAAGAGCTTCCAAATTTTGGATTAGAGATTAAGAGGGCTGGAATGATCCCCTATCATCTAATTCCCCATTTTATGAAGGATCCCAGGGTCCAAGGTAGGAAAATCACTTGCCTAAGGACACCCAAAATTGTTAAATAGCAGATCCAGAATTCATGTCCTGGGCCTGCCTCTAAATCAAACATGAATACTTAATGTGCAAATGATCAATAAAAGACATAAAATTATGGATTCCTTATAAAACTATATTGAAGGGAGATTGGCCAATGTGACATTCTAGTCTAGAAGAATGGATATTTTTAAGTATGCTAAAAGTTACTATTTTGATTTGCCCTTCCATAGACTTAGAATTTACAATTTCTCCCACTTCTTAAATACTTCTGTCAGTTTTTTCTAAGTCTTACCTCCTCTCTTAGAACCAATACATAGTATTGGTTCTAAGTTAGAATGATAAGAGCTAGGCAATGGGGGTCAAGCGACTTGCTCAGGGGTCAACACAGCTTGGGAAGTATCTTGAGACTAGATTTAAACCTAGGACTGCAGTCTCTAGACCTGCTTCTCAGTCCACTGAGCTGCCTAGCTGCCCCCTATACCAGTGATTATGAAGTTATTTACCCGAGTCAGTTTCCTAATTTGTTAAAATGAAGCAGGTGGATTAAGACTTTAGATCTGAAGCTGGAACATCTTAATCTATTATAACCTCTGTTTCAAGAAAAGGAGGAACAGCAAAGTTGTACAGATCATCTAAAGGCAGTGGAAGAACATAAACTCAGGTCATAAACTTGAAGTGAGCAGCATATCTATGGACTGTATCCTGCAGGCTCCTTTAGAGATCATCCCCCAAGTTGTAGATGGGGTGGCGAAAGAGACCTTCAACTTGAAGGCACATGTGGAAGCATCCTTTATGGACTGTCTACATTCAAAGGTGGCCATGGCAGACTCCCTATCAAAAGTTTCCTAATGTTAAATTAGCCTAGTGTGAGCCTAGTGCCCTTAATCATGTCATTATGGAATCTAGAAACCCCAAACCTGTAGCCTAGGAAGATCTGATGAACCCCAAGTTTTAGGACTAGCTTGTAAGTTGGAGACCCCAAAGCTTATAATTGTTTCCTGTTCCTTCGAGAATCCACCCTGAAGAATCTCAGACTAGCAGTTTCAGACTAATAATGGACCCTAATGTGAAAGACGATCCATTTTAGGTGGGGGCTACCCTAAATCAAGTGCCTCTTTAGTACAGTAGGTAGTAGGTCAGTCTCCTAAGCTAAGGGTCCCTAGTTCAGTCCTCTGAAGGAGGGTGTGATATACTTGGAAAGGCTTTTGATGACAAGAAAAGTCACTTGGCTTTTAAAAAGACAGGATTGTCATTTACCTTAGGGTCCATTATTCAGTCTGAAACTGCTAGCCTGAGATTCCCTTCAGGGTGGATTCTCACGGGAACAAGGACAAGCTAGTCCTAAAACTTGGGTTTCATCAGATCTTACTTGGCTACGAGTTTGGAGTTTCTAGATTCCATGTTAACACACAGAATAAAAAGATTAGGCAGAATGCAACTGCAATGGGTTTAGATTAAAAGGAACTAGCTTGGCTCCCAAATCCAACTGTTCCAACTCTTATTTGATCACCTTAGGCTGTCATTTAACATTGTTCCAAGTCAATTTTCTGATTTCTATTATGTGGGGATAAGATTAAATATGACCTGTTAAAGACTTATTAAAGTTTCAAATCTTTACATCCATGACTGGGACAGCCTTGTGAGAGAAAGACAAGGGAGACAGATAAGTCTAGCCTTCTGCCTCAGTCTCTTTTGGGAGACCCTACTCCAGTTGTCCCCATACCCCCCTCCCTCAATTCTTTTGGAGGCTTGCTTACCCGATCCTTGGTGCAGATGCTCATTCCAACCTCCAGAGCCTCTGCTCTGCCAACCATGGTTAGACCTCCCCATGTCCTGCTGGTACCGATTCCAACTCATTTTTCCAAAGGTTTGGAAGGAAGACAAAAGAGACTCTGACCTTCAGAGTATTTGAACTCCGTAGCTGCAAGCCAAGCAGTTTAAAATACTGAGGAAGACGTGGGTGGGACTCCAAACTACAACCCAGACTCCACCCTTCCTCCCCCAGCTCCACCCATCTGACTTTAATCTTTGAAAAAAGCATTTTGTAAAACCTTAGTTCAACCCTAAATAAATTTGGTGGCTTGAAGCAATTTGTATCCTCTCTGGCCTCTCTTCCTTTACTCTTAGTTTTATACAGCTGCCCATAACTGTCTCTAACAGTCTCTAACTGTCTAACTGCCATTAGAGAAAGTCCAGCTAATCACACCCTTCAGCTCAGCTCACCAGGCAGAATTAATATCTATCACTCCCAACCACCAAGTAACTAATCACCAACCCCCACCCCCAACCCCCAACCCTAAAAGTACCAACTACCTCCCAACCCAAAAAAGGTCAAAAAGCCCTCCTCAACCAGCACACTGGCCTTTTATAGCCCCTTCTTACCTCACTTCCTGTCTCTCTGCTTTCTACTTCTTTTCACTGTGGGCTGGTATATCTTTACCCATCTCTATGATATAAGGACCTCCAGGTGCCCAGTTAAATTAGAGAAAGGGATTAAGAATTCCCTTTTACAAGTGCTAGGAGTTGGTTTTGAACAAAAAGAAAAAAGTTCCTGTCCTTAAAGAATTGACAGTATATTGGAGGAAACAGCAGTCACACAGATGTAAGATGCTGCTTTAATAAACAGGAGGAATAAGAAATAGATGAAAAGGTAAGATCCTGTGGATCTGAAACCAGTCTCCTTTTGCTGACAATTGGAGTCATTTCCCCCCATGGCATTGTGTGTATGGGGAAATTTTGTTCTCTCTGATTGAAATGGCTCTGGTGACCTAACTTCAGAGAAGCTAAATATAGATGCCAGTGTCAACATGGATTCTAGAAACCCCAAACTTGTAGCCTAGTAAGATCTGATGAATCCCAAGTTTTAGGACTAGCTTGTAAGTTGGAGATCCTAAAGTTTGTTCCCTGTTCCTCTGTTCCTGTGAGAACCCACCCTGAAGAAAATCTCAGGCTAGCAGTTTCTGACTGAATAATGGACCCTATTGTACTAGAGACCCTTTCCCAGAAAGACCCACACCTGGGTAGGGACCATCCTTTTAGTATCCATTGTAAGCAGCCCCTTCCCTTAGACCCTAGCCTCAAGATATGATTCTTTTCCCACCTTGATTATATTCTGTCAGTATGATGTCAATTATCTTTCCCTGTCCCTGGATTTCTGGCAAATGGTATATAGGTTCCCAAAATTATTTTCTTCTTTGTAATTGTCCAATCTAGTGCGGTTGGCTTTCCCAGGGGTCAGTGTTCAGAGCAACCTACTATTACACTGAATCCCTTTCCTTGATCAAAGAGTGATTTTTCTGACTATTTAATAGTTCTGGGTTTTTTCCAAGTCAATAGCATCACTTCCTGCTTCCCCTAAACAAATAACCCCTATAGCTCTTCTCTCTTGTCACTTCTTTTGAAATCTGTGAAAGTAGCAATAACTGTGGGGATGAGTCAGATCAGGATACACTTTCCCCATCTCTAAATGCCCTGGTACCAAATGGCCTGTTGTTATCAGTTGCCCCACTGCACTACACTACATAGATTGGAGGTGCCTATTTTGGGCATCAATCCTGCACGAGTTAATGCCACATTTCTCCTGAAGAAACCCCTCAATGTTGTAGATGGTTTCAAAGCTATTTCTTGCTATCTTAATCAATACTATGTCCTGTACCCTGATAAACAATCCCAGCTATAAAAATAACATTCCAAAGAGATCTAAGAATCTCCTGTTCTGGGAACCATAGCTCCTCCAGACTACTCCCCCTTAATGGTCCCCTTTTCCAGTATCCCACAAGTGAATGTTATATGGAACCTTTAGCCTTTCTCCCTGTTGAACTCAGCTTCACTTGGGTTCTGACACATGTGCCTGAATTTTCTCTCTTAATGAAATAAAGATAACTGCTGTGGAAACTGTTTTTCTCTTTCATTATTTTTCCAGGCTTTACATGTCTTTGTCAAAGTTTCCAGGAAGCAGAAAGCCCATTTATAATGACCATAAGTCAGAAATGAATAAAGCAAAACCAAGTTGATTTTGTTGTTTTGGGAATTTTGTATTGATCTATGGTTTCATTAGGGTAGAGAATTGAGGAAACTCCCTCCAATCCTGACTATCAACATCCCTCTGCAACTTTATAATCTTGGATTTACCCTGAGTTATATAGCTCATTTGCCAGAGAGAGGACTTGCACCCAGGTTCTCCTGACTCTGAGCCTAGCTGCTGTTGATGTGGAATTTAGAAATTCCAAACTTGTAGCCTAGTAACATCTGATGAACCCCAAGTTTTAGGATTAGCTTGTAAGTTGGAGACCCCAAAGCTTGTCCTTGTTTCTTGTTCCTGTGAGAACTCACCATGAAGGGAATCTCAGGCTAGCAGTTTCAGACTGAATAATGGACCCTAAGGTAAAAGACAATCCTAGTTAGGTGGAGCTAAGTAGATGCTAAGTACCCTTTTTTGTCTTAGGTAGTCTTGACTATTGTATCAGAGACCCTTTTCCAAGAAGACCCACTCCTGGGTAGGGGCCATCCTTTTAGTATCCATTGTAAGTAGCCCCTTCCCTAACAACCTAGCCTCTAGCTATGAATCTTTTCCCAAGCTTGATTGTATTCTGTCAGTATAGTTTGAACACTTCCTTTTCCTTCCAGCCTTGGTAATGTCAATCAATCATCTTTCCAGGCCCTGGATCCCCCAAACGCTATAAAGGTCCCCAAAATTCTTTTGTTCCTGGGAGCTTTCATCCAGCAGGGTGTCACTCCCAGGAGTTTAGTGATGAGAGCTGCCATAGTCTGTGCTCTCTGCATGGGCTTTGTAGCGCATACCTCTGCAATAAGTCCTACATTTTAGCGCTAAACTCCTTTCCTTAATTAAAGAGTGGTTTTTCTGACTAATAGTTCTGTGTTTGTTCCCAGTTAACACTGCCCATACATTAATACACACCATCTCTCCACTAAGACTGAGAAATGGGAAAGAATTGCCCCGCCACCATCACCCCTACATCCTATTGACTGGGAACAAACACAGAACTATTAGTCAAAATTACCTTTAACAGAGTACAAGGATTGAACTCTGGCTTCTCTGGACACTGACCCCTGGGAGTGCCACCACACTAGAAGACAACTCTAAGGAACAAAAGAATTTGGGGACCCTATATACCATTTGGGGAGTCCAGGGGCAGGGAAAGATGATTGACAATGCTATAGCTACAAAAGAAATATGAGTGTTCAAACTACACTGACAGGATACAATCAAGCCTGGGAAAGGAATCATAGCTAGAGGCTAGGGTGTAAGAGAAGGGGCGGCTTACAATGGATACTAAAGGATAGTTCTTGCCCAGGTGTGGATCTTCTTGGGAAAGGGTCTCTGATATAATGGGGAGACAACTTAAAACAAAGAGGCTCCTTAGCATATGCTTAGTCCCACCCAACCAGGATGGTCATTCACCTGAGGGTCCCTCACTCAGTCTGATAACTGATAACCCAAGGAAGTCACCCTTGCAATTTCCCACCTGGCTAAAGGATTTCATTAGGTCCCCAACTTCAGTCTCATTCTTCCCTTACCCCAGGCTTTAGAACTCCTATTTATGCCTGGTCTCCCTTATGAGATGGTGAGCTCCTTGAGGGTAAGGAATCTTTTTGCATCCCTGACACACAGTAGGCATTTAATAAATGTTTATTGACTATTTTGCATTTGGGAAATGACAAAAGTTCATGGGGGGCGGGGCATGCTGGGATCCCAAGAGAATACTGTCAACATGGAATCTAGGAACCCCAAACTTGTGACCTAGTGGGATCTGATGAACCCCAAGTTTCAGGACTAGCTTATAGGTTGGAGACCCCAAAGCTTGTCCTTGTTCCCTGTCCCCATGGGAATCTACCCTGAAGGGAATCCTAGGCTAGCAGTTTCAGATTGAGTGGTGGATCCTCAGGGGAAAAACAATCCACTTCAGATGGGAGCTAAACCCAAGCCAAAATCTAGTGACTCTGTCTCCAGAAGCCTTTCCCAGTATATTACACCCTCCTTCAGAGGAGGGAATCGGGCACCTTCAGCTTTAGATGCTGAAGCTCTGCCTATATAGTGCCAGTCACTGGACTTTGGCTTGGGCTTAGCTCCCACCTGAAGTGGATTGTCTTTCCCCCCACTTTCCCCCCACTCAGTCTGAAACTGCTAGCCTTGGATTCCCCTAGGAACAAGTACAAACTTTTGGGGTCTCCAACCTATAAGCTAGTCCTGAAACTTGGGGTTCATCAGATCCCACTAGGTCACAAGTTTCGGATTCCTAGATTCCATGTTGACAATACCAATAAGCTTCATCTTTTCCAAAAGTTGACCTCTTCTTTGGTGTAGATGAAACCCCCTTCCCCCTTTTATGATTATAATAGTACTGACCTTTATGATTATTTTAGTAACATAATCATTAGGTTTGAGTGAATAGTCAAAGGGATACAGTTTACTTTATAAAATTATCGGGATTAGCTAACAAAGTTACAGTTTAGGGTGGTATCAAATCTCCTTTCCATCTTTTGACCTTAAACCTATAACCAAAAGTTAGAGCAAGCCCATCACACCCTGTTAGTACAAGTTCAAGATGGTCAGGAAGGAGTGTGAATTTCAAAACTACTCAACCCTGTTCAAACCATTCTTTAGAGGATGGGATTTGGCAATTTCCTGATCAATAACAAAAGAGATACTTGGAATGACAGAGTCAGGTCTTGGAAACTACAATTTCCACCCTACTCAGGGTAACAGGATTTAGGAAGGGCTGCAGCAAAGCTCAAGATTTAATTATTTGAGAACATGGCCTTCAACAGACATGTGCAAAGGGGACAGACCTCTGGGCGGTCCTGGATTAAGCTAAAGCCACCATTGGCACAGGGGAGACACAGGAAGTGAGGTAGAGGACAGCTGAGGAGTCTGGGGACTTCCTGTGTGGAGGAAAGGAGGTTGTTGGAGCCTGGTGCTTGGAGTGGAGGCCCTGAGATTGTTTCTCCATTTTGGTCACGTGAGTGATAGGGACTGATCTCTTTTCTTTGCCTAGGCTATCCAAGGCTTTGGGCCTTTGGCCTAGCCTAAGCAGAGGGGGTATTTAAGCCCTATTCCCTTCTCTCCTCTCCTCTCCTCTCCTCTCCTCTCCTCTCTCTCTCTCTCTCTCTCTCTCTCTCTCTCTCTCTCTCTCTCTCTCTCTCTCATACCTTTCTTCCTCCTGTTAGTAATTAAAAACTCCATAAAAGGTTGACTGCTGATTTGAGTTTTCATTTAGGAATTACATAGCTGAATTCCTTGGCGACCTTAAATTAATATATAACAGTCTTCTAATGTGATTTCCATATCACAGGAGGGGGAGGCCTGCTTTGGGTGCAAGCCCCATCACACAAGAGGAGGGCCACTGTTGTTTCTACAAACTGCCCATTCCTATTATTGTCAGTAAAAGGCACCAAGAGTGCAAAGGCCTGGAAAAGGTCAGCAATAATAAGACTCAAGTCACCCTGCAAAGCAATCTTCTTTAGTATTCACTACCTTTATTAACATTTGTGTCACTCATTAACAACCTCCTCAGTGAAAGATTGGAGCATCTTTTTCTTTTTTTGTATCACTGTCACTATGTTCTAAGATTTCTCTATAAAAAAAGGCCCTCTTCTAAGGCTCAGGTCTCTGCTTCTGATGGGATCAGGGTCTATCTTTAATGTCAGGTGGGCCTCCTCTTAATAAGGCTATTATTTAGCTTGGAGTTCTGTGTTGGTGTGATAAATTTTTGCCACACTTTTGTGAGAATTGTAAGGAACTTTAGTTTTATCTAGCCTAAACCTCTACCCGGTATCAGAGTCCCCTCTAATTATCCCAGACAAGTGGTTATTCAGCTTCTGTAAGAAGCCATGGCAGAGACCTTACCACTCTTGCAGGGGTGTCTTACTCCAATGTTTGACAAGAATGTTGGGAAATGAGGGTGCAAAAATAAGTTGGAGTCAAATTGTACAGGGCCTTCAATGCTAGATTAAGGAATTTAGACAATGGGGAGCTACTAAGATTTTTTTGAGCAGGGGAATAATATAATCAAAATAGTAGAGAGGAGATCTGGGTTCAAGTCCTGCCTCAGATAAATTAAGCTTGTGTTGATCCTATCAGTAAAGCCAGTAAACTGCCCAGTGCCTCTAAAACACCTTTCCACCCCTAAAAATCTGCCCATAAAAACCTACTGTGATATTTCATCATGATGTGGAGATGACCCTTGAATTCTTGAAATTCCAGCATGGGATTTTCTTTCACATGATATCAAATGGGAGAGGCTTAGTAAAAATTAGCAGGTGAAGGGGGTAGCTATGTGGCCCAACATATTGAAAGAGGATTAAAGATGGATTCAAATCTGGCCTCAGACACTTCTTATATGTGTGACTTTGGACAAATCACTTAACCCTTACTGCCTAGCTGTTAAGGTCTGGGAATTCACCCACCACCAAGGAAGACCATGGACAATGCAAACAGGCAGAGAAAGGCCATTTATTGAACTGATACGCATCAGTGGGAACCTCTGCCATCAGAGTTCTAAGTTGCTTCTGAGAAGCTGGGCCTTAAGTACTCTCCAGCATGTATGGCCCCCTCTTCCAGCCCCTTATCTGCTACTTCTTGGAACATTGCCGGCATGTTTGGCTCCCCTCAGCCCTTATCAGTTACATACTATTCTTGGGACCTTGACAATCTTATGTTATTGGGGTCTTCCTGGCCTTTATCTGGTACCTACTGCAGCTGGGGTTTGGCATGTTTATTGGGGTCTTCCTAATTTCCAAGGACAGCCAGCTTGTTAAGGTTTTCCTGTATTTTCAAGGCTGGTCATTTTGGCCTCCCTCATAGTCTTACTACTCTTCTGCCTGGGAACCAACATGGAAGGCAAGAATTTTTTTTTTAAGTAATGTTATCAAAATAAGAAAGGTTGTTTGCAATTTTAGAAATTTAATTAAAATTTTTTTAATTAACAGGTGACTATATTAGGAATTTGAATGACCCTTTGAAAATACCCGGAAACATAAATATTAGCAATCTTGAAAAGTCCCTTTCCATAAGCTCATTTACTAGAGCTGACATTCTTTCTATTTTCACCTGGCCAGCCTAGCTACTGAGAAAGCAGCTTCAATAGCTGAGCAAAAAAATGTGGGGGAGGTATTAGAATGGAATTTTCTCCCACCTGTTTCCCTTTGATGCTATTTCTAAAAACAAAACCTCAGTGGAAACCTCCTGCAAGCTGTGTGTTTATGGCAGGGACAGGAAGATAAGGTGGAGACAGAGGTGAGAGTTCATTGTGTTCTGCTCTCCACCTTCTCACTTCCCCCCATTAAGGCTGGGGAACAGTCAGAAGCTTTGTCTGTAGCCTAGGAAAGACCTTAGAAGAAAAAGCTGGTGCCCAGGCAGCTAAGATGGAGAGGAGTCCTGAGGGTTTAAACTTAGCCAGCCAGAAGCCTCAGCCCCATTCATTGCTTACCACTTACCCTAGCTTCTGCCCAGTCTGTGCTCGGTGACTTGCTGGCTTTACCCTAATGGGGGACTTAGTTTCCCCTTCAGGACTTCCCTGAATCTTGAGGAAGCTACTGTATTCTTTACAATGACCTAGGGAAAATCTTTGGCCCTCAGTTTTCTCTTCTGAAAAATGAGAGGGGTGGACTAGCTAGTCTTTAAGAACTCATCCAGCTCTAAATCTGTGATTCAATCAGTAATTAATAGCTTTATTATTAGCATTCACTAAGCATGATCAGATAGTGACAGGAGCAGGTATGGTTTAGGAGATAGAATGCTGGACCTGAAATCAGGAAAAGGGTGGGGGTGGGGATCAGGGTGAGGACTGATCTTGGGCAAGATCTTAGCACCCCTTCCCAATAAAATGAGGAAAACACTTCTTAAATCATTTTTTGACCATTTCATTCAGTGGATAATGCATATAAAATGTTCTGCAAACCTCAAAGCTACTTTAAGAATATCAATTAGGTTTCCTTTGGTGAGAAATAACAAAACACCTCTAAAATTGTTTCCAGCTTTTACAACTTCACAGTTCTTCCAGGATAATATTGAAGTAAAATAAAACTTAAGTCTCTGATCCACTGGTTAAGGTATTAATCAAAAAAATTGATTTTCCAGGTAGAAAGCAAACTTCAGGAATGTGCTTTATCAGTGGAAAGTCAGTGATCAGAGACCAGAATCCGAAGCAACATATGGTCAATGTACCCCAGAGGAGGACCCCTTACTAACAAGGAAGAGATAAATCCAGTATAGGATAAGAAATATAATAGAATGTCCTCTCCACCCAAGCTAATGGCACATCTGGCTTCTGTACGATAAGGCATGCTTGCTCTGGTCATTCTGACCCGGTCATTAAGGCTAAATCTTATTAATGGTATCATTTAAAGTGTCGACATGGAATCTAGAACTTGTAGCCTAGTAAGATCTGATGAACCCTAAAAGTTTTAGGACTAGCTGATAAACTGGAGACTCCAAAGCTTGTACTGGTTCAATGTTCCCAGGACAATGCACCCTGAAGGGGGAATAATGGACCCTAACGTGAATGACAATCCCAGTTCGGTGGGACTAAGCAAATACTAAGTGCTTCTTTTTGCTTAGAAGCTTCTCCCATGGTACCACCTCCCCTTTTTTGAGGACCTTCAGTTTATGAGACTGAGGCCTTATCTGCTGCATTAAGAAGGCACTCAGCATCTGTTTATCCCACCTAACTGGGATTGTCTTTTACGTTAGGGTCACTTTGCACATATGTAACCCTATAAAAACTGTAACTTCAGTTCAGGGCAGCTTTCATTAGGAAGTAAATGCCAGTAAATACCTTTATTAATCAACAGATTGATAAATAAAAACACCATTTCCAATAATTGAACTTCTGGGTGTTCAGACTCACTTTATGAAGGATCCCATTTCAAATAATTTACCTTTCTTCCTCTTCCTTCAAGCAACAGACACTTAGTAAGCAACTATTCTATTCCTGATACTATGCTACTGGGGGAAAGCAAAGACAAAATTAAAGTAATCCCTGCCCTCAAGAAACTCAGTCTAGTAGGCAGCTGGGTAGCTCAATGGATTGAGAGCCAGGCCTAGAGACATCCTAGGTTCAAGTCTGGCCTCAGACACTTCCAGCTGTATGACCCTGGGAAGTCACTTGACCCCCATTGCCTAGCCCTTACCACTTTTCTGCCTTGGAACCAATATACAGTATTGATTCCAAGACGGAAGGTAAGGGTTTAAAAAAAAAAAAAGAATTTCAGTCTAACCAGGGAGATAACAGCTACAAAAATAAATCATTTTCTCATCCACCTGGGCTTACTCTGGCTGTTTAAAACCAGTCATGGGTTTCTAATCCTTAAGAGGCTTCAAGATCTTCACTTCTGGAATTAGTTGCCCTCTTTCCCTTGTAAAACCCATCCTAAAATGTCAAGTAGAGAGGCAGTTTTCCTCTTTTATTCCTTTCATTAATGGAGAGGCAATAGTCCACCTATTCATTCTAGTCTTAAGTCTTTCTCCATTACTCAACACTTGTGGTGTTTTGGGGGTACCTACTCTCCCCCATCCCTAGCCGGCCCATACAAGTCTATTAATTGAGCCACCAGCACCCACATTTCCATGTACTGCTATCAGGGAGCTCTCCAGTATTTTCATCCCTTTCTTAGTCCATTTCCTCAGAATTAGTCGGCTAAATCAATCATTGTACACTGGAACTTGGGGAGTGTCCTATTATAATTCGTTTTATGACACAAGAATTCCAAGGAAAAGTCACACAAAGCCAGGAAAATCAGTCTATGCTTTATTAGGGGATTGTACTTACCAGAGATCCCCTACCGAGAGACTTTGCTTCCTTGGACTACTAGCCCCAGAGCCTGCATTGGTATGTCTGTGCAAGGTTTTTGTTCTTAAAATGTGAATATGCATGATCCAAACTCCAATAAAAGGAAAACTGAGGTCAGAAACTGCTTTGCCTTTTTTTTTTGCTAAGGAGAAGGGAGATCTCTATATTTTCTAGTAACATAGCAGAAGGCCTTGAAGTAATATAGCATATACTTAAATGGTATTGACAACCTCGTTTTATGAAACTCCAAATTGGCCCTCATCCTAGATAACCTGTTTTCAAGAAACCCCCAGACTGACCCTTTATCATCAAATGAACAATAAACCCTGTAGCATCTATTGATTGTCCTAGATAGGATTTAGCAGATATATTAAAATCTCTTCTGTCTTCTAGGTTTCTCTTATTGTATCTAGACCCCTCCCAGGCATCCTAGCCTGGAGTTACATCCTCATTCCCAAGCCTTTACATAACTAGTCTATTGTTTTTTCTTGCTTATACTCCCTAAAATAAATGACCTCAAGTTGTTTAGTTTGGCAGAAATTCCCATTGTTGTTCCCCACTGTGTTCCTGGAGCTGAGGCTCAGTATGATGGCTTTTGAGCATTACCTCCGTTGTCCCAATTAAAGGTGTGCTCTAGTATAACTACTTTGGTAGTTCTTAGTTATTTTTCAGATTGACAGTGTAGGTTTGAACTTAGTGAAGAAGAAAGGGGCTCATCCCAAAATGTTTGGAATAAATTATGCAGGAAAGTATGTTGTCCTATTTGAGATTTTGAGGCAATAATAAAATATACTCAAACTCATAACCTATAAGACCCTTCTCAGCACATCAGTTGTTGGGAGCCATCAGACCATGACTCCTTGACAAGAGTCACTCGTGGCATTTGGGGAGACCAGAGTGGTTCTTGGCGAGATGTGATTGCCCACCCAACCCCCTTTACATGACCTCTTTCATCAATGCCCCTTAACTATGAATTGACATGATTATTATTCCCCCTGTTCTCAAAAGAAATAATACAAGAGCAAAACACCTGTACCCTAATTCCCCAAAACATCACCAAAAGATCAGACCCATAAACCCAATCCCAAAAAGACTATCATGGGTTAACTTTTACTTAGGTACATAATTCCCAGCAAAACCGCAGGTACAGGCCAAGCCCAGAACCTCCCCACTCACAGAAGTCTATTCTCATGAAGTCAGCACACAGTTAACATGGAAATCTAGAAATCTCCAGTTTATTTAGTTGGGAGGTAGAAACTCCAGGTTTTGACCTTGTCACAGGAGAGTTTTCCCCGAGGGAAGGTCCCACTTCAACAGACAATAAACATCCACTTCAGCTTTGACACAGCAGGTAGCAGTCTTGCAAGCTCAAGGTCCATCCTCTGGTGGAGGAGGATGTGATATACTGGGAAAGGCTTCTGGAGACAAAAGAGCTACATGACTTAGGTTGGGGTCTACCTCCCACCTGAAGTGGATGTTTATTGTCTGGTGAAGTTGGGCCTTCCCTCAGAGGGAAAACTCTCCTGTGACAAGGTCAAAACCTGGGGCCTCTACTTCCCAACTAAATAAACTGGAGATTTCTAGATTTCCATGTTGACAACACAAATCAATCATAGAGGCCCAAGCCATAAGTACAAGTACATCAAGCTTCAGTATGCCTCAGTGACTCAATTACACAAATCAGTAACTCAGGAACTCCCTAGTAAAGAACCCTGAGAATTGAACAGTCTAAATTTGAATTGTGTTCCCAGTAACCCCCAGCCTCAATGGTATGATTGTTGAATTGTCTTCTAAGAACTGCTGATTAATTATTCCATTTTATCAAAAGTAATAAGTAATTTTCCTTGAAGCTCAAAACTTCTCACAGGGTAAGGAGAAAATTAAGCCACCTGTGACAAAATCATTTATCTTGTGTTCAACCTTTATTCTGTCTTAAATCACAATAATATAGAATGTTAATCAAGTGATTTGTTAAAAGTTAATGTATCACTTTTCAAATTATCTCTCTTTGATTTTGTGTACCTGCATGCCAAGAATATGGGTATAAAAATAAAGACCAGACATCCAGATGCCAGAGCAGCTCAGAGATTGTAGCAGTCCAGGCCACATGTATAATTAAGATGCAAGGATTGTGTGTGGGCACATGGCTATTCCTGTGCATGGCAATGAACTCTGATCCCAGCATTGCTAGGGTCAAGGTGGGAAAACTTACTTCCCTTTGTCTTACCCACTTGGGATAGAACCCCAACTTCACCTTGTCATAATTTGCAATTAACCAATGGCAATACACTATGTAATTCATCAATATGTATTGGGTACATTTGCATATCAAAGAGATTAAAAGGAGGGCACTGCAGCCATCTCAAGCTCTCTGAGATCTCACAGGATTGCCTAAGACTGTCTCTTCTCTTTTTCTCTCCTCTCTCTCACCTGAAACCTGGCCTTTGGCCAGGTGTCTCTCTCTTTTCCAATGCTAATACCTAGCACTCTCTAATTCATCCTATTATACTCTGTTTATTCTCTCAGCTAAGCTATATCATCCTCTGACCCGTGTAGTGTTAAATTTGGACCTCTGGATGGTTCCTGCTGTAAAAAATAGACTCGAATACAGGACTACAATCCCCATGAGCCTTTGCTCCACTTCCCGAGAATGCCTTGTAATCTCACCTGGGCCGAGATCAGAAGGGATTTAAACTGAGGAAAAGGTCGGGCTCTTTTTGGACTTCCGTTTTGGAGCAGACACGGCTCTTTCCAGAATGTAGGTGAGGTCTAGGCCTCTGGCCTAGACACGTGTTTTTTCTTATCCTGTATTTTCTTTTAATCCTTAACTTTAATAAACCTCTAAAAATATAATACTCCTTGCAGAGAGAAACTAATTTCTACCTGCCTCAGATGCCTCAGTCTCCCCATCTCCCCTAAATTTTAATCTTTACACTGCCTTTGGGTAGTTCAGAGGTTGGAGTATGGCTGCGGCTCCATTGTAATCAATACAGCCTGGTTTCTGACTCATTTCTGCCATCTCTAACTTGGCTCCACCATGCCCCATGGAATTCTAAACTACTATCCTTTCTCCATCTTTCTTATCTTGTGGCTTCTCCTGGGGAGAGGCCTCAGAGATGCAAAGCAATCCCATGGGGCTGTAATGATTAAACTGTCTTCCCTTTGTTATTTTTGTTGACTGATTATTGGCCACCTGTCAGGAAACCCTGGAATCATGGGCAAGGGTGGACTTTGCAATCAGTGTATATCTTTGGTAGGATCAGATTTAAATAAGCTAATAAAGTACCTTTTGAAACTAAAAAGTACTATGTAAATGCAAATTATGATCGTTAGGACAGATTAATTTCAAAAAGCCTATGTAAACTCCTGAGAGAAGAGAATAGCTTGTTTGTTTTGGACAGTATATCTCCAATGAGGTAATTTACATATAGCATAGTAACTTACTGGAAAACTTGTTAAGTTGAAAAAAAAAAAGGATCTGTGATTTCAGTGGTGTGAGGTTACCCTTTCCCGCTCTCCCACCTACCCACCCAAAAACATATCATAAGTCCCAACCCTCAGGTCATGGTGGTCATAGTTAGGACTGAAAAAGTCATCATTCCAAAGCTAGCATGAGGATGAGTTTCTAACTCTACTAGCATGGATTTCAGACTCCAGCCATTCTAACCATTGCCAGCTTATATTTGATCACTTACTATAGGATTCCTTCCTCCCAATTTCAATTTCCCCCTCCTCCAAAATGAAATATCAGAGAACTTCCCCCTCAGGATTGGGGGCAATCCTGAGCCTCTGCAGCTGAATAGGTATTCCATTTCCTTTTGACTTTCATGGTGGACAGAAAGGAGATGTCAGTGACCATGGAAAGAGCCATCATGGCATAGAGGTGGCGACATATTTTTGTTTTTGTTTCTTTTTTTATTTAGAGTAAGATGTGTTAACATCCAGCATGACAAAATTTGTACAAAGTTCACAATTTAAAAATGAAGTATCACAGCAACTTGTGATTCCACACATTTATAGCAAAATTAAAATGTCAACAAATCCATGCCGTGTAGTACAAAAATAAATCAAACTTCAGTTCCACAGAGAGCACAATAAATAGTTTATACAAAATTCTGTCTTAATAAATGATTACTTAAATTAACTTAGAAATGAATATGAACAATAAGTTATAATAAATAAACTCTGATGACTCACAATAATTCCATATGAAAGGTCAGCATTCTAATATGTGACACTTTTTTTGTGATCCCTATATAATAGTCACAGATAACTTTTGATTTGATATTATGTACCAACATCAGATGAGCAGCAGATTTGTGCTTAAAATCCCTTTCCATTGTACATAGGTGATAACAATAAGAATCCAAAACTGATACTATCTATTACTCTACCAAAAGCATTACTATATTGGCAAAGAAGCGGCAGACACAATGCAGTGGAGAAATGCATATGCCATTATGAACAATGAAAGCCCTAAAAGGAGGCTAGGGCCAAAGTACAATATATATGGCATAAGGTGAACGACAAGCACCTTGCTTCAGCTCTCAAAAAGGCAATTCTGAGCATGGCAGCTACAACTAAGAAGCACAACAGAAAGAGGGCGCTGTACAGAGAAGATACTGCAGAGCCCCAAAGTAATTACATAATCTTTTCCCAGCTAGTTATTAAAGTCCTTGTGGAAAACTGTAAGCTTTTGTACAGTGAACAGTATAAAGTGCCGCTGGGATATACATATATTTATACATATATATATATACCGAGGTTGAGTATTGTATCAGAATATTTGTTGTGAGATCCCTGTAGCCTCCCTTAGCAATATTACTGGATGGGCCGCCATGGCCTCCACTATAATTTGTTCAGATCCAGTGTCACAAGGCTAATGACACGAGAAATTGCACACCTCCGTATGGATATATAGGACAAGGTAAGTGCAAATAGTCAACTGGCACATTGTGGGGACAATGACCCTGTAAGTCCTGTTCTGCTAAAAATATTTTTTTTTTTACAAAACCCATCTTTTTTTTCAATAACAAAATTTTTTTAAGTACTTTTGTACTTTCTGCATAACATCAAGACATGGAAGGAAAAGATATGCTAGCAAACATAAATCAGTTCAACATCTGAAAACACAACACATCATTAGAATTACTCCTCTAAAAGGAAAAAAAATAATAACCCGCCAAATATAAGAAAAAGTGGTCTTATGCATACATATAGTGCAGTCATTGGGAAGGAAAGAATAAAGTCTGGAAGGTACAAATAAGTCTTACAATGATCCAGTGGAAAGCAAAAAAAAGTGCCCAAGTATATTTAATTACATTAAAAATCTGATTGCATTCCTTCTTAGGTTAGAATAATAATAGAACAAACAAAGCATTGTGAATGCTATAGGAACAACTGTTCACCAACCAAAGGTAGAACATGAAGCATCATTTAAAAAGTCTTATGAATGGGATAGTGAGTGCTTATTCAAAGCCAAAGGGGGAAGAAGAGAAGGAAACAACCACCCCATAATTCTTACTGAACTGCATTCCTACCCAAACTGGCCACGAATTCAATCCAGTAATTAGAGTTGTCACTAAGGATTTATGTTCATTCAGAAAGGAAAGAGGCAAAAGAAAAAAGGGAAAGGAGAGAGCAATTTTAAAATTATTGTCTTGTAGCTCAAATTGATAACACGCAAATTTTGAAAGATGAACAACATAGCAAATTACCGACAGTTCAGAGGGGTACTGAATGCTGCTGCAGGGGAGATAAGAGAGTGTGGCTCCAGAAGTTTGCTTTTTGTTTTTTGTTTATTTTATTTTATTTATTTTTTGCAAATAAAAAGAAATCTTCAGGTTGTCCCCCTCTGAAAAGTTCCTGTCTTAATGGAAGTTTCCATATTCATACCATGTAATGCTTAGAAGTTAATTTAAAAGTGCTGTTTAAGCTGCTTTGAATCTTCTGTCAAGTTTCCATGGCTTGATGTTGTCTTACAATAAACCACCCATTTCTTGTATCTTACATCTAATCCATGCCATTTCCTTGGAATCCAAAAAAAACCTCATTTTATTGCCCCCACCACACACCATCCTCTGAAAACAAAGACCACATAATATTTTCAAGCATTGTTCAAAAATAAAGCATTTTTGCAACCAATTCTTGCTATGAAACAATACACACACAAAATGTATTTCTTAAATCCCATAAAATCCTCCAACATGAGGAAAAATGATAGTGTTTAAAAAGTGGCTGCAGGGCCGCAACATTGTCATTCAAAGCTGTTTTCGTCCATTTCAGTTCAAAATACTAAAACATTTAATCACTAAAGCATTAAAAAGAATTTACACTCTATTTATTTTGATCAGCTTACCTCTTCAGAAATATATATACCCCAAAAATGTGCATACATTAGCAGCTATAAACATTACATGGCATATCACACTATGTCAGCTTATATGAAAACGTACAAAATGTGAATGTATTCAAAAAACTAGTCTGCAGTTACTATCTTTAAAGCAAGACATAAAATCATTATGAAGTCTTGTAAGCATAACACTGTTTCCAACAGAAATAAATATATAACACTTTCTGGTAAGTTACAGCAGCAAAAAACAAGAGGCATCCTTTTTTTTTTTTAAGCAAGATTTTCATCACTACAGCAGCTGTTCAGACCTGAATTCCTCTCACAGCCTGCTTTATATTTTCCAGTAGGGCTTTATTTTCTGGACTCTGATAACGATCTTGATTTGTATACATGTCCGTCAAAGTAGTCACGTAAGCATCAAAATTTTGTTCATTGATTGGATCCTACGAGATATTAAATAGCAGTTCATATACAACTTTTATATTCTTAACAGTATATTCATATAAGCATAAAATACTATAATAGCTTATTGCCACCATTTTATAATATTTAAAATGCCTATTTAGAGCATACTTAATTTTACAGGATACATTGGAACAGACCCACCATGTCTTTCTTTTTTGGGGGGGTGATTACATTTATTGTTATAGTTTCAGGGTTGTAACCACCACCATCCAACGGATTGAGGAACCATAAACACACAAAAAAAAGAGACATCTACTGTATGGTGTGAACTGAGGACGACCGCCAAATTCCTTAACTTTTGCTCTCAATCACTTACCATATGTGGCAGCTGGATATTAGCTAGACTATGAATTAAAGACTGGCTTAAATTAGCCAGTTCATGAAGAAGAGACTCATTTTGCTGTTCAATTACTTTGTTCTCCTCTTCTATCGTCTTCAAGTTGCTCTCCATTGTGGTAATCTAAAATGCACAAATTTGTGTAACATGTAATATAAGGCAAGTTGAAAGGACGCAAGCACTCTTTGAAGTGGGTGAAAACAGTAATATTGGATGGAGGTAGGGGAGGAACTTCATTGCATTAAATCATAAAGACATATCATTTGAAGGGTTTGTGGCAGTTAGAGAACAGTTCTATCATTTGACTTCATTGGCTTGGCTTTTATAAAGAGTTGTTTCACTAGGACTAGGTAAATTGCTGGGGGTGGGGTTGACCAAATTTTATTTCTGGCCAGTGAAATTAATTATGTGGCTTTCTCAGATGAAGAGTTTGGGCTGTCTCAATTAATCAGGTTGGCAATACTGTTAAAAATCACAAAGATCTTTCTGTGGTTATTTATCTAACAACTCAGGGAAGACTCCAGGAGGAGGTGGTTGATGGATAAAAGGTCCCAATTCAAGGCAATTTACAATTTGGTTACTTCCTTATCTCTTAGGATGTTGGAGGATGTCAAGATGTAACTCTTCTTTTGTATATTTTATTTTATTTCGCTGTACCTTGAACCTAAAACATTTACTCCTACAGTTTGTTAAATTACAAACTTCAAACCTAAAGTTGTAACAGGAAAGGTGGGGGAAGGGATTTGGGGATTAGGAATTCTCAATATATTGATTGCTCCAACTTAACCAATTTTCAATCCTGAGACAAAAAGCCAGGAGTGCCTCCTTTTATGAAAGGGATAAAACTGGGGCCTTCCAAGCATGTTTTCTGACTCCAATTTCTTTTGTAAGTGGTGAAAGGGAACTAGGCCAATGAACCTGGCGTAGATAAACACCCTTCCTAGGCCAAGGAACCCTGTGTGATAACCTCTCCACCCTGTGTGATAACCACATTGACCTCTCCATCCTGTGTGATAACCACATTGACCCTCGATAAGCTCCAAGGGTATATAAGCCTGCCTTGAAAGTTGCTTTGAGGAGGAACTCCCTTTGGGCTCCTCCCTGCACATGTGAAGTGTGTTACAATAAACTACCTCTCTGTGCAGATTGCATCGTCTGTTCTGTTCCTTTGGACCTCTAAACGGACCCTAACAGTGGGTAGCTCTTTGTTCAAATTTATATCCCACATAGTGGGAATGAACAATGGATTTGCCATTTACCCTTTAATTTAGTAACCTTTTTTAAAAGTATGTTACATATTAAACATGGGTTTAACAGAATCAGTTAGCAAACTGTCTAACTATTTGACTGACTACCTGTTATAATATTTGCACTTCTGGATCTTGAATTTGAATTTACAATGGAATCATAAAATTGCCAATTTAATTCTGTTTGACTTACTGTGCCCTAAGAAAAATCCTAAAGTGATAGATTGTAACAATTCTAATACCAACCTGCTATTTGTTCCTAGTTCATACATGACTTCAATCTACCCTCAGACATTCTAGTCCTCTCGAAAGAAACACTCCCATTTTGGCCATGCATTGGTCCAATGCTCTATAAATGTCATGCAACTGTCTTAGAACTCCCAGCTATTACATGATAGTTCCCCTACCAAATATGATCTCAATTATCTGAGGCATACTATCCCATGCCCTGGACATAAGCATGAATTGAATAGGATCTTAGAAAAATAGATTTAAGGCTGGAAAGGTCTTAGTACAGTAGTAAAATCTCTTCATTATATAGATAAGAAAACTGAGTTTTAGAGAAGTGAAATTATGTTTTTCAAGGTCACACAGATAATGCATTTTAAGACTTAGGATGTGAAACCAGAAACCTCTGATCTCAGATTAATTGCTCTTTTTATTGGTCCCTGTCTGCTAGAAGAGCAGATAAAATAGTAATATAATGGGAAGACAGAAAAGAATGCAGAGTAATAGTGACTGAGTGGATTTTGTGTGATTTTGAGAAAATTGCTAAATATCTTTAAGCCTGAGTTTCTACATCTCTAAAATGAGAGTATTAGCCTTTATGGCTCCTAAGACTTTTTCTAGGTCGTAAGTCCTATAGTTTATGTTCTTTAGTTTCCTAATGTAAGATATGTCAATTTTTGGTCATTAAATAATATGTTTGCTACTCTCCATTTGCCCTTTCCATGTATATAATGTCTTTTCTACTCTTAGTTCCTTATTTCTCCCCTTGAGCCCTCTTTCTGTTCCATTCCTCTACTCTCCTTCCTCTTTAAGGCTATATTGGAACTTCCATTTTAGGTTTTCCTTTTATCCCATCCTACTTCTGTACCTCCTCTAACCCCGATTTCCAAAATCCTATGTGAAGCTACTAGTCTGGTTAAAAACCACAAATTGCTTTCTATCCCTATTCTTCAAAATCTGTGTTTTCTTAAATTCAGTCTGTTGCATATTAAAGTTAGTCTCAATTTGGAATAACACCGTTATTAACAGTACGTTATCTGTAATTTGGTCTTGAATGCCACCAGCTATTTATTAAAGTTTACTACCATCTTTATTGTGAGTATTAGTTTCAGGAACTTCCAAAAAATACAAATATATCTTCTGTTAACATGGAACTTCCATTTTGACACTTCTAATCTACCAAACCGAAAAACCTCTCCACGCAGCTGATCTGTTCCTTCTGCCATTAAAGTTTGGAAACTTCCCAATTCATTTGTTGAATGGAGTTTTTTTAAAAGTCAGCTCTTTTGTATAAATTGGTACCATTGATATCAGATATCAATGAAATAGTATGAATCTAATTTATACAATCAAATATATGAATCATTTATATTTATCAGATTCTTTCTACATGTTCAAATCCTATCAGTCCTTCCAAATATTATTTGGGTACCCCTTCCTTTCATTCAGAAGTCATCCTTGATTGGATCTCTTATTGTCCTGGTCTCTTAATAATGTAGTTCAAAATATTATTAAATATATTCTATCCTGTGCTTCATCAGAAAGAACATTGGAGCTGCGATCAGGAGAACTGAGCTCACATTCCAGGTTCAACTCTCACTAGTTGTATGAGCTTAGGCAATTCATCTAATTTCCCTAAATCTCAGTTTTCTTATCTTGGAAAATGGGGGTAGTGATTATGTTTGCATTATCCAGGAAAGGATTTATTTTGGGAGAACCTCATAAGACCTTAAAACACCAAATACACATGCTGTCACTGTTTTCTTTTGGTTTGGACTTGTGGAGACTTCCATCGCCAATGCTGAACAGCACCTTACCTGTGCTTTATAGTCTCAAAGAATTGTCTGAGTGATTAAGAGGGAAGGGATGGTGGGATAACCTTTTAAAAAGCCTATACTATGTTCCAGGCTCTAGGCCAAGTGTTGTTGTTTTTTTTTTTTTATAAAAGGAAGGACTTGACTGAGGTCTTCTTGACCCTGACACTGGTCTTTTATCTAATGCCAATTCTGTTATTCTGAGGAATAATTATTTCTTGTTATTTGTTTCTCCCATCAAAAAGAATTATAAACTCCTTTTGGGACTGAGTTCAGTAAATAACTTCACTTATTTAGGTGGCCAGATATTTACTGATTGGTTGCCACTAGACAACATTTTATAGATGTATATATAAACGCCTTACAACTAGGTTTTTGAGGTAGGGACTGTTATCATGCCCATTTAACAAATGAGGAAAATGGTACTCCCAGAGAGGTTGTGACTTGCTTGGTGTCACACAGCTAATAAACTGCCTCTAACCAAGATTAGAACTCAGTCTTCTAGATGCCCAATCCAGCACTTAACTCACAGATTCAATGCATCTCTCACATGAGGATGGGATGGATGTTATAAAGAACAGGTTTTTGAGAGAACCTTACCAAGATTTACTGAACATTCAATTGAAAATTTGCTTCCCCCCCTTAACTACTATGCTTTCCCATTAAAAAATAAAATAAATTTTCTGGGAACTAGTTTCATTTTTTACCCTGACTCTATTTTGAAGAAATCTGTTTGAAGATTCCATTCTTGCAAAAATCTGCCCCCCCCACCCCCAGTCTTTCTTAGTGGTTTAACAGTTAAAACCAAGGACATGGTCATGAATGAATGTAAAACATGATTTTAACAATAAATAGAATCTCAGCTTCCCTAGCAAAGCTAAGACCCTGAATGAAGGGGGACACAGAAAATAGGAAGGCAGTATCCTAAGTGGAAGAAAATATGATTGGACAGAAACTGGGAATTAGGGCTAGCAGCAGGTCCCTCCTTCCCTCCTATGACTAAGAAATGTTTATTGTTCAAGTACAGCTTCGCAAAAACAGAGATAATAAACCAGACTTCTTAGGATAAGAAACCAGACATCTTTGAAGGATAAGTTGGTGGTATAAAGATACACTCCCTGGTGTACACCTGAATCCTTCAAGGGCAACAGATTTCCTTGACAC
Organism: Monodelphis domestica; assembly: GCF_027887165.1. Taxonomy (NCBI): domain Eukaryota; kingdom Metazoa; phylum Chordata; class Mammalia; order Didelphimorphia; family Didelphidae; genus Monodelphis; species Monodelphis domestica. The sequence continues at coordinate 550,858,861 of NC_077227.1, read as the reverse complement.
AAGAATAGAACTATGATTTACAAGAGAACTGGATTTCTATACTTACCTCATTATACAGATCATCTAAATTTCTGAATTATTCATAGACAAAAATTATGACTTAGAGGGCAAAATCAATTAGCTGTAAATAAGATCCATTTTTAAAAAGACACAGAATCAAACTGATTATTTCAGTGGCATAACAGACACAACTCCAAGGAGTTAGCTTGTAATTTTCCTCATATTTGTCTTCTTATTGCTGTTAGCTATAGTTATATACTATATTCTTTGAGTCTATAGTTGAAGATCATTTAGGTAGTATAGTGGATATGTCGATCAAAGAACTTGGAGTTGTTGTGGGGTGCAGATGTGTACCCCTGGGGTTCGGGAAGGATACCTTTTGCAAGAATGCAAGACTCCAAAACTTAGCTTAAAAACAAAAAGAGAAATTTATTAATTTAGGGAGTAATGTTGAGAATGGCCAGGAGGCTAGCAAAGTGGACCAGCAAGATGGGGAGCAGTTCCTTGGGAGGACAGCATGAATGGAAAGGCTGTTCCCCTAGACAACATCAGTTCTGGGGATTTTATACTTTTTACAACAGAGAGTGTTAGTCACCCAGGTATTTGGTGAGGTGGGGTGATCATCTGCCTGGGGACATAAAGATTCCTTAGTTTTAGGGAACAAACAGATGTCTGAGATGTAGCCTGATAGGATCTAGGTGTAGCCTGGAGGTGCATCTCTCTGTCCATTTTAAATCTAGAAAACAATCAAAGGAGGATAATCATCTCAGGACCCTAGAGGGGTCACTGGATGTTTTTAGGCTCAGAGTTACAAGGATGTAAGGGAGCAAGGGAGTTTCCCTGATAATAGTTTGCCTGAGTTTTTGGGGGTACAATGCCCATGTCAGAGCCATGAAGATCTGAGTTAAAATTCTATTTAGTTAAAATCCTTACTAGTTGTATGACCCCAGAAGAGTCATTTAAGTTTTGTCTGCCTCAGTTTCCTCAGTTGTAAAATTGGACTAATAATAGCACCTACTTTATAAGATGTGAGGATCAAATGAGATGACACATGTAAATTGATTTCGAAACCTTAACAGACTATATAACAGCTACCTGTTACTATTATTAGCTATAACTCTGACAAAATAATAGCAGTTTTCAGAGTTCCTTTTGTTGGCTTTACTAGTGAAAGAGAAATGTATACTTAGAACAAAAACCCACTGGGTGTTACTGGCTGTGATATAAGAGCTCATAAATGACAGAAATTCTGCTTTTCATGATTTATAAAAATCTCAGTCTTCTATGGCAAAATGGCCCACGAAGCACAAGATGATAATCCAGATCAAATGTTTGAAAACTCGCAATCTAATGTAATGTGGTTTCTATAATTCACCTAGCTGTGTATCTAGTCCTTGATCTTTGGCTTCCTTCAAATCATAATCTTAAAATTTTATCCCATTCTCTCCCCCATATTAACATAAATTTTTATAAATCATTAGTGGACAAAAACCAATCTGCAGCTTTATAAAAGTTGGTTTTGAGACAAAATTAATAAAAAGTATCACAGATTTTGAGCTGGAGAGGGATCTTTGAGGGAATTTAATAATTATAAGAGATCAGGATTTTGAAATCCCTGCAAAAGGAGAAGAAGTAGAAATGGTAAGCTGAACCCCTTGACCACACATCTAACCCCTTCTAGAATTTGTGTCCAACAACTAACTGACCAGTAGCCCCATGTCAGCAAATAAATAGAGAATTAAGGGCAGGAGCCAGAATAAACACTATGACTCTATAAACCTGGAATAGAAGATGAAAAATGGAAGGCAGCAATCAGGTACATTTTAATTACTAACTGGGAAACCTGACAAAACAATTATGTAAGAAAAAGGAATGTGGCTTTTGGAAAACAATCAACCCAGGATATTTCCTGATTGATGAGGTTTGTGCACAGATCCAAGATGTTTGACCACAGTTAGCCAACTAGCATTTATTAAGCACCTACCATTCACCAGGGACCCTGCTAAGCACTGAGATGACAAAGAATAGCAAAATAGCATTGGTACCCCCATGAGAACATCAGGTGAAATAGAAAAAGCCTGAAAATCTCCTGTGTGTGTGATGCCATCTGACCTTGAATCACTGTGTCTGAGATGAAAAAGTAATCAAAAACTGTCTTTTTAAAAAAAAAATGGTTGTATGAGGGCTTTTGTTTTTTCCCTTGCCTGGGGTAAATATAATTTGTGATGGGGCTTAATTGCTTATCATGTTTTACTTTGGGTCCTAGTTCTACATTACTGGCTCACTTTGAAAGTGTTGCTTTTCTTCCCAAAATCAAATGAAGGATCTATGAAAGAAAGCCCTATTCCAGGTTCTTTTGAAGAACCTAATTTGCATCAGATCATTCACAAGACAAGTCAATAAGTACAAACATTAACTCTTAAAATTAATTTCTGAGATCAAATGGAAATAAGTGCTCATCTCAAGCAAGTATTTCCCTCAGATGTCAAAAAATACAAAATGAACTGGTGGAAGACAAACACTGAAGACAGAATTTATTTTTCAATTCTAATAATAGGCATGCAGGGAGATTTATCATGTATGACTAGCTCTTATGTTATTTTTTTAATTCACAGAATTTCTTGAAATAGCAAATACCTTGTAAAGAAATAGTATTCAAACATCTGTTAGGCTTAAAATTCATTGTTGTTGAGGTCAATCTACTAACAGAATATTTAAGAGTTTGGGGGGAGAAGTGTGTGTGTTATGTGTGTAAAATAGCATCTGCCTTAAGTATCTGAAGGCCCATTTTGTATAAGAGCAATTTGTTTGTTCAGTTTGGCCTTAAGAGGACAAGACTAGGAGCCGTGAGTGAAAATTGAAAAGTTGTAAACACACAGCAAGCCTAACAATTATAGATATCTATATGTGGAAAGGGTAGCCATGAGAGGGAATGGGTTTCACTTTGTTGGGGAGGGTGGGGGTCTTTGAGTCAAGGTTATACGGTGACTGGTTGGATTTTTGACCAAGTATTGATCAAACTAGGTCACCTCTAAAGTGATTTTTTTGTGTGTGACTATGTGATTCTATAAACTATTACAAAACAATGAAATGAACAATGATTATCTAATGGGATGTTGTGGAAAATTAGTAATGGGGTGCTACAAGCAGATATCATTTGGGCAAAAATAGTTTTAAGTGAACAGAGAGCCATTGCTCTCTGCAATGGTTGCTAAGTCTAATAACTGGCCAAAGTGAAGAGCCTTAGAAATCCAACACAAAGTGCAAAGAATTGTTCAAGAAAATTCCCAACTCATTTCAGAACTTCCTTTTCTCTGAAAAGGAGTTTAGAGCTCACAGGCCAGTTCTATTTTATTCTCTTCTATAAGGAATGGTTGTAGCAGGGTAGTTCCAAGAATAGCTCCTGAGCAGGTAGGTGCAGTGGCTGCCCTCTATTTATTCTAGACCTTGAGCAACAGATTTTTATTTACTTATTATGCACTCTGGTGTCAACCTGAACAATAACTCATAATTATCAGAGTAGTTTTTGTTTGTTTTTTTCAAAGTACCAGCTTCTAGTCTTATTTATTAGTTTAATAGTTCTATCACTTTCGATTTTATTAATTTCTCCCTTAATTTTTAGGATCTCTAGTTTGGTTTTCTTCTGGGGGTTTTTAATTTGTTCTCTTTCAAGATCAGTGGAGTTTTAAGAACAGGTCTTCTGTTTATTTTTTTTTTAATTTTTTTACTAAACCCTTTTACCTTCCGTCTTAGAGTCAATACTGTGTATTGGCTCCAAGACAGAAGAGTGGTAAGGGCTAGGCAATGGGGTTAAGTGACTTGCTCAGGGTCACATAGCTAGGAAGTGTCTGAGGCTAGATTTGAACCTAGGACCTCCTGTCTCCAGGTCTGACTCTCAATCCACTGAGCCACTCAGCTGCCCCCCAAGAACAGGTCTTCTAATCAGAAACAAGGGAAGGAAATGACCCCCAGACATAACGCAAAGCCAACTGCTCTGGGATGGTCATGTCTCTGGAAACACAGACAATAATATAATTACTGGGAGTTTCCCCTGTGCTTATATAGATTTTTGAAGAGAGGGAGAAGGTCATAGGCCCAGCCACCACTTGGGAATGAAGCTCTGAGAAACTTCCATGAAATTGCCAAGAGGCTAGTTATTCAACAAGTAATTAAGGTTTTGGTTGTCCTTAGCTGAGTGCTGGCTTGTGTGACTAAAAGGTATTTGAGGGTTTATTGTTCAGCCTGGACAAGGGTCAATCTGGGAATTTCTTGAAGGTTGGTTGTCAGGAACAAGAATCAATGGGGGTTTCAGAAGTTAAGTTGTCACCTGGAAGCTCATAGGAAAGATCAATCAGTAGAACAATTGTGCCCAAAGCATATAGAAGGATGAGTCTTTTAGTTTACTCTTAGAGGGCATTAACATTTCATTGGTTCCATTTACACCCATTTGAACTGTCATCTAAGTAAATTCTACAGTGCCATCTAGTATTGAAAAGTATGTCCTCTTTGGTTGAGACTGGTGGGTCAGAAGCTGGATTTTGGGGAATAACTAGTAGTATAAATTTTACTGTGCCTTTCCTGAGTTACCAAAATGAAATGGGCTTCTTTGCCAACAATTATATGTTATGGCAGACAAGGATTCATTCAAATCCAGCCCCAAACCTCTCTCAGTACCCCCTTTCAATGCCACAGCATGGTACACTATGAGGAATTCTGGACAATCTTTTGAGAGTTTGATATCAATTAAAATACTACCATAGTGGTCAAACGTTGATAGCAAGTAGGTCACAGCAAGCTTGTCACCCTGAGGTGACAATAGCTGATATCCTAATAAAGGGTTAAATGCATAACAATACCCTAAAATAGGTTAATATAACAATAGCTAAAATAAAAGAGGGAATTTTCTGGTGATGATTTCACAGATGAGGTTTCTTTAGGAAAAAAATGATGTCCTTTGGACTATATCAAACTTTGTTACAAAAAAAAAAAACCAAAAACTTCAAAGATGAATCTCAATAAGAAATTTAAAATGGAAAAAGATGAGGAATTAATTTCTTTTAAATGACCACCTGGCTTTATAAAACCCCAAATTTACCTTCTTCCCAAGGGAACTTGCTTTCAAGAAACTCCCAGACAAAACAATAGGCCATCAAGCACCCATAGAGCACCCTGGATAGGAATGGTAGTGGTAGCCACACCTTTAAGTACCCTTTTCTTATTTTCTCTTAATTGTATGTAGCACTCTCCTAAGTACCCTAACTTTGGGTTATAACCTCTTTCCCAAGTCTCTACCAAAGGAGGCAAAAGTTTCTCCTTGGTTGTATCCCCTCTGGTAAAAAAAGAACACAAAGTTCTTTACTTCAACTGATATTCCCACTTTGGGTGGGGTTTTTCCCCCCAGCCATATTGGCTCTCTGTGGTGGGTTTGTGTGTTTCTGTGTCTGAGTCTGACTGTGTGGTGGCCATAATATCTCCTTTGTCCTAATGAAAGATGTATTCTTTTGTAACTGCTTTGGTGGTTCTGTGTTTTTTCAGGTTGACAACATTTATCTGGCCACAACTCAAGGATCCTTGTCTCTGAGTGCGAATGGAGAGGTGTGACTGAAATTTAGGGCTTCGAAAAACTGTTACCTGAGTTCTGAGCTTAATCATGTCAGCTTCCATCTGGGAATTGGATTCATTTAGCTCCTTGATTTCTTCATCTAACTGTTTGATTTCTTCATCATTTTCTATACCTGTGATGATAAAAAAAAAAAACAGAAGAGCAATAAATATTTTATTCCATTATCTGGATTACAGGAGTTTTAAACTTAGATTTCCCCACTTTCTTCATGATTAAAATGTAGTTCCATGAGTTATACATAAAATTCTGATAGGAAGCCCTTGTGAATTCTTGAACCTTTTGCTTTACCACTTCTATTTCTTCTCATGAAAACTTTTTCAAATACAAAAATCAATTCAGTTGGGGAGGCATATGAAATGCAATGCACTGAAAGATAAGATAAATGAATTCAAGGAAAAATAAATCAAAGATTTGTGGCTCTTTATTTTTTCCAGATCAGGGAGAATTCATCTATGGCTTGGCAATCTACTTTAATTATTTCACATCTATAAAATTAAAGTGCTGAATTTGATTTTCCTTATGATTACTTATAGCTCTAAACCTATGATACTTTAATTACAAATATCAAAATTAACCAATGCAATATATGTATGTATTTTGGAGAACAACAATATTTAGCTTAAGACAGCTTAAACAGGAAGATTCTGGTTATTTCTTGCTATGGGACAGCGTGGAAGAATTGGCAGCACCTCAGGACAAAAGTGAGAAAGCTCTCACTTAGTTTCAGTTATCTCTCTGGTAAAATGAAAGGGAAGATCCCCCAAATCTTTAATTAACATAGGTAGGCACCTCCCAGTTCCACCCTGAGAAGCAATGGGTAGTACCCAATCTAATCTTTGAATTCCACAGATCATCCCTTGTACCCCTCAAACCAAAGAATTACCTCATTCCTGATTCACCCCAGCCCCTTTTTTATCCTGTAACCCCTGTTGTCAAAGGGGTAATAAAACCCCCAAACCCCAGACCCCATCTCTTTTGGGAGGCAATGTATCTCCTGGATGTTCAACATTACCTCAAAATGAATAAATTTCTCTTTTCATTTTTTATGTGGGGGTATGGACTTCCCCTAGACACCCCCAAACCCCAGATTATATCCCAGGCAAAGAAGACATTGATTGATTATATTATAATACAAAATGTTTTCTCAAGACCAGTCCTGCAGTTCAGAATTCTCATTAAAAAAAATTTTTTTTTTTAGTACTTTGATACAACCTTGTTTTATGAAACTTCAAATTTACTTTTGTTCCAAGGGAACTTTTAAGTCAGACCAATAAACTATCAAGCACCTACTAAGCACCCAGAAGAGTAGAGACAGAGATATTCAAGTGTTAAGTATCTTTTTCTGGTTTCTTGTGTTGTATTTGGGCCTCTCCCAGAACCCTAGCCTCAGGCCCCGATATAACTGGTCTGTAGTCCTTCCTTTCTAATACTTCCCAAACATATAAGACCCCAAATTGTTTAGTTTGTTATGCAGGTGGGAAGGGAGTCCTATGAAAGCTTGGAGACAGGAATATGGAACTTCAGGAAAGGAGCCCTTCCCCAGCCCCAGGTGTAACCCACTCAGAGCCAGGTGGGCTAGATGGTGGGGGCTGGGGTTGGGTGGGCTGGAATGGAAGGACAAGTCCATGGCCTCTGTGTGTGGTTTTTTTTAGGACAATCGATGAGGATTTGGGGTTTCTGCATAGGAAAATCTTTGCTCCCCCTAAGGGTTGGTGAGCCCAGAGAAGAAGGGTAACAAGTTTGTCCTGTGCGTAGATCCCTGGGGTTCCCCCTCCCCTTCCTCCTGATGCCACCTACCCCCCCTCCCTTAACAACCCCCCTCTTCCACAATGGCCCTCCCCGTCCTAAAGATTAATTCTAATTCTAAGGGTTGATATATGCAACTTGGGAGGATTGCTAATGATTTTGATATGGTACAAATGTAATTTCATGTATTACTGTTTGTCAGTTAAATGTGAAATGTTAGCCAGATTTTTTTTTTAAATTTTAATTTTTTTTTAATATATTTTATTTGATCATTTCCAAGCATTATTCGTTAAAGACATAGATCATTTTCTTTTCCTCCCCCCCCCCACCCCCCATAGCCGACGTGTAAGTCCACTGGGCATTAGATGTTTTCTTGATTTGAACCCATTGCTTTGTTGATAGTATTTGCATTAGAGTGTTCATTTAGAGTCTATCCTCTGTCATGTCCCCTCAACCTCTGTATTCAGGCAGTTGCTTTTTCTCGGTGTTTCCACTCCCATAGTTTATCCTTTGCTTATGAATGGTGTTTTTTTCTCCTGGATCCCTGCAAGTTGTTCAGGGATATTACACCGCCACTAATGGAGAAGTCCATTACGTTCGATTATACCACAGTGTATTAGTCTCTGTGTACAATGTTCTCCTGGTTCTGCTCCTCTCGCTCTGCATCACTTCCTGGAGGTTGTTCTATTCTCCATGGAACTTCTCCACTTTATTATTCCTTTTAGCACAATAGTATTCCATCACCAACATATACCACAGTTTGTTCAGCCATTCCCCAATTGATGGGCATCCCCTCGTTTTCCAGTTTTGGGCCACCACAAAGAGCGCAGCTATGAATATTTTTGTACAAGTCTTTGTGTCCATTATCTCTTTGGGGTACAGACCCAGCAGTGCTATGGCTTAGCCAGATTTTTATTGAGCACAAAAACTCATGGTTAGAGGTTTGTTTTGTTAGATCTTGTAATGCATAATGGTTTCAGTGAATTTGAGAATTGTCTAAATGTGATTGATAGCCAGCCGGACACAGAGAGGGACTGTTTTATTCTATGAGGACAGAAATTGTACTGGCTACCTTATAGATGTAAAAGTCATCCAGAAAAAGTTGTTATGTTGTTGAGAAGAACTTATTCTAGAATTTAAACTTGGGATTTTTCAGATCAGATGTTATTTTAATTTATGTGCTGTCAGAACTAGCAACAATACTCATATGACACAGAAAGTTTTTAAAGTGGGTAATCTGTGCATAGGATATTAATAATACAAGTACTAAGCTAAATGGTGTTTTCTTTGACTAATTATATGAATTGTTTTTAAAAATGTGCAAAATGAATTTGTGATCTAGAGATGAACATGTATTCAGATATAAATTATGTGTGCATCTGTACTATATTTGTACCACCGAAAAAGGTTAAGGGCATATGATATGCAAACTTGACATGTCCTTAACAAGACAAATTTGACCAGCCGTGAAATCAAGAAGGGCTTGAATTCTAGTGTGAAATAGATACAACAAATTATAAATTGGAATAATGTTGATGGAATTTAATCAGGTATGTGGTAATGATTTGAGCTACAAGAAGACTAAACTGGACGTTCTATTCTACTTTAGACAGAGGTTTGAGAGGAGTGGAGGTCGGTTGATTTTTTACTGCATAACAAGTTCAATGGAAATTCCTCTGATGGAAATTCCCATTTGTGGTGCATTTCCCTGGAGACATTGTTTCTAGTCTCAGAGCTTAGCTCAGGGTGGTATTGGTGTGTGTTCCTAAGACTGTGTATGGTGGCCATAAGAACTCCCCTTCCTTGAACTGATTAAAGACTTGTTCTTTTGTAACAACTTTGGTGATTCTGTGTTTTTCCAAGTTAACAATAATTTTTGTTAAAAAGTACATTTTTGTCCTTACTAATTCATTGGCTACATGATACAGTAGAAAGTATTGGGTTTGGAGTTAAGAGACTTGCATTCTACTCCTGGAGGTACTACTGTCAACCTGGAAAAACAAAGAACCAAATCTTTAGGACAAGAGAGAGTGCTCAATATTTGGTCACCACAGAGTCAGAGCTTAATATCATACAGAGCCAAAACTCTGGTACTCATCACAGTGTTGTGGGAAAACAAAGAAGATTTTCCAAAGAAGAATAGAACTTGGGGACAAACTTCTAAGACAAAAAAAAAGAGTGATTGAGGCTTTGAGCATTTCTATCACTCCTACTCAGGACACTTAAAGGATGCTTAATGATTCATTGTTCAGTCTAAGAAGTTAGTTTGGGAATTCCCCAAAAGAATTAAGTACAGCAAACATACACTGACAGGTTGCAAACAGGCTTGGGTAAGAGGTGGTGGCTAGAGGCTGGGGTATCAGGGAGTGGTCCAGCCAGGTGCTGATCTAGTTGGGAATCAATCTCATACAATGGGGGAAAACTTTTTTTTTTAAAACCCTTACCTTCTGTCTTGGAATCAATACTGTGTGGTACCACTCCAAGAAGAGTGGTAAGGGCTAGGCAGTGGGGATTAAGTGACTTGCCCAGGGTCACACAGCAGGGAAGTGTCTGAGGCCTGATTTGAACCTAGGACCTCCTGTCTCTGGGCCAGGATCTCAATCCCCTGAGCCACACAGCAGCCCCCCAAAAGGGAAACTTCTAAGACAAAAAAAAAGAGTGATTGAGGCTTTGAGCATTTCTATCACTCCTACTCAGGACACTTAAAGGATGCTTAATGATTCATTGTTCAGTCTAAGAAGTTAGTTTGGGAATTCCCCAAAAGACACATTCCCAAACTTGTTGTTTCAGAATTTCGGTTGACACCACCAACTAGCTTTGTGACCCTAGGTTTTGGTTATTTAACTTAAGACTCATCTCTTCTATGCCAAATATAAAATAGCCCCTATATCACAGGGTTGTTGTGAGGATTATTGGCACATAAGACCATAGATTTGGAGCTTGAAGATCATTGAATCCAACACCTAAGCAGAGAGTAGTAAAATAACCTGGGCCAGGGGAGGGGTCACACTGTTATATTTAGTGTCTGTGAAAGAATTTGAACCTAGGTTTTCTTGACTTTGAATCCAGGGCCTGACACTACAGTGATTGACACCATGGGCATAAAGTATGTTCATGTAAATGTACCAAATGTACTTGTCAAAATATTCCATATACATTGTATATAAAGAATTTTGCAAACTTTAAAATGCTATATAAATAAGAACTATTATTATTAGTCTGACTTCCTGGGTGGCTCATGAATTCTTATATCACCAATGTTTTGATATTACGTAAAAAATACTTTAAATTCTTGCTAGATGAACAATATTCAGAAAAACAATGGACCAATTGTTGTTCTTCTCAGTTCAAAATTAGGCAGTGTTACATTGTTAAAATCAGTGCTTTATATGTAAAATCTATTATCAAATTGTTTTCCTTAGCAAATAAGGAATGGATGAAGAGAATTTAGGTTTAAATTTTTTTTTAATTTTTATTTAGAATATTTTTCCATGATCACATGATTCATTATACTCTCCCCCCTCATGTGCCCTCTCCCCTGCTCTCTGGATTGAAAAAAATTTTAAAAGTCGAATGTTAAAATTAGTTTTACATGTAATTTGGGAAAAAATATTTTTTAATCACTATAATGCATATCCTTTGCTACAGTAATACCTCTACTAAGTCTGTATCTCAAAGAGATTTTTTTAAAATGGGAAAGGACCTGCTCATACAAAAATACTTATAGCTGCTCTTTTTGTGGTGGCAAAGATTTGGAAACTAAAGGGATGTCCATCAGTTGGGGAATGACTGAACAAATTGTGTTATATGATGGTGATGGAATACAATTGTGCTGTAAGGAATGAGGAACAGTATGATCTCAGAAAAAGCTGGAAAAACATACATGAGCTGATACACAGCAAAATAAGCAGAACCAGGAAAACACTGTACAGAGTAACAGCAATATTATGGAATAATCAAATGTGATAGACTTAGCTACTAAAAGCAATGCAATGCTCCAGAACAATTCTGAGGGACTTTTATGAAAAAAGAATGCTATTTACCTCCAGAGAATAAGCTTTTGGAGTAAGAATATAGATGAAAGCATGTGATTTTTCACTTGTTTATTTAAGTATATGTTTTGCTTTTATACTATTATTCAATTACAAAAGTGAACAACATGAAAATGTTTTGCATAAATTGCTTGCCAGCTAAGGGAGAAAGAAGGGAAAGAGAGAGAGACAATCTGGATCATATAACTTTGGAAAACTTATGCGAAAATTTGTTTTGCATATTAATTGATGAAAACAAAAAATAAATCACTGTATATTTTTGACAATGTTACAGGTGAAAACAACCACCTCAAACTATAAACTTGAGTTTCCTTTGATTTAGAAATTTAGTAACATCTACAGAAGCATGGAAGTTGAAGAAAATAAGGAAAGAACATTAGGAACATAAAAAGGTAACTCAGTATTGTGAACTTTAGATTTACTCAACCCTGCTTAGTCTTTAGAATTCTAGCAATCAGGAATGTATACACCCCCACTTAAGGATTAATTGTGGGGGAGGATGGTCTATGACCTGGGTGTGCTAGCAAGTGACAAATCTGACCCCCTGGGCTGTCCTAAGCCAAGTTTAAGCCACCATTGGTACATGTGAGACATAGGAAGTGATGTAAAGAACTGCCTTTATATTTCACGTCCCTTCCTGTGAGACGGATTTTTTGCGTACTTTGGCAGTGGAACTTGACTTGGTGGAGTGTGAGACCTCAGACTGCTTCCCTGAAGGGACCACATGGTGAGTTATAAGGCTGACTCCCCCTTTCCCTTGACCTTTCTGAAGGCACCAGCCACCAAGGAGATCCCTCATCTTGGAGGAAGCCTCCTGGCTGGAAGCTGAGCTAGATTTAATCTTCTGGGACGGCCCCTTGACTGAGAGGCCTCTGAACTCCCCCTGGCTCAGGCCAGGCCGGAGTAGATCTTCTACCCTTTTCCCTCTTTCTCCCTCATCTTAATTTCTTCCTTCTACTGTAAATAAACCACCATAAAATTCCATTCTGACTTGAGTATTTCATTGGGATTTAGAATTTAAATCACTGGTGACCACTAAAAATCATATTCACAAAGGGACTATAGACAATGAGGAAATATCATTAATCAACATGTATGCACCAAATAATATAGCACCCAAATTTCTAATGGAGAAACTAGGAGAATTGAAGGAAGAAATAGACAATAAAACCATACTAGTGGGAGACTTAAACCAACCATTATCAAATTTAGATAAATCAAATCAAAAAATAAATAAGAAAGAGGTAAAAGAAGTGAATGAAATCTTAGAAAAATTAGAATTAATAGACATATGGAGAAAAATAAATAGGGATAAAAAGGAATACACCTTCTTCTCAGCACCACATGGCACATTCACAAAAATTGACCATACATTAGGTCACAGAAACATAGCACACAAATGCAAAAAAGCAGAAATAATGAATGCAGCCTTCTCAGATCACAAGGCAATAAAAATAATGATTAGTAATGGTACATGGAAAACCAAATCTAAAACCAATTGGAAATTAAACAATATGATACTCCAAAACCGTTTAGCTAAAGAAGAAATCATAGAAACAATTAATAATTTCATCAAGGAAAATGACAATGGCGAAACATCCTTTCAAACCTTTTGGGATGCAGCCAAAGCGGTAATCAGAGGCAAATTCATATCCCTGAAAGCTCATATTAACAAACAAGGGAGAGCAGAGATCAATCAATTGGAAATGCAATTGAAAAAACTCGAAAGCGATCAAATTAAAAACCCCCAGCAGAAAACCAAATTAGAAATCCTAAAAATTAAGGGAGAAATTAATAAAATCGAAAGTGATAGAACTATTGATTTAATAAATAAGACAAGAAGCTGGTACTTTGAAAAAACAAACAAACAAAAATCATATTCAGTCTCAACCCCTAAATTTTACCCTTAACAGTATCCCTTTGGAACTTCATTAAGTGTTTCCTTCCTTTGGACATTTGGTGGTATTTCTTCATACCCACTTTGCTTTCACTATTGCTTCTTTTGCTTTTTGGCCCTGGCCTGTTTAATTGATTTGTTAAATTTGTTGCCTCTCAGCTTTCCCAGTTCCAGTTTCAGATGGTGCCTACTAAGCAACAAGTATACCTCCAATCCCTGGATGCCATTGATGACCCTTGCCACATCAAGAACACAAGCCCCCAAGTTCTTCCTTCATCCTGTGCCCTGACCTGTGTCCTGTGTCATTTGTGGTAGGGAATAACGTGGGCTGAAAGGTCCCACAAACCCTGCTGAACATTGCATACAAAAGAACATGGAAACAATACTAGTTGATTAGAATGGGGCCACCTTTCATGTAAGACATATGAGTTGTTTAGATTCACAATGATAAGAAAATTCCTCACATCAGTCTTTAGCCATAACCTAGGTCCTTGGTTGGTGGTATTTCCTAGTCACACAGGACTACACTCAAACAATCCTTAATTTCCACACTCATTGCCTGCCTGAGAGTTTGGGCAGGAAAGAGCAAAACTTGACCTAAATTTGCCCTGGGATCTCATTTATATAGTGATTTGTTTTCCTTAGGAGACAAATGGGGAGCCATGGGTAAAGCCACACAGATCAAAGTGGACCCTGGGTAAAGTGACATCAGTTCCATGGAGACACAGGGCAATGACTGCCCAAACAAATACCCTCTTCCTTAGTAACTAAGCAAGAATAAAAGCATTCCTGAGAACCCCTACCTACTTTTTACTCTTACCTTTTTAATCTCTCACTCTACTTTACTTTGCCACACCTTACGTTCTTATCCTACCTTAATTACTTACTAGACTAGTTGCTCTGTTACTCTTTTAATAAAGCTTGTTTCCTCAAAATGAAGTCAAATTGAGTCATCAATCCATTCTTTGGGTGAGATTCAATAACCTTAACCACATTATGACCACATGGTGAATTGTCTTTTCTTCATCCTCATTATCTCTATGATTTATCTGACCATTCTCATAGTTTCATCAGTCCCCTCTGAAAATATATCTAATAAGTGATCAGACAGCTTTTAATCAAAGAAAATCACAAACTCTAAAAGGCATTCTTTTGGAGGTCTTTTCAATTCTCAGGAAGTTAGTTTTTTTTTTTAATATTAATCCTATATATACCTCTTTGAAACTTCCACTCATTGCTCAGTTTACCCTCTGGGGCCAAGTCAAGAAGTCTAAACCCTATTTGGTATTATCCTTCAAACATATGAGAACAGTTATCATGGCTCTTATAAATCTCCTTTTCTCTAGGCAAAAACCTTCCAATTTCCTAATATATATTCACAGTTGTTTGAAATGAACTAGTTTTAATTGTATTGACATCAAAGAGCTAGAAGGGCTCCAGTACCTTTGATAGAAAACTTATGAAACATTTATGGAAAGCCATGGATGTAAATTCCATAGTATGAGAAGCAGTGGCTAGAAGATATATTCATTTCAGGGAAATCACAGATTCCTATCAATACTGAAATATATTTAAATATTAATGTTATATCCATAATTATACATTTGGATCAGATGTCATTTTATGTTAATGGTTATATCTTTAGAAAAACTTATGAAGTTACATGGAAATTGACTATATTTCACAAATGTGGGTAAAGTTTCAAAGTTTTTATTTCAAATTGTCACTAAAAAAAATCCCAACAAGCAATTTAAACATCATGTTTGTGTGTATATTGCATCCAATAGGATTAACTATCCAAGCCAACAAATATTAGGGAATAAAAATGTGTAGGGAATAATAGACCAGGGGAACAAAGCATTCCCTTTTCCCCCAGCACCTGCCCAAGCCTGTGACAGGAACTGCCACAGTAGCAACACCTGACAGAACATCAGGATTTTGCTGTCAGGCCCAGACAAATGACCTCCTACATCACTGACCATCAGGCCTGAGAACTTCCCGCCCTAGAGAAGGAGGTTCCCAAGCCCCCTAGGGCCATTCAACTGAACCCAAATACTCCAACTTTGACCAATTAGAGACAACACAGGTTACCTCTTCCCAGACAACCACCCTATAAAAAATCGCTCCCTTCTCCATCCAGTTGGATACTCCTAGCCATCCACAGGCTATGGGGCTTCCCCCGACCCCACTGCCACTACTACTGCCACCAGCCTCCTATTCTCCTTTGCCTCTCCTTTGCTCTAATAAAGCCTTGTTGCATAACTCTACACTTGAGTCGCATTTGCCTCGGTCTAACCCCTAAAAGCCAGGACTGACAGGGAAAAATATTGAACTGAACAAATCTGAGAGTATCTAAGTTCTGTGCTACCAATGCTACCAGCTGTGTGAGCTTAGATAAATCATTTCATCTCTCTTTAGTATTAGTTCTGACAACTGTGAAATGAGGGACTTAAGACTTGGTGGGATGACTCCTACATCTAATATCATTTTTGGAAGGTATACTTTATTTGAATGGG
Source organism: Monodelphis domestica (assembly GCF_027887165.1). Lineage (NCBI taxonomy): Eukaryota > Metazoa > Chordata > Mammalia > Didelphimorphia > Didelphidae > Monodelphis > Monodelphis domestica. The sequence goes on along the minus strand of NC_077227.1, from coordinate 550,843,027 downwards.
ACAGGGTAGGCAAAAGGAGGAATGTGAAGGTATATTAAGAATCACAATAATATGATGAATTTTAGGAACCAGAGGAGGGAAAAATGCATGGTGCAAAGAATTTAGGTAGAGATCAATGGAAATGGAAATCAAAATTGAAATCATAGTTGATTTGGACAGAATGAGAAATAGATGAGATTGGGAAAAGGATCACAAGAATTGTGTGGATTGACTAAATAATCCTGGTGAAGAAATCAATTATCCAGTCATCTATAGGGACTCTCTCTGTTGTTCCTGCAAGAGTGTCCTGGGTGTCAAAGCTTCAGGGGAGGTTCAAGAAAAGCTAATGACAACAAAAAAGGTACTTTTTAAATTTAAGAATTTCTCTTTTTTATGTAGGAAAAAAAGATCATGGAAGGGATAGTACTATTTGATGGTATGGATAAAAGGCTCATACTGGATGACAGAGAAAGCAGATCTGCTCAAATCTGACATTATTTCCATTTTCTCTATCATAGGGGATGATACTTAGATTATAAAGGACAAAAAAATGTCAAGTAAGAGTGAATACTCAAGAGAAATGGAGAGAACATAAGAGAGAGCCTAGTTGCCATTGATATGACACTTGGATAACTTTATCTTGTTTCAAACTTTGCCATGCCCAAGAAAATTATATCCTCAATGGCTAAAACAGTACTTGGCAGGGGCTCAGTGGATTGAAAGTTACTCCAAGACAGGAAGTTCTGGATTCAAATTTGACCTCAGAAATTAACTGGCCGTGTGACCCTGGGTAAATCACTTAACTCCTGTTGCCTAACCCTTATCACTTTTCTATCTTGGAGACAATATGCAGATTGTTCCAAGGACCCCATGGTCCTCCCTGATCTTGTGCCCTTATTCTGCAGGAAGTTGTTCCAGAAGACTGACCTTCACTCTTATCCCAGGGTATAAGATGGGGACCAGGGAAAATGATGTTTCTAAAAGGCCTTCTTTGTCCTTAAATCTGTTATAGCCCTGTATTATTTGGCGTGAGGAATGATGTTCCACAAACCCTGACAAGTATCTGTCTAAAAAAAAAGAACATAGAAACAATAAAGTAGTTGATTAGAATGATTCTAACACTGAAGTTAAGGGGGAAAAGGACTAAAATAAAAAAAAAACATACAGTACTTGGCTTACTGGGAACATCTAGGTGGTCCAATGGATAGAGTGCCAGGCCTAGAGTCAGGAAGACTTTAATTTCCTGAGTTCAAATCTGGCCTAAAATACTTACTAGCCATGTGCCCCTGGGCTGGTCACTTAACCCTGTTTGCCTCAGTTTCCTCATCTGTAAAATGAGCTGATGGAGGGAATGGCAAATTACTTAAATAGCGCTGCCAAGAAAACCTCAAAGGGGGTCACAAAGAGTAGAACAAGAAGAAGGTGTTTAATAAATGTTTATTAGTTATTAGACTTGATTGATTTAGGCAATAAATCCCAAATCTTCTACTTACCACCTAAGGGACCTTAGGCAAATGACATACTCCCTCTGGACCTCTGTTTCTAACATGTCAAATGAGAGGGCTTGACTACCTGACCTCTAGGATCTTTGACCACTCTAGCTCAATGATCCAGGGATTCTGTGAAATGAAATCCAGAGTTATTCAGCTACTGTCAGTTGTTGCTGAAAAAATCATGGACAAGTCACAGAGATGTCCTTTCCACCTCTCCAAGCCTCAGTTTCCTCCTGTGTAAAATGAGGACTATCTGCTTTGCATGCTCACAGGATTAAAAACAATAATATAAAATACAAATTCCCCTGGCATTTAAAACCCTTTCTAATCTGTGGGAGAAATATAAGACTGCAGAAGAGTAAATATCCTTATTTTTTTATAGAAGAGAAGGAAAACTAGGAATTGTAAGCTTAGGAGCTTGGCTTTGATTCCTGGCAACTTTCTCAAATGGGCAGTGGATAGGTAGCTGGAAAAGGAGGCAGTAGCCACAAAGAACCAGCATGGCTTTCATGAAGAATGGATGATGCTGGACTAATCTCATTTGCTTTTTCAAAAAAGGTTCTTAGACTGGCAGTTTTGGGCAATACTAGATGTGAAGTTTGCTTCCATTTTAACTAAGTATTTAACAAGTATATGATTTTATTATTTTAGAAAAGATGGAGAGATATAGCCTTGATAATAGTACAGTTATGGCACTGAAACAGGTTGAAGAGATAGACTCTTCGAATAGTAAGTCATATTTTGATGTCAACTTGGAAGGAAATTTCTAGTGGGGAGCTCCAGTGATAGCTTCTTGGCCTGTTCCATTTAACATATTTATCAGAAGGCAGCTAAGTGGTACATTGAATAGAATGGTAAGTCTGGAGTCAGGAAGACAGGAATTCAAATTCCGCCTCAGACACAAGCTGTATGACCCTGTCAGTCACTTAACTTAGTTTTCTCATTTTAAAATGGGGACAATTCTCTATCAGGGGAATGATGCTTGGATTGTAAAGGACAGAACAAACTTATAGGTTGTTGTAGGGATCAAATGCAATATTAATGAAAAGTATTTAGTGAAGTGCCTGGCACATAGTAGGTGTGGACAGTGTAGACAATGTAGACAGTGGCTACATAAATGCTTATTCCTTTCCTTCCTCTTATAAATGCAATTGATAAAAGTAAAAATGGCATGTTTATCCACTATTCATAAGCAAAGGATAAACTATGGGAGTGGAAACACCGAGGAAAAGCAACTGCCTGAATGCGGCGGTTGAGGGGACATGACAGAGGAGAGACTCTAAATGAACACTCTAATGCAAATACTATCAACAAAGCAATGGGTTCAAATCAAGAAAACATCTAATGCCCAGTGGACTTACGCGTTGGCTATGGGGGGTGGGGGGGAGGAAAAGAAAATGATCTATGTCTTTAACGAATAATGCTTGGAAATGATCAAACAAAATATATTAAAAAAAAATGGCATGTTTATCACATTTGTAGGTGCCTGAAAGCAAGGATAGTCATCTAATATGTTGGATGACAGAGTAAGGATCCAAAAAGTTCTTGATGAGTTAGAAAATTGGTCTGAATCAAATAGGATGAAGTTTAGTAGGTATCGATGTAAAGTCATCCATTTGGGTTCTAAAAATCAGTCCATATTCAGAGTTCTGTGCTAAGCTCCTGGGGACATTGACATACTAGAGAACATGCAGAGGAGGACAGCCAGGATAGGGAAGGGCCGGCCTTAAGATTATACACATAAGAATCATTTGAAAGGATTTGAGATATTTAGCTTGGAGCAGAGAAAACACGGGGGCTCCCTGATGGCTGATGCCACATGTCTGAAGGGTTTTAATGTACAACAGGGGTCAAATTTGTTCTGCTTTCTAGGAGTAATGGATAAAAGAGCCAAGAATGCAACTTAAGATTGGTATAAGGAAGTCTCAGTTTCCTCTTCTGCAAAATGAGAGGGTTAGACTGGACAGTAGAGTTTTAATAGATCCTAAACTTTCCCCTCATGAAAGCTAGGATGTTTTTTCTCCTTAAAAGATACTGGAAGGGGGGCAGCTGGGTAGCTCAGTGGATTGAGAGTCAGGCCTAGAGATAGATGGGAGGTCCTAGTTTCAAATCTGGCCTCAGACACTTACCAGCTGTGTGACCCTGGGCAAGTCCCTTGACCCCCATTGCCTAGCCCTTACCACTCTTCTGCCTTGGAGCCAATACACAGTATTGATTCCAAGACAGAAGCTAAGGGTTTTATTTAAAAAAAAAAAAGATACTGGGAGCTTCCTTGAGACTTAGGCTCCTGGGACTGTTGGTGTCACTCCCTCATTTCTTGAATGCAAAACAGTGACCAGAAGGTGGATGAGTACTTTTGATGCTTGGCTGGTGGATCAGGATAGGCAACTTAGTCTAATGAACTTTGTTCAACAGAATCAACTCAAGGTATCCTCAGTATCTAATTCAGTATCTAATCTTGTTAAATATTGTTCTCTTGCCATGGCCAGTGAATCTCTTTAACTGTTGAATGATTTATAAGCATCTCCTTTTGTTCCATGATTGAATATAAAACTTCTCCTGTTTCTGAAATCAGTTTTCTTTGTAGTTCAAAGTTAAGCTCAGGCTAAAACTGAAGGCCTCTAAGAATGAGGAAGAGAGAAGAAATTGAGAGTAGATTCAGCACTGTTTTAAACACTGGGCGTGCAAGTCAAAAAAAGCAAAGAATCCCTGCTCTCCAGGAGCTCACATTCTAATGGCAGAGACAACTTATACAGGGCAGTGATGGGCAGGGAGGGGTATTTGGTCCAGGAAGTTATAAGGAAGGTGAATTTGACCATATAGGAGTAAATTGATATGTTCCATTCAGGAACAAATAGCTAATGTGAAACATGAACCACAGTTCCAGAACTGGAGGTGAGTAGGGAAAGAAGGAAAGGGTTTAAAGACAGATGGTTGGTGAGAGAGAGGAGAAAGTAAAGTAGAGCCTGACTTTGGCTTTTGTGAAAAAAAATTAAAAAAAAAATAGCAAACATTTATATAGATAGTGTTTTGGGGTTTATAAAACACTTTACAAATATATCACTTTAATCTCACGACCCCATTAAGAATAGGTATTATTATTATTATTATTCCCTTTCCTGGCTCCTTGTGTCTTTCCAGTCTTCTTATGCCTTATTCTTCCCCACATCCTCTTTGATCCAGGGATGTTAGCCTTTTGGCTCTTCCATGAGCCAGGCACTCCCATCTCTGGGGCACTTTCTCTGGCTGTCCCCCATGCCTGGTACTCTACCTACTGTCTTCCCTGGCTTCCTGTAAATTTCACAAAATTCGATCTTTAACAGGAAGTCTTTCCCAACCCCTCTTAATTCTACTACCATTCCTCTGTTAATTAATTATTTCCTATTTATCTTGTATACACATTGTTTGAACATGTTTGCATTTTGTCTCTTTTATTAGATTGAAAGCTCTTTGAGGGCAGGGCCTTTCTTTTGCCTCATTTTGCATCTGACACTGGGCACAATGCCTGGCACATAATAGGGGCTTAATAAATGTTTATGGATTGATTTTTACAGATGAGGAAACAGAGGCAGATAACAGCTAAGTGACTTGCCCAGGGTCACACAGCTAATAAGTGTTTGAGCCTCCTTCTGAACTCAGGTCTTCGTGATTTCAAATACAGAACTCTATCCAGTGAACCAACTAGATGCCTCCTAAAGAAGCAGTTACCAAGTAAGATCGTGGGGCCCCAGTCCAATTTTCTTCCAGGCGTGTTTTTTGTAGAGGAAGTGTCTGGAGATTAGGGGGGCCTTTAAAAAAACCCGGCTCAGGAAAGTATAGGAAAATACACTTCTACTGACTGAAAACCTTCTCTTGCTTCAAGGCCACAGCTCAAGTGACACCTCCCTCCAGTCCTTCCCTTATTTCTACAAGTAAAAGTATTCTTCTCTTCACCTTTGACATGAGAACCTTGCCCAGATTGAACTTTACTAATTGAAGTACATGTGTCATGTATATACTTTAAATTCTATACATATACTAAAATCTAGTATTATGGATTTAGGGTTGAAAAATACCTATGAGATCATTTGGTTTGACCCCTTTACTTTAAAGATACTAAAACTGTGAATGAAAAATCCCCTCCCCCCTCCTTTATGATTAGCTTCATGATGACTATTTTTAGCATAGTTAAACAATGTTAGCATAAGTCAATTAATATTATTTAACCCCTTATGATTTTAGTAGCATTTTATCAAGTGAATATATCCTTAAACTTGTAACCTTCTCTGAGCATTAATCACATGAATCATTCTTTCTCTTTAGCATTTACCATTATTTTTTATTTACCTGGCTTGCCAGACTTCAGCATCTTGACTATAAGCCTGAAACCACAGCCTTAAGATGGCCTCATCCCTATTCTGTATCAAATATATCAAACATCACTTCTGCTTTTTATTATTTTTGCTTATTATTTTGCTGATTCAAAGGAGTTCTTGCTGCTTAGACAGGAGCACCAGGGATGATGGTTGGTTCTGAGTATATAAACTTTCACCAGCCTTCTGGGCATAGAAGTGGCCATCTGCTAAAGCTCAGGGTCTAAAGCTGGACCAGAGTCCAGATTTATTGTGAGACCGGTCCTCTCAATAAACCTATTTCTTTTTGGTTTGGAGACTTTGTTTCTTTTATTGGCATTTCTGATCAACAATTTTTGCCTCAAAACTCGTTGAAGTAAAGAGACTTGTCCAGGATCACTCTAAGTGGAAGAACTGAAATTTTCATCTGGATCTTCTAGCTCCAAATCTAACATATTTTCCACACTGTATTCTTATTACTGGAAAGATAATATTTATTGCTTTCTCCCTTGACAATATTAGGATGGTGGATGGGCAAAGTTCTCGGGACCACGGGTTTGTTTTTTTTTGTTTGTTTATTTGTTTTGTTTTTGGTACTATAGGCTTTTTCAGAAAAGAAGCCAGCTTGCAAAGGATTCTTAGCCACCATATCATTTCAAAGCAAAGAGCAAAACCAAGGCTAATTCAACCACAGACACTTAACTAACTGTGTGCCCCAGGCCAATGACTTAACCCTCTGCTTGCCTCAGTCACTGTCATCTGCAAAATGGGGACAATAATGGTCACCTACCTCTGAGGTTGTGAAGATCAAGAGATTATATCTATAAAGTACTTAGAATAGCACCTGGCATGCAATTAATATATATTAATTTTTTATCCCCCAAACCCAAGCCCATTGCATATATCTGTTCAGGTTTTGTTTCCCCCATTACATCCCCCTCCCTTGACTGATGGATGCAATGAAAAACAAAACGCCTGAGCATTTACCATTACTGGCCCGCTGCTTTATCGTTAGCATTTGTTCTCCTGACAACTTTGCTTTCTTCATGGCTGATGTGGCTCGTGGGCATCCTGATAGACTGTAGGCAACAAGAACACAGAGAGCCTATTAATCACAGGTACTAGGATATCCATCAAAGCACAATGTCATACACCAACAAGAGCTATTCCTTAGGTCTCGTGTTGTGTTGTGAAATCCTCCAGAACCAATTTCTTACTCACTTCTGTGTTGTCAACGTGGACTCTAGAAACCCCAAATTTGTAGCCTAGTAAGATCTGATGAACCCCAAGTTTTAGGACTAGCTTGTAAGTTGGAGACCCCAAAGCTTGTCCTTGTTCCTTGTTCCTGTGAGAACTCACCATGAAGGGAATCTCAGGCTAGCAGTTTCAGACTGAATAATGGACCCTAAGGTAAAAGACAATCCTAGTTAGGTGGAGCTAAGTAGATGCTAAGTACCCTTTTTTGTCTTAGGTAGTCTTGACTATTGTATCAGAGACCCTTTCCTAAGAAGACCCTCTCCTGGGTAGGGACCACCCTTTTAGTATCCATAGTAAGTAGCCCCTTCCCTTAGACCCTAGCCCAGGGGTCCCCAAACTTTTTAACACAGGGGGCCAGTTCACTGTTTCTCAGACCGTTGGAGGGCCGGACTATTAAAACAAACAAACAAAAAAACCCACTATGAACAAATTTGTATACCGCTGGCTGTCTGGGATAGCGGAGGCTGCAGCGCTGGCTGTGATGGGGCTGTCACACTTTGCACAGGTCCATTACTGTCACCACTATACCGAGCAGCAGTATACACAATGCGGAATCCCCTCCCCCAGATCGCTGCTCACCATGTTGATGTCTTCCATTGTGCAGCCACATAATCCTTTGCACAGGCCTTTTTCTCAATGGTTACTCTCAGAACAATTTGCCATGCAAAAGATTATGTCACTGGAAGTAGTACTGTATGTGAGTGATGCTGTGCTTTGCGGTGCTGCCACATACAGTGCTCCTCTCACTGACCACCAATGAAAGAGGTGCCCCTTCAGGAAGTGCACTGGGACAGATAAATGGCCTGGGGGGGGGCTGCATGTGGTCCCTGGGCTGTAGTTTGGGGACCCCTGCCTTAGCCTCTAGCTATGATTCTTTTCCCAAGCTTGATTGTATTCTGTCAGTATTCTTTGAACACTCCCATTTCCTTGTAACCATTGTAATGTCAATCAATCATCTTTACTAGTTCCTTGGTTTCCCAAATGGTATATAGGTTTCCCAAATTCTTTTGTTCCTTGGAGTTGTTAATCTAATGTAGTTGGTTCTCCTAGGGGTCTGTGTCCAGAGCATCCAGAGTTCAATCCTCAGGCTCTGTGTGGGTGTTAGCACACAGCTCTGTGTGGAGGCCTACTATTACACTGAACCCCTTTTCCTTGATTAAAGAGATTTTTTTTTTTACTATTTTAATAGCTCTGTTTTTTTTTTCCAAGTCAACAAGAGCCAGGCCTACAGACAGGGAGGTCCTAGGTTCAAATTTAACCTCAGACACTGTTTTGCCTTAACTGATTCCAAGACAGAAGGTAAGGATTAAAAAAAAAAACAAACGAAACAGGATTGTATCTATAGGTGACCCTGATTCTTCAAAAAATTAACAATGTTCTCACTTTCAATTTTCCAGGGGCATTTCTTCTTTGACTTTTTTTTAAACAAACTTTTTGAACTTTTTGAAACTTCTTTAACTTTTTAACCTTCTACTTTTGTATTCTACAAAGCTCTCCTTCCTCTTGTGTATCTATTAACATAATTTGGAGGACCTCCGAATAACAGCTGAAATACTATATGTATGTAAATGCAATCCAAAGTATATGTTGATTCATATTTCTGGCCTCTAACTTCTCTTTCTCTTTGTGATCTTCATGGAGGTTCTTGTATGCCAATGCTGCTCATAAAATAATTTTAGGGAGACTTTTTTATGAATAAGATGCAAATTCATTTAAAAGCATCACTGGCATTTGGAGCAGTTTTGGGGCAATATGTATTTTCTCAACCATTAGATATTAATATTCCTTCTGCTATATAATATAAATCTAGACTTAGAAGGGAGCTGGTCAGAGGTCAATTAATATAACTCCTCCATTTGATAGATGAGAAAACTGATTCAGACGTAAAAATAAACTTCACACAACTATTAAGTGTGTATGATTGAGAATCTGTTACCCTAAAAAAGAACTACATATCCCAGGAGCCCACTGACTTCCTGTCATTATGTACTTCCTGTAGACCGAATAAAGGATGTGGACTTTGGAGGCTCCTCCTCTCTGATGTAGAATCAGCAGTGATGGTGGTGAGTAGGGATGGCTAAAAATGACTAACCAGGTTGGTTAGTGGTCTTTATTTTGTCTGTTCTTTATTCCTTGATTTCTAATGATCATTAATAAATCTCCTAAAATATAATATTATTGAAATTTAATTTTAACTTTTATAAGTGCCAGGGGCAAAATTTCAACCTAGATCCCAGGACTTCTGAGCCAGTGCACTCTCCACCAGGATCCTGCAGTTCTGGGGATCTAAAGTGGCTGTTGTTTTTAACTATCAATAGCTCCTCATATTGAAAAACAAACAATTTGGCAAGTACCCCTCCAAAACTCTTCCTAGTCTATGAATTTGTTTTTCATGGCTGTGCCTAGGGACCATGGAGCAGGTAAAGATGGGCCCATGGAGAAGGTAAAGATGGTCCCATGGTGTAAGGTCAGGAGACATAGGACCAAATCATATCCAGAGCTCAGGAAACTGAGAAGGGAGCTAACAAGAATGGAACTTGCAGGGAGTATGGAGGTAGGTCCTGTGGCAGGGTGCTATGGTCTTTGATGGTTACTGCCTTCCAGGCATAGCTAGCCCTGGGTATGCATGGTGATACTGATTAGAGCCAGACAATCAGAAACCAGCACATAAGCATGATTTCCTCCAGAAGCTGGGCCATCAGAGGAGCTTGAAGCACTCTTTAGTTTTTGCCTTTTCTGGGATATAGGAACAAAATGAATTGCCTTTTAAAAAATGAGGTTAGTTTTCCAGAAATACATCACATTCATCAGGCTTCAATAAGTAAAACATTTCTGAGTGGGGCTTCACAATTTAAAGGGGCTGGGAAGAGTAATTGACTGAGTAGAGGTTAGAAAACTAGTCCTGGAGAGGAAAAAAGAAAAAACCCAAAGGAAACATGAGGATGGCTCCCAAATATATTGATATTGCTAAGTCTTATTTCCTTATCAATCAATTCAACAACAAAACTGTGAAAGATGAAGTTCAGTAAGATGGTGGACTTCTCTCAATGAATTACTTAAGGGAGTCTTTTTATAAAACACATCTCCAACCTAAGCCCTATAGCAGATCAATAAGGTTGAAATAGTCCATTTTTTAATTGTTTAAATCCCACTTGAATAATTGCGATAATTGGGTTTGCAAATTATACAGTTCAGATTAGCTAGCTTTCTAGATAAGATGACCACTCTCAAGTAACCAGCCAATGGTAAATGAGGAGAAGGATCATCTTTGTGTCAGGAACCAGGATAAAAGGAGCTGCCTGCTCCTATTCTCATCATTTGCTGGTTGTCACACTTGTTTGTGAGTGCCCATTCTCTAGGGAGCCTTTGACACTCTTCCTCTCAAAAACACTGAAAGATTTGGTTGGTGATGGTGAACAGAAGAAGAAGATCCTATATGAAGCCATGAATCTCCAGTTCATAATACTTGATTTTTTTAAAATGAAGAATAAATTCTTTTCATTATTTTAAAAAATAAACAAAGACAAAATTCTTTAAAGCTATGAAAACTCCTTTAGGCTATGAAAAGACTATCCAGTCCTGATTCTCTGGATATCAAAATTTATCCAGATCTTTCTTTCTCTTCACAAGCTCTTCAATCTTACTCTGACTATATAGCACAGTATATATATAATTTTAAGTGGCAGAAATTCTCTCCATGTCTATATGTTGTAAATATTTAAATTCTATTGAAGTTCCTAGAAAAAAGAGGTAGAACTGGAAAAGACCTTAACATTATCTTTTGTTGTTTTTGTTCAATTATTTCAGTTTGACTCTGTGACCCTGTTTGGGCTTTTCTTGGAATGGTTTGCCATTTCCTTCTCCAGCTCATGTTACAGATGCAAAAACCTAGGCAAACAGGGTTAAGTGACTTACTCAGGGCCATCCAGCTAGTAAGTGTGTCTGAGATGAGGTTTGAACTCACAAAGATAAGTCTTCTTAACTTCAGCCCCAGCAATCTATCGACTCTACCATTAAGCTGCCTAACAACTAGTTCAACTTTTTATTTTACAGATGAGAAAACTGAGGTCCAAGAAGTGGAATCAAACTGTATTGAAATCTCAGTCTCAGACAATGAATACAGTGCTTAAAGGCCCATAATATCATAGCAGAGTTTCTTAGAATTTTTTTTTTTGGACCAGAGTTGTGAGTTACTGAGTATAGAGGTCTGATCAGGAGCTGTTTTTGTTAATAGAAAACAGCTCCTAAGAGCCAACACAGCTAATGTCTCAGAGATAGTACTTTAACCTCAGGCATTCTTTTCTCCCAGGTTGGCTTTCTCTATTGCATCATGCCGCCTCTTGGATTATAGGACCATACCTTTGGAGGTGACCATGTCCTTGGTGGTCCTCCAGAGTTAATTATTTTACGGATGAATCAATTGAGATCATAAAGGATTAAGTGTTTTCCTCAAGGTCATATATCTATTGCATGTAGGATGATTGGAACTCAGGTCCCCTAATTACAAACCTAAAAGTCTTTTCATTTGGAATCCACAAAATTTTCTATACACAAATTTTATATATACTCACATACACTTATACTTAAATACCTACTTATATTTATACATGTATCTGACTATACATATGTGTATCAATATATAGACATTTATATCTCTATCTATAATAAGAATTTGATCCAAAGAAATGACTGAGGAATGGAAGTCTTAGTTTATATCTTAAACAGTTATCTGAGGTTCTAACAGAGTAAGTGACTTATCTAGGATCACACAACCAATGGGTACTTGAACCTTGTTTTTCTGACTCCTGGTCTGGCTCTTAACCTACTAACTACTATTCCATGCTATCTCTCTCGTTCTCAAATCTTTTTAAAAAATTCTTACTTTCTGTCCTAGTTACATCTCTTAAGACAGAAAGGTGAGGGCTAGGCAAAGAGCTAAGTAATTTGCCCAGAGTCACAAGCTAGGAAACATATAAGATTAAATTTGAACTTGTGTCTTCCCAATTTCAGGTCTGATACTCATCTACTGAGCCGTCTAGCTGCCCTTCATGCTATCTCTTTTTAGATCACAAAATCATAAGTTTAGAAGTGGAGGAGACCTTAGAAGTTATGTAGCTCCAACTCTTTTACAGATGAAGGAATTGAGGTATGGAAGGAGAAGTGACTTGCTTAAAGTTATATAGGTATTAAATGGCAGAACTGGGATGGAAACTCCCAAATCCAGAAATATTCTCATTTGCAATTGTAAATGAAATTGTTAACTGAGGAAATATAATCTGAGCATATCAATTGATTAGCAAGACTAGTAGTTACCCAACAAATGAGGTCTAAGACCCCTCAGTAAGTACAAGGACACCAGTTGGCAGTTGGAAAAGCTTTCCTTTTGTCAATAATGAGGAACCAATCAACTTACACAGTCTTGAGTAACATGAGTGTTCTCTCTGATTAATGATTAGTGTTTTACAAATTGTATGGTTATTTCAAGGATATCCTGGCATATTCTGTAGTTATTATAAAAACAAACCACAAAATGTATAGAATGTGGCCAGCACCTACTACCCCAATTTCCTGGGATTATATCAATGCCTCAATTTTCCCATAATCATATGGTAAAGGGAGCAATCATACAGCAAAGCTAGATCTAATTCATAAAATGGAAGACAATCACAAAATGGAAAGAACTAAACAAAATTGTTAGTTTTAGATTCCATAATTGCCCTACAGAAATGCCAGTGTGTTTATGTGCGCGAGGATACCTGATGATTAATATCAAGGATTAGTTTTAAAAAAATGGACTATGGAACTATAAAGCCTCTATGGATTCATTAGGAGGTCAGGTATATGGATGGAACTAGATGGCTAATAAGGTTCCTTCCACAAAAGGAAGCTGTTCTTCTATGATTAAATTCTGTTATTCTGTAGATGGTTTTCCCCCCCCTATGTTCTAGTTCTATTGAATAGTAATTCTCAGTTTTTTATCCTTGTCTTTTTTTTTATATCTAATAATCCGTCTCTTCTATTAAAGTTTTCTTGGTGACTTTAAGACATAGGATACCGTTTACTCCCCAAGAAATAAATGAATTTACACGAAATATCCCCACATATGAACAAGATCCTTTTCTAGTAGCAAAAAAGATGGGAGACATACCTTTTCAGAAAAAAAGAAGGGATAAAGAGAGTGCAGAATACATTTTTTAAAACATTCTAATCATAGTAGCCTTTAATAGAACCCTTCACAATCTGTCTTTCTGAATTGACTGTAGTTTACAACTAGCTCTATATTTCAGTTAAACTAATTTGCTTGCTGCTTTTATACATTACTCTTTTTGGTCTGCTGTCTCCTATCAATCAATTAATCAGTCAATCAGCAATCATGCTTCATCTTCATAAATCTATCCAATCATCCAGCCATCTTCCCAGGAAATTTTATTATCTGTCTCCTGTTGGCTGCTCTCCTGCTTTTCTCTCTACACCAGACCTGTTTACAATGCAGGTCTCTGGAGAAGTAAATCCACTCATTTTTGGAGACTGGTAGGATCTGCTGGCACTTGTGCTCTGTTGGCACAACTTCTGAGGAGACAATATCTCTACCAAATTATGCATGACTGGAAGAAAACTTTAATAGAAAAGGCAGATTATTAGATATAAAAAAAAGACAAGGATAATAGCCTGGATTTAAAAAATATAGCATTTGCCTTATTCCATTTCTTGAGGGGGAGGGAGGAAAGGATCAGCAGGAGAATCCATAAATCATGACAAAATCAATTTGTAATTAGATTTATGAAATTATTATAGGGTGGAGTTTTGAAGAGAACAAGTTCTGCAAAATTATCCTAATTTTCTCTTATGAAATAATAAGATTTATATAGTACTGACTGTGTACTAGACACTATACTAAGCACTTTACTTTTATTTTCCCATTTGAGAAAATAACAATGATAGCTTTTAATACTCATTATCTCAACTCCCTAAATTGCCTCTCCTTTTTTGTCTGGAGGGTTGGAAAGAGAGCAATAAATTCTTAAAGCCTCTCTTGATGGAAGGTTCAGAACTGTCCAGGTAACTCCAGTTTTCCATCAGCTGCTCTTTTGTGCATGGTTTCAATTCCAAGAAACATCATGCCCTGAATCCAGTGCTTCTGGTTTCCCATCCCTCTTGTTCCCTCCACCTCCCTTTCCTTTCATAGCTCTTTTCAGATTCTTTTTGTGTATTGTTTTCTCTTAGACTGTAAGTTTTTTGCAGGGAAAGGACTGTATTTTTTAAAAATTTGTATTCCCAGGGCTTTGTTTAGTGCCTGTCAAAAGAAGGAGAATTCCTTAACTCCTGACTCCTTTTAAAATAAGACCCCAATTATCACAATTAATTAGTATGTAGTCAAAAGAAGTGATTGATCTGGGACAATGATTAATTAGTGACTAATAGAATTATGGTAAGATTAATAGAATTATAGTAATTATATTTTATAAGGAAAAAATTTAAAACTACATAGGAAATCTAGCTACTGCCTCTTTTGACTAGATACCATTTTGCAATAGGGTTCATCATGGTGAATGGTAGGGGTCTTGGAAATGTGCTGACCCCTTTGCAGACAGACATGGCTAGCATATCATCTTGAAGACCATCCCAACCAACCAAGGATTAATAAGAAGCTGAGACACTTATTCAAGAAGACAGCACTTAGTCATTGCATGAAATCATATTTCCCACTTACTGAGACCTAGGATTAGTGGTTGACTATTGGGGTGATACAATGTTAGGGTATGTAAAAGGGGAGAAACCTCTCATTCAATTGTCTTAGATTGTGAGGAAAACCTAATGGCCCAGCTTTGCTGAGACCCATGTCTCTCAAAAAACCTGTCACGAGCTTGGGGCTTTACCTCTGTTCTCTTTCATATTGACTGAAAAAATTTGCTACACCTAAATGTTTATTGAATTGAATTGATTTGAATCAAAGGATTATAGATCTAGAGCTAGGAGGGATCCAAGTTATGTCCAATCCCCCCATTTTTCAAATACAGAAACTGAGGTTCAGAGAGTTTACAACTTGCCCAAGTTATAGGCAATAGGTATCAGAGGAAGAAATTGAAGCCAGGTCGTGTGAGTCCAGGGACAAGCCTGATAAATCAAGAGAAAGTGACATGTAGTTTAGGTATTTATAATTTAGGGTGAGTCACCTTATTATTGTCTCCCTTCTGTGTGCTCCAGAGAGAGGTGCATTCCAAAAGGGAGCAGTAGTTAGATGACAGTCAAAGGGAATGTAACTTTCACTGTTCTAAAAAGCCCAGCCATATGTATATGGATCTATTTTATCACAGTCCTGTGTACATCTCTTCACTGACCTAGACAATTTTCAGAAAGTTTGTTGTTGAAATGCGATTCAGTGAGTGGGTTAGGAAAACTCAAATGATATCTCTTGCTTTATGTGAGCCCTGACTCATTATTTCATACTTGGACTGTTGTACTAGCATTTTTTAAAAAACCCTTACCTTCCATCTTGGAATCAATATATTGATCAATGTATTGATCCAAGGCAGAAGAGTGGTAAGGGCTAGGTAATGGGGGTGAAGTGACTTGCCCAGGGTCACACAGCTGGGAAGTGTCTGAGGTCAGATTTGAACCTGGGACCTCCGGTCTCTAGGCCTGACTCTCAATCCACTGAGATACCCAGCTTCCCCCATACTAGCATTTTAATAGTGCATCGAGATGAATCACTACACGGTTATGATGTCACTCCCCAAGCAGTCAATGGTAGCCCATTGCTTACCTAATAAAGTTCAAACTTCTTTACTAGCATTGAGCATTCTCTATAATTTTGTTTTAACATAATTTTCAGCATTAAAATAAAAACCCCCTACATAATAATAATATTTATATAGCACAGCACGTACAATGTCCCAGACATTGTGCTAAACAATTAGATCCTCGCAACAACCCTGCGTCATACAGCTAGTGTCTGAGGGCAGATTTGACTCCTGGTCTAACACCTACTGTACCACTTAGCTGCCCAAGATAATTAGCTGGTGTTCATTCATCTCTAAAGTTAGTAAAGTGAGTTAAATTCCCAGAGTAATAATAATAATCGTAGCAACAGCTTACATTCATATAGATTTAACATATGCCATGCACTGTGCTAAGCACTTTAAAATTATAATCTCAAATAGGTTAAGTGACTTTTCTGTGGTCATAGTGCTAATGTTGGAAGCCAGATTTGAACCATGGAGACCACTTACTGTTATCTCACACTGTTTTATCTCTTAATAATTCTGATAACCCGTTTGCTATTCTCAGATCTCAATCCCACCTTTTCCTGTCCCTGCAGGTCGGCTCACCAGGTCCTCGAACCTTCTATCTGTCTATTGGATTCTCCATTTCAGCACCCCACTTCTCAGTTACCCTTTCCCTGAAGTTTTCCCTTAGTCCCGAATTGGAAATGGATTCATTTGCACTTTCCTTTTTTGTTTTAGTTATATGTAGAGTTCTTCTCCTTCCTATTAGATTGTAAGCTCTGGAGGGCAGTAGGTAGTGACTAAAGGGTCCGCCTTGGAGTTGGGAAGTCCTGGGTTTAAGTTTCACTTCTGGGTGACTAAAGGCACCCAAACATTTAACTATCTGGGTGACTATAGGCAAGCTGCTTAGCTTCCCTGTGACTTGATTTCTTTATCTGTAGCTGAAGGATAACAAAACCTATCATAGCTACCTCACTGGGTTCTCATGAGGCTCAAATAAAATGACTATGTTCAGTATTTTGAAAGCTTTAGTGCTATATGTTTTTAGCATTATTTGTATTTTTATTATTATAGTTTAAATTATTATTTACCTAGCATGGCCTTTTATAATGTTTGCCTCCTAGCCAACTAACCCATCTTTTAAACCAAAGTCAGAATAATCTTCATTATACAAAGATCCAATCTTATTACTCTCATGCTCCCCATTGATTATTGAGTCAAAAACACTCAAAGAATCTCAGAGTTGGAAAGGACCTCAAGATAAATTTAGGTGGTGCAGAGAATAAAGCACTGGACCTGAAGTCAGGAAGACTTGAGTTCAAATCCAACCTCAGACACTTTTTAGCTTTGTAAGTCACTCAGTTTCCTGAGTGGCCAGGGGGAACCTCCTCCTTCTCAAGGCACCTCATTTCACTCTGAATGAACCTAACTGTTGGGGAGTTTTTCCTTTACTGAAGCTAATTTTGCCTCTGGAGGCTTTTACCCTTTGTGCCTAAGGCAGCTCACAAAGACAAGCATATCTAGTCTCCCTGCCATTACAAACATTTGAAGACACCTATTGTTATGCTGTTGTGCAAGAGCTTGCTATTATCTGCATGGGGAGGGTACACTCTCTCAAAGAAGGACCAGGCTCCAGGAACTAGGAAATCCTCCCTTTGTTTTCTTTTCTCTAGGCTAAACAGGCAGGTCCTTAAGTAGTAGGATCTCCTCCAACCATTCTCCTGCTTTTCTGGGTCTCCCCTGAATGGTGAGGTTCAGGTCTGAACATAAAACTGCAGCCCAAGATCCACTGGAATGTCGTATTGTACTATTGATGAGAATCAAAAGTTATAGTCCACTGAATCTTCTTCATCTTTTTTCAAGTGAATGCCTGGCTAATTCTACTCCTCCCATCTTCTACTTTTAAAACTCTATTAATATTCATCTTATTAAATGGCCCAACATTCTAGACTGTCAATTTTTTTCCATCCTGGATTTTTCATTCAGGTCACTTATAAAAATGCTAAAAAGCACAGAGTTAATGATTAGATCCCTGGAGTCCTAAACCAGAAGACTTTCCAGGTTGGCATTGGACTGTTTTGACTGTGAATTTGGTTTTCTATTAATTCTGAATCCATATCCATTTAACTGTATTACTGTATGACTTATATTATTCCATCCTGTACAAAAGACAGTAATACTAACAATTGCTAGCATTTCTTTTTTCAATTGCTAGCCTACAACTGTGCCATGCACGGTGCTGAGCGTTTTGACAAATATTATCTCTTTTGATCCTCACAATAGCCCTGCAAGTTAAGTACTATTATTATTTCCATGTTTAATTGGGGAAACTGAGGATGACAGAGGTTAAATAACTAAATCATACAATTAAGGATGCCTGGATTGAATTTGAACCCAAGTCTTCTTGCTATGGGGTTCAGATAATAGTTCACCTGGGTTTCTGGGGGTACAGTGCCATGTCATTCTAATTTTTAATTTAATATTTAGATATTTATCTTATTTTTCATATTTTTAATTTGCATATTTTTATCTTTTAATTTTATTTTTATTATTTTATTTTATTTTAATATTTATCTTATTTTTCATAGTATTTTTTTTTTGCTATGATCAAAGAATTTAGGTCTACATGCGGTCACTTGTCCATCTAATGACTAGTTATCCTAACTTCTGTCCATTGAGGAACCTTTGTTCCATGGTGGGAAGTGGGAGAAAATCTTATTGCCTTGTTTTAGCTAGTATTACAACACTGGGAAACAGAACTACTGCACCTGATGTTCAGAGCCTTGCCCAAGGACCCAGGTTAAAGCGATCATAAACACAGTCAGATCTTCAGAATGAAGCATGGAGTTTTCTCATAATTGTACATCTCAAGCGATCCATATGTCCCATCTGAAAAGTGGTCCAATAGTGATTGACCAGTTTCCCTGTTCCTTTCCCTGCTTACACATATTTGGGAGAAGTGGGGCACTTCTTTCCCCTGAATTCAGGGAATTGTACCTGTTCACCCTCCCTTGGAAAGTCCTTAATATTTTATCCAATTACAAATCAAATGACCTAATGTTGTATTGTTTGAATTTAATTAGTTGGTCTTTGACTTTTTTTTTAACATATAAAAATCTGTCCACCCCTGTGTTCAGGGTCCAGTCCTAAGCTGAGGAAGGGTCTGGTGTAGATTTGCTGGGTAATTGCCATTCCTTGCTGAATATATCAATAGGCTCAGAAGACTGAACCTTTGTTTCCTCACTCATTTCCTCTTTTGCTTGTTACAACACACGTGCACACACACATTTCTTTTAATCACTTCTGCTATGGTAAAGAGCAGTATACTGTGGAATACTGCTTAAGAAAACCCGATTGTTCCTTTTTAGTCCCCTAATTAGTCTGTATGCAGAATATGCTAATAAAACTTTATATATATGGGAGGGTAAGCACACATAAGACAGGATATTGTGTTTCATTGGTCACCTCATTTTTTTTGGCCAAACAATGTTTAAGGGGACAACAGAGATAAAGCAACAGACATGAGCTAATACTGCCACCTGGTGGCCACCTGATCTTTGTCCTCTTCTAGGAAGTTAAGAGACAGCATATGGGACAGCCCAAGGGTTATCTTCCACCAGCTGTGCCTTTCTGAGACAAAGAGTAGTAGTTTGGACTGCTAAGCATGAGAGTGTCTAAAAGCAGTCCTCACCATGTTACAAGAAATCCTGAAACTACCTAAACTACTAATGTAATGTGGAATGATTGCAATCTGCATCAGTAGAGGGAATATCTGTTTAGACAAAATCATAGCTCTTCACATCAATCCAATAAGCCTTTAAAATCACTTACTCTGTGCCGGGTCCTATGGTAGATGGTAGTAATATCCTTCTCATAAAAATCCCATGAAGGTAGGTATTGCAGTAATTTAAAAAAACCCAACCTTGAAGACCTTTGATTTCAATCCTTTTTTTTAAAAACCCTTACATTCTGTCTTGGAGTCAATATTTGTATTGGCTCCAAGGCAGAAGAGTGGTAAGGGCTAGGCAATGGGGGTAAAATGACTTGCCCAGGGTCACACAGCTAGGAAGTATCAGAGGTCAGATTTGAACCCAGGACCTCCCATCTCTAGGCCTGACTCTCAATCTATGCCATTTCAATTTTTTTCTCTCTTTTTCTGTCTACTTGTCTGTCTCATCCACATCAGCAACACAAATATAACTTGGAGTCTTAGAGAGTTGCCTGGAATTTGGGGAGAATAAATATTCTTGTCCCCTGATAACTCAGTAGATGCATTGGAACTCATGCTGTGCTGAAGCTAATTCAGACCTGTTTGTGAGAGCTAGTTGAATAATTTTTGTGTTAGGATTTACAGTTTGGAAATTGACAAATGCTACAAATTAGGGTTTGATTTGTTTTTTGTAGTTGTTGATCGTCTAGACTTAAGAAGATGATCATGCATTCTTGGAGTTGTTAGTATAGGTGCTGCAGAAGCAAGCATAATTCTTGGAGTTATTAAACATTTACTAGCATATCCCTGACTAGAACTGAACTGGACTTCAAGACCAGCTGGCCAACCACTATGACACGATGCCTCTTAAAACTCTGCAGGACAGAAGGGTAAGATTAACTGAAATTTCTTGTCTAAACTTGAAACCTATTAACATGTCTATCATTGTTTCTATAAAAATATGTCACCTATCCTGAACAGCTGACTTACAGACATTGGAAACAGCTTATTTATATGGTGGAAACAGCCTCTATAAGTAAACTATTCTCATAATAGCACTTTTAGTAATGAAAATAAAGAGTTATAATCTCCTAAATCACAAGGCTCTACAAATACACAGTGGGCATTCAGTCTGCCCAAAGAACAAGGTCATGGATGGCTACTTTTTCTAGAAATATATGGAATGGTTTTGATACTTAATTTTTTTTATTTAAAAATTTTTTTTTAATTAGTCAATTTTGAACATTTTCTCCTGGTTACAAGAATCATGTTCCTTCCCTCCTTTCTGCCTCCTCTGCCAATAAGCAATTCCACTGGGTTTTTACATGTGTCCTTGATCAAAACCTATTTCCATGTTGTTGATATTTGCCCTAGGGTGGTCATTTAGAATTGTAAAATGGCTTTGAGGGACAGCTGCTCTGCTTAATGCCACTTTGGGACACAGGACCTAAACATGGAGGAGCTACATATAACCACTTCTCTTGGTCTCTATTTGGCATTTTGTCACTTTGGCCTGCTTCTCACTTGATCTTCAAAATTATGAGTTAAGTATTATCATCTCCATTTTGAAGATAAGGAAATGGAGTCCTAGATGTGTGAAAGGACTCCATGGACACACAGCTAGTAAGCCTCAAAGCTGGGATTCTAATCAGTTCTTTGAACTGTGAACTAGTGTTCTTTCTCCTAAGTCATGCTGCCTCCCATATATCATGCAAGATAACAAGATGAAAGTATATGGTTGAATCAATGTAAAGTCATCCCTAGGCCTGGAAAAAGAACTCTTGGAGCCTGACCCACAGAACATGTATTTGTGGTGCCATTTAATACAATGGAGAATACATGTTTTCATTAATCACAACATTTATGCTTCCCAAATGGAACAAAGGAAACTCTTGGCTAATGATGCATAGGTTAGTGAGGGAGTAATTCTCAACCTCCTTTTCTTTTCCCCTTCCCTTTGATTACAGAACTGTAAAAGAGCTGAAGGAGGCCCTTTTCTCCTTCCTTTTTATCCCTTACGGATCATGAATTCCTCCAAATATGAGGGAAAACAAATTTAAAAGTTGCTATTTTAAATTTAGACAGTAATTCTAGAAAATGACTAGCCGTCCATCCTTTTCCTAGGTGCTAGATCTTGTTTCTTCCTACAAAACATTAGTGATATCTTTCTGCTCTTTTCTCACCGTCCTCATAGCCATCCAACCTAATTTAGGCTTTCATCAGTTGTCCCCTGGATAGCCTTCTCATTAATTTCCCTCTATCCATCCTTTACAAAGTTGTCAAAGTGACTACTCTAAAGCATAAGTCTAATCACCCTGGGCTCCAGTTCAATAAACTTCGTTGGTATCTAGTCACCTCTAATATGAAACAGAAACTTTGCTGTTTGGCTTTTAAGGCTCTTCATAATTTGGCTTCCATATTACCTTTCTTGCTTCATTACACATTGTTCATCTCCATGTACTTTATAGTCCAGCCAAAGAGGTTTACTTGCTGTAAATCACAGGTAATCCTTTATCTACCATCTCTGTGCTTCTGTAGGTCTATCCCCTATGGCTGGACTGTTCTCCCTCCCCATCTCCATCTCTTAGAGTCCCTTACTTACTTCTTGACTCATCTCATATGATTCTGTGAGCCCTTCTCCTGTTCTCTTAGAGACCAGTGCCATCCCTTGTGTCTCCTTTACATAAATATTTTACATACGTAATAACACATATAGAGTATTCTAATCCTGCTTCTAACTCTAATTCTGTTTCTAATCCTAACTTTGCTGTTTTCTCCCATTAGAAAATAGGTTCCTTAAAGTCAGAGACTGTTTTTTGCTTTTGTTTTTGTATCCCCAGCATCTAGCACAGTGCTTGACACATAGTAGGTGCTTAGCTATATGCTATCTTGTTTGATTTTTATCTTTTGAAGTATTGAAGAATTTTAAATAAATGAATTGTGAGCTTTAAAAAAAAGCAAGTCAGACATTTTTCTTAAGAAAAAACTTGTTTATCATCAGTTTACTTTTATTAGCTATATTAAAATGTTGGATCAGATTTAAAATAAAGCCTCTTTAAAATGTATTACTTTTGAAAAATCACCTTTTTTGACCTTGGAAAGGTTACTTGGTATATCTGGACCTCAGAGGCCTTTGTAAATGAGAGGATTAGGTTAGATGACATCTAAGGTCCATTTTCATCCCAAATCCCATGGTTCTATATTTATAAGGCACATATGGGGAAAAGATCTGCTAAAAATGATTTCTTCTTTTGTTCATACTGCTTTTTCTTTACTTCTTTCTATGGGTCTTTGTCCTTGGTAATCCATCAAAATTGCTATTCTCTTTTTTTTCTCCATGCTTATCTGATAATGTATCTTTCTCAAGACCATAAGAATCAATATGGGACATTAGAAAGGTCTTTGGACTGGGAGTCAGAAAGTCTTACTAGTTCGATGGCTTTAGCCTAGATGGCTTTCACTTCTTTAAACTTCAGTTTCTCCACTCAACAAAATGCTTACTATACAGGGCTTTCAGGAGAATCAATGAGTAGGAAAGCACTTTATAAATTGTAAAGTTTTATAAATAATGATCAGTTATTATACTTTAGTGTTACCTTCCTAAATCATTACATTGTTTTAACACTAACATTTTTTCTTCTCTGGCTTTGCCACCACCTTGGTAGACTTTTATCTCCTTATAGCTAGACTGCTAATCATGCTAAAGTGCAAGACAAACCATTTCACCTTATTCATTCAGCTCCAAGAGGCTCCCTATTGCTTCCAGGCTGAAATATCAAAAAATTTTCTGTTTGGCTTTTAAAAGCGATAACCCCATTTTTTCCTAGTCTTTACCTTACTTCACCTCCTCATATTCCTACATCTTCTGCAGTTTAGTGACACTAGCCTCCTTGCTGTTCTTCTAACACGATACTCTATCTTCAGACTCAGTATTTTTGCTATCTCTTCATCTCTATTTCCTATCTTTTTTCAAACTCTTCAGCCAAACTTCTGTATTCTATAAGAAACCTTTCCTTATCCTCCTTAACATTAGTGCCTTTCCTCTGAGATTACTCCCTATATATTCTGTATATGTAGTTTATGTGAGAAGTGAGTGGCCTTATAAATAACAAGGACTACATGATGTGAAGCCTGTCATTGTGTGGCTCAAAAGGAGGCAAAATAGACATCTCTAGCATCTTCTCCCCATACCTTTCTCTAAGGGAGATTTTGATTCCTGCCAGGAAGAGAAGCAGGAAGTTGAGGCCAAAGGTGACTCTGCTCTCCTCAGTCAGAGATGGGTACCAGGATAGAAGAATATCACTCAGTTTCCTTTAATATTGTTAGTCAAGGAGGTATGACCAGGTTTAATCTAACTTTTGATTTCTTTATTTTTGATTTCTTTCTTTATTATAGGGAGGAAGGAGGATCCCAAGTTCTTTACACAAGGCTTGACCCATTTCCCACTAAAAATTAAAAAAAAACCCAAAACCCAAAAAACAGACAGACAGGCATAGTGAATAGCAAAGAAACTCGTCTATGTAAATCAGAGCAAAATAGATCAGAGAAGGTATACATAGGAGAAAATATTCTAGGTTATACATAGTAAGGAGCATTCTCCCATTGGGAATGAGATAACTCAACTCAAGCAAGAGAGAGTAATTGATCTCACCCAAGGGGAATCTCTTTGTAGTCTCTAACTGGGGACAGAGACATGATAGAGAATACTAAATCCTCTTATGTCTTTCCAGTCTTTTCCTTTAGCAACCTGAAGTGAGGTTGGCCTTATCCATCTTCCCTATTTTCTGGCTAAAAGCCAGAAGCACCTAAAATGACTTGATGCTTGAAGATTCCTTCAAGGAACTGAAGGTCTCTCCCAGTTATACTCTCACACAGAGCAGGGCATTTATCCCCACCAAGGAGGAGAGCATCTCCTATCAATGGAGTTCGGGGCAGGTGACTCCCTATTAGATTGTGAGTTCCTAGAGAGCAGGAATTGCCTTTTGCCTTTCTTGGTATTCTGAGCACTTAAAACAATGCCTGACACATAGCAGGTGCTAATTGAGTCTCAGTTTCTGCTTCTTTAGGCCAGAAAATCTCAGTGTCTCAGAGATGGAAGGAACCTCAGGGGTTATTTAGGCTAACTTCAGTCTAGACAGGAATTTCTCCTATACCACAACAAACAAATCTTTTAGTATTTTCAGATTTTACTTTCTTCTATAACTTTTATTCATTATTCCTAGTTCTGCTCCTGAGACCACAGAGAACATCTCTAGTCCCTCTTCTACCTGATACTATCTTCAAGTATGTACTTGAATACTTATCATGTCTTCCATAAAATCTCAGATTCATTAAATATTCACATTTCTTGAGCTAACCCTCAGATGGTACAAACTTAAGACTCTTCACTACCCTGGTCATTTTCCTGTGGATGTTATATAGTTTATCAATATTC
Organism: Monodelphis domestica; assembly: GCF_027887165.1. Lineage (NCBI taxonomy): Eukaryota > Metazoa > Chordata > Mammalia > Didelphimorphia > Didelphidae > Monodelphis > Monodelphis domestica. The sequence continues at coordinate 550,818,098 of NC_077227.1, read as the reverse complement.
TTCCTAAAATGCTATGCCTTAAACAAAGTGTCATACACTAGAAATCCCCTAGTGCCCATACTTAATGATTCTTAAAGCAAAAGATAATTGAATTAACTTTTATTGGCTACCATTTTACAGTTGACTCATATCAGGCTTACAGGAGACCAAGGCTTTCAGATCTTTTTCAGAAGATCTGCTGTCCAAGAATTGTCTCCCATTTTGTACTTCTGAAGTTGGCTTCTTGAATTCAAGTATAACTTTAAGTGTTATATTGCTAATAAATGCCATCTTAGGTCATTCAGTAAAATGTTCTATGATTTCTGAATACTGATCACTGTCATTTGATGCATTAGCTTTTGCCATTGATAAGGAAGTCACCTATACTCTTATTCAAGACTGACAAAAATGGTAAACAGAACAGTGTCAAGTAAAAATTTCTGGAGGACTTCCTTTCTTCTAGGTTGACAATGAATTATTACTAATGACTATGCTTTCCATTTGTCAACTTAACTAATTCTGAATCAATTTAATTATATTATTGTTTAGGTCCCCACTGGTCCACCAAATATTTCTAAAATTTCTGCTTATTTCCTTCCCCTCTCCCAGCCATATAATTAATGACAGGGGCATTAGATATGGAGTGCCAATGCGAAAACTTTGGAGCTCCCCATTTTGTACCACAGCTTCCCACTCTATACAAATGAGTTGGACTAGATCAAGAGTTCTTAATCTTGGGGTTATAAACTTGTTTTTTTTTATATCTTGATTATTGCATTTCTATATAATCAGTTTCCTCTGTAATTCTAGGTATTTTATGCATTTGAAACAGAAAGTATTCTGAGAAGGGTCTATAATATCTTGTATAGGAGTAATAGCAAAGGGGGTTATGACATACATAGAGTTAAGTACCCTTGTATGAAATGATTTCTGTCCTTTCCCAGAACTCTATACTCAAATATTTTTGTGAAAGAGGTAAGATGAGGCACAAAGCTGACATATTTTCCTATGAAAAAATCTGTTCCCCTTGAAGGAGAAGATCTGGGTTTAACAAACTGAAAGGGGTTTGTATGGAAAATTCTTGGATTGTACAAGTGGGAGGGAGGTGTTTGTCATGCCAGTATAAACACACAACTCATTTGTAGATAATGCACAATAAAATCATATGGAAACTTAATGAGGATGGTAGTGGTGAGGGGGCAGGCTTTAATGAGATTGAGTTTTCCAGTTCTCTTCTGTCACTAATTAGTAATGTGATCTTGGGCAAGTCACTTAATCTCTTTATAACTGGGCATCATAATAACTGCTTTCACTGCATAGGATTATTATGAACCCTTAATGAGATCATATGTATGAAAACTCTTTGAAGGTAAAAGGTTGTTGTTTTTTAGTGAACAAAAGATGTAGGAATCACTATGTTGTGGAAATTGCATTGGACTTGGTTCAGAAGATTTGGGTTTTAATTCCCCTTTTGTCATTTTCTAACTCTAGGATCTTGAGTAAGTTATTTTATCTCCTGAACTGTATAATTTAATTACACCTATTCCAGACTGTTGTAAGGGTTTGGATTACTTTATAACCTTAAAGTGTTATATAAATATGAATTGTTATTACAATTGTTGTTTTTGTACCTCTAATAAAATAGTAGCTCGATACTTTATCATGCGCAGAAATAAATTTGGGGTCCTGAAGACCTGTGGGAGGACATCCTTCTTTAGCATCATCTTCAGAAGTCCAAGATCACTTTTAGGACATATTGAAGCATCAGAATAGCTAATGTCTCCAGGCATGCAGGGGTGTCATCTCTGTTGGGAAGTATCCACACCAATAAAACCATGGAGGACATGTCAAGTATTAGTCTCCTTATGTAATTTTCAAATGTACTTTAAGATTCCAAGAAGAGATATTTGGGGGATATTAGTATTAAAAACTGCTTTTAATGACTATTGTCATAGTTTGGGATTTAAGAAAGATCTTTTCTAAATATTTCTCCCTAAACTTTGTACTTATACTTTCAAAGACATATACACTCTCCAATATGCTAATGAAGCTAGGACCCCAATGCTGTGGATGTTGAATGAATGAATGAAATAGCCTTTTTAAAGTGCTTACTATGTTAAGCAGAACAGTAAGTAAGATAAACAGAAAAGTAAAACAATCCCTGTCCTCAAGAAGTTCTTATTCTAAAAGGATGATAACACATATAGCAGGTCTCAGATGCCAGTTGAAGGAAAAGGCTCCATGGTCCTTAGTGTGCAGTAGCAAAGTGGATAATATCTCTTGTTTAATGACATCAATCCCTATCAGTTTCTGATGTTCCCTTCAGTGATGCAGATCCCATTACTTCCACCCATTACTGCCTATCTTGTGTGATTCTCTAATAAGAAAATCTAAGGGATTTTCTCTATTTTCTCTGACTTCATAAACATACTAGTGGAACCCTATAGGAAGCAACATAGCATAGTATAGGAGGAAAGTGCATTGGCCTGGAGTCAGAGGACCTAGAATCTGTTAGATTTAAAATAGTTTTGAGCGTTAAATAGTTGTAGATAAGAGAGTGGGAGCCATAAACTGTGATAATTAAAATGTTTGGGAGCAAGGGAAATATATATAACAATTATGACCGCTGAAATATGTTTCTACTGTGTCTTGGTTTTATATAAATATAAGATGGTCGCCAGGGAATATATTCCCAATTTATGAATATGCCCAAGCCAATTGGGTTTTATAGAGAAATTTAATTTATAATACACTGATTAATCAATAGAAAAAGAGAGAAAGTAAGAAAGGAATAGGAATGAAGGGCCTCAAGCCAATAAGGCCTAGACCTCAGTCCTAAGAGATAAATCAGTGAGTTTTATCACTCACCCAAGATCTCTCTAAGTAAGGCTTCTCATGCCAACCTCAGGCTCCAACTTCAAGAGAGCCTCCTTTCAAGAAATGTTTCCAGAGAATTCTCTTCCTGACTCCTCCTGAGTTCTCCTTCCACAGCCTCCTTCAAGACCTCTCCAGGAGCTCTCCCTCCAGGACCTCTCTCCTCTCAGATCTCCTTCAGAGCATCAACTTCCTGAGAGCATCAACCTCTCAGTCCTCAGACAGAGCAAACCTCCTCTCAGACCTCCTTCAGAGCAAGCCTTCTCTCAGACCTCCTTCAGAGCAAAACCTCCTTCTCTCCCGTCCTCAGACCCCCGCTATCTTTAAGGAAACAATCTAAGTTCCCTCCCCTCAGTTCTCACATCTACCAATCACTGTTGATGTCTCCCCTGTGCCAATGGTGGCTCTAGCTTAACCCAGGACCGCCCAGAGTTCTCTCCCCTTTGCACATGTCTGTTGAAGGTCATATTCTCAAATAATTAAATCTTGATCTTTGCTGCAGCCCTTCCTAAATCCTGTTACTCTGAGTAGGGTGGAGATTGTAGTTTCCAAGACCTGGTTCTGTCATTCCAAGTATCTCTATTGTATCAATTCTAAAATCAATCATGACTCAAAGAACTTCCTGTTCTATGCTTAAGCATAGGTCAAAGCCCTTTCCATTGTTTAGCAAAAGGTTTCTGTCCTAAAGAAGTCTTAAGTAGGGAGGAGAAGGATCCTCCCATGCCAAGGAGTTTCATATTCCAATAGAGTTCTTACTATCAGTAGGAGATTTTTTCAAGTATGAAATTTCCCAATGGGGAAATTTCCAACATTCATAAGTCTAAGAAATTTTAAGGTTTACAAATCAAATCTGACTTCTTCTGCTTCTGATACTATTACATATGTGACCTTGGTCAAATAACTTTAGTGACCCTGTGCCTCAGGTTCCTCATCTGCAAAATGAGATGTTTTGGACTAGACAGCCTCGGAAGTCTCTGTCACCTTTAAGCACACAATTTTTTGGACTGTATCTATCATTATTTGGTTCCAAATAACAGATTTTTTATAGATGAGCTAAGTGATGATTTGGGAAAGGAGTTGGACATGTAAGTCCAATACAGAGGTCCTGTAAATGAAAGAAGTTGCTTGCTTAAGAAGTAACTGTGATAAGAGAATGTCTGACAACTTTCTTAATGTCATTTACTTAATTTGTCAGTGCTCTTTTAGGTAGATGTAAATTCTAAACAGTCTCTGCCCTCTCTCTCAGTCACAGCTGTTTGTTGTTCAATTGTTTCCAATTCTTCATGACCCCATTTGTATTTTCTTGCCAATTCTCCAGCTCATTTTATAGATGAGGGCACTGAAGCAAAAAGGGCTGAGACTTACCCAGGGACACATAGGTAATACGTGTTCAAAGCCACATTTGAACTCATGAATATGAGTCTTGATTTCAAGGCCAGTGTTCTTTCTATCCACTTTGCCACCTAGCTGCCCTGACATTTATTTAAGAAGAGGAATCAAGAAATTGGCTAGAGTCTACATAACAAACTTGAAATAACAACTATAACTTGGTGATAACTGCCTAGTTTCCTGTTTACCTAAATAGATCTTTTTAAAAAAATTTATTATTTTATTTTATTTGGTCATTTTCAAACATTATTCGTTGGAAACAAAGATCATTTTCTTTTCCTCCCCCCCCCCCCCAAATCCCTCTCCTAGCCAACGCGCGATTCCACTGGGTATCACATGTATCCTTGATTCAAACCCATGTCCATGTTGTTGGTATTTGCATTAGGGTGTTCATTTAGAGTCTCTCCTAAATAGATCTTTCCCTTCTGTCATTGGCATAATTATCTTCCCCTATTGTTCTTTGAATTGATATTGTACTTATTCTGCTATTAGAACCAAAAACTATATATTTTATTTTATTTTTATCTATTTATTAAAAAAAAAACCTTACCTTTCATCTTAGAATCAGTTCTATGTATTGGTTCTAAGGCAGAAGAGTAGTAAGGGCTAGGCAATGGGGGTTAAGTGACTTGCCCAGGGTCACACAGCTAGGAAGTGTCTGAGGCTAGATTTGAACTCAAGACCTTCCATCTCTGGGCCTGGCTCTCAATCCACTGAGCCACCCAGCTGCCCTCTATATAATGTATTTTAAAACTGATGCTCAGGGCTCACCAACTTTTTGGTATATGTTCAGTGTAGTGTAGTCTATGAGTATCCTAAACTGCAGTTTTGCCCCTATCTCTTCATTGTTAATTGATGATTGGCAGCAGTGATTAGTCAGCAAACTATTGGATAATTTTTTTCATGCAAGGTTCAATCATTGGCTTGCCTTGCAACCTTGAACAAATAACCCTGAGCATGTTATCTTATACAAAAATGGGGTCAATGAAATCCATTTTTCTGAGAAAGCATCTGTGAGGATAATTTTGAGACAATCAAAACTCATTTTTAATCTGAAGCAGGTGAAGGGAAATATGGATTCTAGAGATTTCAGGAAAATGTATTTCTCTCTTTGCCTCTTACTTCTTGGATTGGCATTAGCTGAGGATGAACCTCTTCAATAGTCACAGACCAGTGCATAGTGTGGTAGGGAAAGGGAAGGAGGAGAATATGGGAAAGATTCTGTTTCTTAATAAACAGCAGAAGGCTTAGAGTTGTTCATTCTCTAATGGCACTGAGAGAGTGAGACTATTAAAATCATATTTCAACTTTAAATCTTCTCTTTTATTCCTTGAAAAAAATTTTTCTTCTAGATGAAAAAAGTATCTTGTGGAATTTTAATTGTCATCACAGGATTTGCTCACTTAGCAGTCTCTGCTTCCAAAGGGGAGAAGGGACTTGCTGAGAGTTAAAGATGTAGGAGGTGTCATAGGAGGGATTCAAAGCCAGGTTTTTCTTGAATCCAAAGTTAGTGCTCATTTTACCTCTGTTTACACCTCAAAAAACCCCCCAAAGCAAAAATACTCAGTAGGTCACTCAGATGGTGAGAGCCATAAAGGAAATGGAGATATTTAGCTTGGTGAAACTATGTGGGCAGCAACTAGGTGACACAGTGTCTAACCTGGAGTTAGGAAGACTCATCTTCACTAGTTCTAATCTGGCTTTGGACACTTATTAGCTGGGTAACTCTGTTTGCTTCAGTTTTCTCATCTGTAAAATGACCTGGAGAAGGAAATGGCAAACTATTCCAGTACCTTTGACCAGAAAACCCCAATGGGGTCATGAAGAGTCAAACATGGATTCAAAAATTACTGAACACCAGCAACAGCATGGCGAAAAGATATCTGGGAAGATGAGTGGGAAATGATAGGTCTCTTCAAGACTTGTTCTTGGCACTATGGGCAGAAATAAGGACAATGGATAGAAATATATGAAAATAAAATTCCTGGCTTTTTTGAGTCTATAGCTAGTTGTTATGGGCTAACCTCCCCTTGGTTCTCTCCCTTTGTTTAGGAAGAACACATTTAGTAATCATCCTAAGGCATAGATCTAAATATGGCATTCTCCTTTTTAAAAACCATGAGTGGCTCCTTATTGCTTCTACACTCAAATATAAGCTTCTTAGAGTGAAATCTTAAAGCCTTCCTCAATCTGGTTCTAACCCAATTTTCCAGCCTTATTTTACCTATCCCCATGCCCAAGAGATAAACATTGTCATCCAGCCAATAGATCTTGTAGGTGGGAAGATTAAGTTAGAAATTGGTGGCAGACTACTGTTTCATTAATTAGAAAGCCCAGAGGGGTATGAAAGAACAATACCATGCAAAGTGGGGGATCTCATATGAATGTTCTACCACCTAGAAAGAAATTGGAAAGAGGAAGCTTATTGTACAAATAGAAGCTGAGGCATAGGAACTTGTTGTTTCTTGCCCTGTAGGACTCTTTATGCTTTGAAAGGTTCTCCTTAATTATCCAACCAGGCTGCTATTGTTGGAGAAGAAAGGGGCTAAAAATGAGAATGATTTCTCAATTCTAGCCTAGTCTTCTCAGATGTCCGAAGTTGGTTTGTTTTATAGAAGTATAGAATCTCAGCGTTAGCAGGGACTTGAGGGATTGTGTAACTGACCCCTACCTAAATAAGAATATTCTCTGTGGAGAGCCGGAGGAGCAGGGGCCATGCAGGTTTTTCTAGATTGGCTCTAGGGAGAGGTAGCCTGCTCCCACTAGGGGTCACCAGTCTTGTCTTGTTTTGGATGCTCTAAAGTTTTTCCTTTCTTCCAGCTAAAATCTGCTTTTCTGCAACATCATTGCTTCCAGTTCTGCATCCTGGGTCTAAGCAGAACAAATCTAATCAGTCTTCAAATACTTTCAGATAAGGTTCTTGAGCTGCCCTGAGAGACTGGGTTCTTCCTCACTAAAAGGCTTAGAGTGAAGGCTGAATGGTCATGTGCTGGGAATGCTTGCTCAGGCAAGAGTGGGTTTAGAGATAGGAGTAGCTAGATGGTGCCCTACTGGGAGTCAGGGAGTCAAGAAGACCTGAGCTCAAATCCCCCCTCAGACATTTACTAGCTGGGTGAATTGCAACAAGTTTCTTAACCCTGTTTACCTCATTTTCCTCATCTGTAAAATGAACTGGAGAAGGAAATGGCAGACCACTGTAGTATCTTTGCCAAGAAAACTCCAAGTGGGATTATGAAGTGTCAATAATGATGGAATTTTCTTTAATCTATGATAAAATATTTTCCAGAATCCCTACAAATACTTCAGAAAACAGAATAGAAAATGGTGCCTCTTGTTTTAAATTCATGTAGCATTGTTCTTACACACTTCCTGGAAGGAATAATGTGCTATACACTCTATACTCTCACCTCCTTACCTCTGCATAGGCTTTCCCCTATGTCTGGAATATAATCCCTCCTCATTTTCTTTTTTATTTCATTCAAGATTCATGCTTCCATTTTATAGATAAGTGACTTGTCCACCTTCCTTTCCATTTTGCTCTTTCTGCTGTCATATTTAGTTCATCCAGGACTTTATTTCCTGTGGACTAGAGTATTGAAAAGTCTTCTAATTGGCTTTCTTAACTCTCCTAGTTCCTTCAATTCATTTTAAACATAGTCGCCAAATTCATCTTAAAACACAGAGCTGCTTCAATTGGGGAATGGCTGAACAAATTGTGGTACATGTTGGTGATGGAATACTATTGTGCTAAAAGGAAAATAAAGTGGAGGAATTCCATGGAGACTGGAACGACCTCCAGGAAGTGATGCAGAGCGAGAGGAGCAGAGCCAGGAGAACATTGTACACAGAGACTGAAACACTGTGGTATAATCGAAGGTGATGGACTTCTCCATTGGTGTCAATGCAATGTCCCTAAACAATCTGCAGGGATCTAAAAAATACTATCCACAAGCAGAGGATAAACTGTGGGAGTAAAAACACAGATGAAAAGCAACTGCTTGACTACAGGGGGGAAGGGGATACGACTGAGGAGAGACTCTAAATGAACACTCTAATGCAAATACCAACAACAGGGAAATGGGTTCGAGTCAAGACCACATGTGATACCCAGTGGAATCGTGCGTCGGCTGTGGGAGAGGGAAAGGCGGGGGGGTGGGGGGAGGAAAAGAAAAATGATCTTTGTTTCCAATGAATATTGTTTGGAAATGACCAAATAAAATAATGTTTAAAGTGAAAAAAAAAACACAGAGCTGCTACTGTCATTTTGCTACTTAAAACTTTCAACAATTTGCTTCTGGAGCAGTCTCAAATCCTTGGGTGGCATTTCAAGACCTTCAATAATTTGCTTCCTGAAGTCTAGCATCCTTAGATTGGCATTCAGAGCCCTTTAGTAGTATTGCACAACACAAATTCCAATTAATCTTTTCTCTAACCCTGCACATATGTGCACCCACACCCACACAAACTCTTTCTGTCTCTGTCTCTGTCTCTGACTCTCTCTGTCTGTCTCTGATGTAATACTTATAAAGCTAGACCTTTGAGCTGTAGTCTTATAACTGTTTGCTTACATGTCATATTACAATGTAATAAGATTTCAGATTTAGGGCTGGAAAGAATGTTAGAGGTGACCAAGTTCAATTCTTTCCTTTTAAAGATGAGGAATCAGAGTCCCAAAGAACTTGAGTGATTTGTTAAAGATCGCACAGATAGGAAGAGTTAGAGTCAGGATTTCAACTTGGGACTTGTGGCAACAAATTCTTCTCTAATCTAATAATAAGTAGCATTCATATATCACTTTATGATTTGCAAAGTGCTTTAGATATGCTGGCTCATTTAATCCTTAAAATAGTATAGGAGTTAGATACTATTATTTATCTCCATTTTATAGATGAGAAATCTGAGGCCAAGCTATTTGTATAGGTTTACAAAGTAAGTAGGTGTCTAAATCAGGATTTGAACTCAGGTCTTCCCGAATCCCAAGTCTGGCACAGTATCCCTTGGGCCACCTAGCTCCTTGAAGCCAGAGATGGGTTGAGTTTTCATCTTTGTAACTTCAACATCTATCACCCTTACCTTGAACTCTTAATAAATGTTTAACTAAATTGTTCAGAAATAAATAAAGCATTTCCATACAAATACATGTTTATGCATGTGTATATGTGTATACATATATTATATATACAAATGTGTGTGTATTGTGAGGAAATTTTGAGATAATTGAGAGGATTAGGATAGTAATTGGTTAATTGTGCGAATTGAGTGAACCATTATCAATCCATCTTGTGACTTAATTCTGGACCTAGTTTAGTTCCTTTTATATTCATTTATGGGCCTAATCCAAATTCTGTCCTATGAGAAAAGTTTATTTCATTAGTGTACCATTCTTTATCTTTAAATTTTTTGCTCCCTTGTCCTTCCACAGTTCCCATTCCCTCTCCTAATCCTCAATATTTGACTGTATTTTCTGTATCTTCAACTTTTCAGCTACTGAAAACAACTAGAAAGTGTGTTGTCAAGGCCAACTACAAATACAAGCTCTATTATTTCTCAGATAAAAAACCTGAAGTTCCAAAAGAGAAAGTGAATTCCTCAAGATCAATTTTGAATTTATCACAGTAATCTCACTATTTTACTTTTCTTATGGACATTTTCATTTTAAGCCTAATTGCTTAAACTATTATTTTTCCCATATTTTCTTTAGAGGCAGCTAAGTGTGCAGCAGAGTGTTAGAGATGGCATAAAAAAACAAAACAAAACAAAACAACTTAGTCCAAATCTTTACTTGTACACTGTGTGACTGTGTGCTAGTCATTTAATTTCATTCTGCCCCAGTTTCTTCACCAGTAAAATGAGGATAATAATAACATGTACTTGAGTTGTTATAAAAATAAAATGGAATATTTTTCAAATTTTTAAAATGTTTTATAAATGCTTGTAGCTATATTAACTATTTCTCCTGTATTTTGGGGGAGACCATAATCATACAGCAGTATTTGGTGATGTTTCTTCACTTAGTGATACCTGGAACTCTACGGAAATATTTGACCCATCTTCATGAGATAATAATTGTAAGGCACTTAACACAGTAACTGGAACATAGATGCTAAGAATGTTTCCTTTCTCCTCTACTTCTCTCTTTTCCTCCTTTTTCTTCCTTTGTTCCTTCCTTCCTACTATAGTGACTTGAAAAATAGATAGTGTCTGATATTATTGCTCTATCATTTCCAGAATTGCAGTGTGGACCCTGTGTACCTCATATTGCTATCCGGGACCTTTAGGTGTTGATTCAGTATAGGGAATGCAGGAGAACTCATTCATTACCCTCCATTGGTCCTGACTCTCTTATCATTGGCTTGATGTGCTATTAAGCAATCAACCAACAATGCTCTAATCAGAAATCTAAACTATCCATCCCTTGCTGACCTGAATTTGACAGCTTAGCTAATCAATGTCACTAGCAAAAGGAGAGAAGGGAGATGCCAGGAGCCATCAAATCCTTGCTGTCTGACATGGTCACAGGTGGAAACCGGGGACTGCATGGCGGCCCCCAGGAAGGATGGAATACCCACTTAGACCCCCCGAGTGACTCTTCTCTTATTAACAACCCCTATTATTGGAATTGTTACAAATCCTATTCTCACTCAGCTCCAGGAAAACTCCACCCTTATATGTAATGGTACAAAAATTCTCCTTAAAATATTTTCAAGAGATTCTACTTACAAAATCAGACCTAAGGACCTCTATGTACCCATTTAGATAAGGGATCATAGATGGGACTCCCTTTAGGCATAAACCCCCAACAAAACTGTACTGTATATTAATTGCCTTGCATGGAAAGGCTGGTACATTCCACCCCACTTCACTGGATTGTTTTGTTAAATCTGTAGGCAAGGCAATATGTCTTGTAAAACCTTAGTAAAACATTGGAGAATGAAAAATTATTACTGAAATAATACTCAAATTGGGTTATGTTGATTATACTCTTTGACCCCAAAGACTAGGCAACAATGTCAATTGTATAAAAGTCTGATTACATTTTTGGCTAGCGTAACGAATACTTTATTCTTCGCTTAACTGCATGTCTAGGTACCTCATGGGTTAATGAGAAAGTGACCTCTAGTTAAGCCTACTCCATGAGGAGAACACATATATCTTTTGTAAAGCTTTGCGTTTGTTGGTAGAATCCATGGGATCAAAGTCTGTAGGATAATTATAGAATGCCAATCAAACGATTTAGTAAGAGTTAATGCATGACTTATTCCATTACTTGTAAGGAAGCATGTATGTTGAAAATGAAACTGTGTGCCAAGTAGATGTGTACTCCTTGAATCTATAAAAAGAAAATCAGCCCAAGCGTGAGCGGAGCAGTGGGATGCCTGGCTCCAGATGAAACTTTAACTGTCATCTCATCTTATTCGCCGATGCTGTCATATCACCAAGGACCCCCTGACCCTGCCAGGGCTGGCCCCCTGCAGCAGGGAGAGATTTCAGATTATTGTGCTACATATCTAGTCCCTGTTACTACACAAACCCAAGAGATTGAACATGAGGAATCAGGCATCTTAGAGCCTAGCAGTGCTAACGATGACAGACAAATGCTTTAAAGTAGTCAAAATGTTGCCCTAGTTATAATATCTTAGGTTTATAGCCAGAAGTGAATGCAGAAGTCATTTAGTACAACCCTTTCATTTTACAGACAAGGAAACTGAGGTTCAGAGAGGTTGAGACTTGGTCAGAGTTATACAGGGAGTAAGAAGAAATGAAAGAATTTGAACCTAGGTCCATTGACTCTGAATCCATCATTCCCTCTATTTTAACATGCTACTTCTCTAATGAAACTTGGGTTTAATATTCAACAGTGTTTAAAGGTTATGTCGATAACAGTACTTTTAAAAGCTTTGAGGATTAAAAATGCTCTATGAATATTATCTCTGTGCATCTCACAATGCTATGAGACAGAAAAACAACAGGGACCAACTCTGATCTCGTACAATGCTGTTGCTCTTGGCTGCTTCCAAACACTGGTGAGTCCGTGCTGAATGGTGGTTAAGAATATCAAAGGAATTAATGGGAAAAAAGTAAAGTATCAGATTTTTAAACTATATTTTAAAGTAGTCATTATCAAAACTATCTGAATGGCTTGAGCTTTGAGGTCATGAGACAGTGGCCACTTATTGGCTGCTAAGCAGAAAGAGCTGTTGAATCGGTGGCTATTTAAGAGGGAGTCGCGCTACTCTCAGTGTTCTCTACTCTTCCCACTATGGACCACATTTTAACTATGTGAGGGTATAGCTGAGCTTATTCCACACCCTGGCATGTTTCCTATCTAGGTGAGATGAACCTAGGCTTTAGACTGTCTCTTTTGTGCCAAATTTTTTCTCATCTTAGATGAACAAGTATCAATCCTGAGATGGCCATATGCAGCAGGCTTGATGGCCAAGTTAGGCATTCAAGGTCCTGGGTCCTTCTGATCATTGCTTATTAGGAGTAATGGATAGCTATGTGGTTCAGGGTGTAGAGCATTGGACCTTCAGTCAGGAAGACCTGAGTTCAAATTGTGGTCTCAGATACTGAGTAGCTAAGTAATTCTGAGCAAGTCATTTAATACTGTTTGCCTCAATTTTCTCATTTGTAAAATGATCCAGGGAAGGAAATGGTAAATCACTCCAATATTTTTGCCAAGAAAATTCAAGTGGGGTCACAAAGAGTCAGACACAATTGAAACAACTGAACATAAAATTAGAAGTAAAGGGAGTAGCTTTCTAAAATGAATTTGGGAAGATAGCCACTGCCAACAAGAGCATCGATCCAGGTCTGATCCATTTTTACCAGGAAATATAGATTGGGAGTTGTTTGGACAATACATAGCTGAGGTGACTATGGAATACCTACTAGGTAGCCTAACAGATTCCTTTATGTTCTGCTGAGGTTTAAATATCAGCCTTCTTAGAGAATAAGAATATCAGTAGTTATAAATGAAGTTACTGGATCCTGTTTTTAGTTATTCTGTCAATGATCACTACGATTGTTTTGCATTTTTGCATATCTATGTGCTATTTATGTAAGAAACAAACAGTGACCCTAATCTGCTTCATATTATACCCTGAATTCCTCTCTACTGCTTCCCTTTGAGTAGACCTTTGAGATAACCAAAATCTAAACTATAGCTAATTGATCTCCATAGTACTCATCTAGGGGTTTAGTAACCAAAGAATGTAAGAAAGGGGAAACTAACATCTCACATTGCAGGTGAGGCAATAAAGAACTAATCCTAGTTAGACTATGTGTTGCATTCAACATTTCAACAAGCAGGTATATTATTATTATAATACAATATTATAACCAAAATGCAAAATAAAAGAATATGAACAATAGAAAAGGAATATGAGAAAAATGCTATGAGAGGTTTAAGAAAATAAAAATAAACTTCCTTTGAAAAAGTGAGGGAAGGCTTCATGGAGGAGGTAGTATTGAGCATGGTCTTGAGGTAGAAAGAGTTTCGACTGGTTGGGGCTGAAGAGGTTACAAAGGTACAAAGAATTATATTAACAAAGACTTGAGATGAGAAAAACATATGATAGTTATATTAAAAATTGGCATTTATAATAGTTCTTTAATATTTACAAAGTACTTTACATATATTATCTAACTTGAGTCTCTTAATGTCCCTATGAGGTAGTACTTTGGGCATTAACACAGCTATTTTTTTTTTTTACAGATGATGAAACTAAAGCTCAGATAGATAAAATGATTCATTCAGTAATAATTAGCCAGTAAATAATAAAGGCAAGATCTGAACCCAGGTCTTCTTGAATCTAAGACTAGAATTCTTCAGTAGGAAACATTATCTTCCTTAATATAATTAAAGAAGATTAAGTTCAGCTAGGTGATGCAATGGATAGAGTCCTGGGCCTGAAGTTAAGAAGACTCATTTTTGTGACTTCAAATCTGGCTTGTTATAGTAGCAATGTGACCCTGGGTAAGTCACTTAAACTTGTTTGTCTCAGTTTCCTCATCTGAAAAGTGAGCTAGAGAAAGAAATGGCAAAAGACTTCCAGGAATGTCTGCCAGCAAAACCCCACATGGTGTCACAGAGAGTCAGATGTGACTAAGTGACAAGGTGTTTTGTTAGCTGGAGTGCTGCATATGTTCAGCAATATGAGAGAAGGCTAGAGGCCTGGGTTTAAGCCAGAGGGCAAAGGACCTAGAATGCTAAACTAGAGAGTTTATTCTTTTATTTAGTTGATAAGAGGGAACTACTGAAAAGTTTGGAAGAGAAGACAGATGATGGAGATATGATAAATTGGAGTTTCATATGGAAATTGTAATCTTGGTGGACGTGGAATGAAGACCTCCCAGGGTTAGGACAAGTGGACTGATGGCTCTGGTGAAGGATTCAAGAGTTCTGAGGAAGGAAACTGAAAGCTTAGAGAAATATTTAGGAGAATCTAGGATTAGCTGTTGTGGAATGGAGGCCCTGGGGTAATAAGCTGTTAGTGAACAGTAAGATCAAGAACAAGAGGGAAGGAATGAAAGTATTCTGATGGATATGGGTACTCAGTTCTAGGAAACTGGGTAAGTGTTCCTAACTGGGGGAAAGACTAGTAAAAGTGTTTTGTTGTTGTTTGTTTGATTGTTTGTTTTTATGGACAGACTCCAGAAGATAATAGTAAATCTGAAAAATGGTTTTAATCAAGGATGAAAAATGGAAAAATGCTGCTTCTCCAAGAACCTAGAAAACTGAAAAAATTTATTATTCATTATATGAGGAGGGGTCAGGAGAGTTTTCATGAAAGGCCCACAGGTCCTTTCCCATGGGTCACAGGAGAGGCCTCCACAGGAAAGAAAAAGGCAGCAATGCAACAGTTGAAAGAATTTATTAAATGGTTTAAAATGATGTCAAACTAACAGTGATGTAAAATCACAAAATCTGAGAGTTAGAAGGGACTTAAGTTCACTTAGTCAATCTGCTACCTGAACAGGAATTCCTACTCAAGTACTCAATTTCTACAGTGAAGTAGAGTGGGAGGGAGTGTCCATGATTTCTCCTTAAATAACATGTTTCCATTTGGAAAAGTTCTCTTAAAAGCTATTTCTTTCCATTTTTGAATGGAAATCTAGTTCTCTGAAACTTTTATCTATTACTCCTAATAACAATTCTAACATTTCCTCTTACTATTATTATTTTTAATTACTTTAATCCTCTTCCAGCTCTGCTTATGACTTTCCAGACTTCTTCACAATTCTGCAGAAGCCTTTTCGCCCTGGATAATGCTTCCACCTTGAAGGTCGCCTCATCTGTTGGGTGAATTCCTACCAGGACCTACATCCATTTTAATTAAATGCCTAAGCCAGCCATCTTCACTTTATTCTTCTCCTAGCTCTGATTCTGTTCTCTGAACTTTTCTACCATGGCCGTGCAGGGATATCTCTTACACAGGTTTCTCTTCTACCCCATAGGCCAAAAATTTCAGTTCCTTTTTTATGTGTTGTCTTCCCCATTAGAATGTAAGTTCCATGAGGGCAGGGAATATTTTTTTGCTTCTTCTGTATTCCTAGTGTTTAGCATTATTCCCAATACATAGAAAGTGCATTATAAAAGCCTTTTCTACTTATTTACATTTCATTGTTTTTTAAACTATCATTATCATTTATAATCTAACCTTGTTTGTCACAAAGATGTACAGTTCAACAAGACAAATTAATGCCTTGAGTATTTTTGACAGTGTGTCTCTTTCTACACCTGTAATCTATCACCTCTCTTCTAAAAGATGCTTTATTCATTTCTTTTCTTTCCTTTTTTAACCCTTATCTTCTGTCTTAGAAACAATACTAGGTATTGGTTCCAAGGCAGAAGAGTGGTAACGGCTAGGCAATGGGGGTTGTGACTTGCCCAGGGTCACACATCTGGGAAGTGTCTGATGCCAGATTTGAACCTAGGACCTCCCATCTCTGGGCCTAACTTTCAATTCACTGAGTCACCCAGATGCTCCCATGCTTTTTCCAAAATAAATATCATCAGTTCCTTCTTTTATTCCAGAAAGTAATTGCTTCTAAGCCACTCACTGTACTTTAGCCTTATTCACCTTGCTCTGGACATGCTACGGCTTGTCAAGGAAGGATGTCCTTCATAAAATATGGGCCTCTAATTACAATAATGCCAGATGTGGTCTGGCCAGATGGAACACAGACCTATTTCCTTCTTCCTCTGGGTACTATGCAGTCTAAGATTTCATGAGATTTTTTTTGACTGCCTTATCACTATATCCATTCTTACTGAGCTTACATCTTTTCCACACAGACTATTGTCTAGCTAGAACCTGTACAGTTGATCATTTAAAGTCATGTATAAGTCACTATTTGTCATCTCTTCATTTTCATCTTATCCAAGTTGACCCATGGTTCTGATCTGCTACCATCTTTTTGGACCCTGACTATTGTTCAAGAGTGTGTGTGTGTGTGTGTGTGTGTGTGTGTGTGTGTGTGTGTGTGTGTGTAAAACCAGGAAGATGCTCTTTTGTTGTAGGATACAGTGGCTATGTGTTTGTGAACACTCATGAACTGAGGCTGCCGTTCTATAGTAAGGAAAAGAGAGAAAAGACAAGAGGCATGAATCTTGGAGACTGTGCTTTGGAGGAAAAATCACTCCTTTTTTCTACTTAGGTAGAAACAATGGAAAGTTAACCAAACTAAGCACTGGGGGGACAGGTGTGGAGGAATCATGAACATTGCCAAAAATGGTATTCCATGTTGTTCCACTGGAGATATGAGATAGAATATAAAATTCTTTGATTGGCTTTCAAAGCCAATCAAAATATTCTGGCCTCTTCTATTTTTCCAGTCTTCTTACCCCTCAGCCACATACTCTGAGGTCCAGTGACACTGGTCTCCTTGCTGTTCCTCAGAACACTTCTGCCTCCTAAATTTGAGCACTTTCAATGGCCGTCTCCCATGCCTGGAATTCTTACTCTTCTCATCTCTGCCTCCTAGCTCCTTTAGCTTCAGATCTCAGCTAACATCCCATCTGCTACAGGAAGTCTTTCTTGGTCTTTCTATGCCTACCCTCTGTGTTTCCCCCATATTGCTGTTTGTATGTTATCTCCACCATTAGACTATCAGCTCCTTGAGAGCAGGGATTGGCTTGTTGCTGTTGTTTGTTTTATTTTGGCTTTCTTTACATCCCCAAGGCTTAGCACAGTGTTTGGCACATAATGGGCATTTAATAAATGCTAGCTGACTGATTGGCCTGGGTCATATTATCTTCTGGAGGAGCAGGTGACAGCTGTTTCCTGCCTGCAGTGGCCATAGTAACGATCAGATCTCTGTCAAGCCAATTAGAACCATAGTCTGGGATCTTGGGTAGAGATCATCTTGTCCAATCTCCCCAATTAACAAAGGATGAAATGGAGGCTTGGAGTTGGGGGTAACAACTCTTTTCATAATGTATCTAATTTCATTCCAAACATTTCAACTTGTTTATGAAGAGAAGCCACTGTATAGAATTTAGATCTATTAGCCTACTTCAAGAAAGTAGGAGAAATGGCTATCTTTGAGCAATAGTATCCATGGTAAAATGGTCCTTGATATGTGATCATTTTTCTTTGCCCCTAGCTATGACAATTCAATAAAAAATTGACAGATGGAAACAAGTTTCTCAATATAGTCTAGCGTATTTATGATTCATAAGCAAATTTTACATGGGCGCCTGAACTACCTTTCAAGAAATGAGAGAACATGACCCCCCAAATGAATGCTTTCTGGCTCCCTCATAGAGTCCTATGATGATAGGACGCTGAACTGGAAGATCCTTTAGATATCAACTAGTTCAGCCTCTTCATTTTACATAGAAAGAAGCTGAATTTCAGAAGTTAGGTGACTTGCTCAAGATTCCACAGAGCAGGATTTGGAACCGGGACCCTTTCTCTAATGACAAATCTGGTAGATACAGCCAATACACTACATGGGTGAAGACATTGACTGCTTTTCCTTTTAGGGGAGGGTTCTGTGAAAGACCCTATTTTTGCGAAGTATTTAGATGTTTCTTTAGCCTCTTCTTGTAATGAGAGTTTTCCTAATTCAAAGGGAGCATGGCTCTAGAACTGGAAGGGTTTGGGGGGGGGGTCAAACCTCATATGTTTACAGGTGAGGAAAATGGAGGACACACAGGCTAAGTGATTTGCACGAGGTCACCCAGTAAGGGTCCTGCTGACTCCAAGGCCAGTGCACTATCCCCTCAACCATGTCACCTGGATTGCATTAAATAGGATGTTTTAAAATGACCTTCCCTCTCTCCCCCAAGCCTAAGGACCCATCTTCACTGACATCATATCTACTGTTATATTTGTCACTTTGGCTTCCTTTTATTCTTGCTAGTATATTATAAGTACATCTAGGATGCAGACTGATAATCCTTCAGGTAAGAGTAAGAGGGAGAACTCGATGAGCAACTTTTGCAAGTGTTTCTCTACATTCTCTAAACTTGTAATCACCTGCCATAGACTTGCTGTAGTCTAGTTAAATTTAGAGAGCAGGTGAGTAGTTGTTATATATTCATTCCACAAGTCTCTGCTCATCTGGGCTACATAAACTACTGCTGTTTACGTCTCTGTTTTGATAATATATATTCTAAACTTTTTTTGTCATTGTGACATACTAATAACATTTGATTTGGCAATGTGTGGTATCAAATAGGATGAGGTGGTTTTGAAGTCCCTCGAAACCTTGAGATTAGTTGAATCTGGAATGAACAGTAGATTGGGAATCAAAGGACTGGATTTGGATTCTGTTTCTGATACTGTGCACTTCCTGTGAGCCTTGGCTTTCTCATCCATAAAAATAAGGGGTTGGACTAGATGACCTCCAAGTTCCTTTCTACCTCAAAGTCCTAGGATCTTCTGGATATTTCTCTGTATTTCAAACTACGCTACAGAACAAAGCAAAGCCAAAGTATTTGGGCTGGGAGAATCTTTTGACAATTTCCTAATTTCTCTTACACTGCTTGGAGACACATTAGAATCAAAGGTTGGGCTTCAGCACTTTATACTAAGGGCAAGTCTATAGTAATTATTGAACTAGCTCTTGCAGATACTTATTTTACCGGTATTAATGGAGATACCTATCTGCCCTGGACATAGTACTTTGAAAAACTTGTATTTTGGAGCATCTAATGACACTTGAGCTTGTACTCAAAATGTATCTGCTTCTTTTCTAAAGCTTTTATTCTGTCTCTCCTCTGAAGACTTGATGGATTCCCTTACTGTGTGTCAGGCTTTGTCTTTCTTTTCCATTGAAGAGACTATGATGAGCTTATGAAAAGCTCCAGTTCACATCTATTCACACCATGACCAGGAGACTGGACATAAGATCATTCCAGACTAATGAAAAGGGGTCTCATCATAGACAACAACCAACGGGGGAATTACTCACCTGCGGTGTGTAAGGAAACTACCACTGACGTGTCCTGAGCCATCACATCCTGGAGTGGGACATGACATACCTTCCGTCTTCACTGACTTCCAAGAGAACTGGGAGCCATTTAAGTACCCATCCTTTTGCCTTTTGGCTGCTAGAGGGCACCCTGACGCACTGCGGTGGGATGCATACTTTCCAGTTATATGACCCTGACCATCACAACCAGGAACTGGACATCTGGATAGCAGATAGATGAGATAAACTTTACTGTCTTGCCATCATATACCTGGTAGCCTCTACAACAAAGTCAAAACAACCTGACATGAAAAAAAAAAGAACAATCATGCTCTACGGACTCAAAAAAAAAAAGAAAGAAAGAAAGAAGAAAAAAAATAATAAAGTGAAATCAACAAAGACGCCACCTAGTGGACTCATTAACTATATCAGCTCATAGGGGGAGAGCTCCTGGCAGATGGAGATGGGCTCCAACTTAGAAGCAGGTTGGAAAATTAGGCTTATTTTCTTTTGGAAAGATTTTTTTTTTCAAAAGCTCTACTTTGGGATGGATTACTGGTCTTTGGAAGAGGACAATGCAAAATTCACAGGGGATCTAGTTTAGTCTCATTATTTTCAGCTTGAAGATTGAATGGGATTAAGTTTTAAATGAGGAGGAGAATTGTGCTTTTGGCTTTAACATTTAGGAAATCCAGGGGGCAGGAGTTGGAACACTCAATTGGCCACTTTATGTTCCCTACAGGATACTAGTGTATTGTTAGCCAGAACATATCCTGCTAGTTAATTAAGACACCCTGAGGCATCTCTATCACAGCTGATGTCCAAGCATGGGCTGATGCACCACAATAGCCTGAGGGTTGTCTGATGTCCATTCTCAATATATATCCAGACTCTAGAAAACATTCACCTGAGATGTCAATGTGCCTTCTCATCATCTCAAGATCACATCTTTCCTTACTGAATCAGTAAATCAAATGGTTTCATGTCTATTAAAAAAATTAAACTGCATGTAGCAAGAAGTAATAATAGCTGGCATTTAGAGAGTGTATTTTGAGTCATCAGGTATGTTCATAACTTCTCATTTGATCCTCACAATACCTGTGAGAGCTAGGCATATCAGCTAACAAGATTATTTAGGTGGTGCAATGGATAGAGTGCCAGGCCTAGAGTTAGGAAGAACTGAGTGAAAATCTGACCTCAGATACTTACTAGCTGTATGACCCTGGGCAAGTCACTTAACTCCTGTTTGCCTCAGTTTCCTCATCAGTAAAATGGGAATGAAAACAGCACCTAATTCTCAGGATTTTGTGAGGGTAAATGAAATAAAAATTGTAGAGTTCAGCATAATGCCTAGAATGTAGTAAGCAATATAGAAATGTTAGCTATTATTATTGTTATTATTTTACAGTTGAAGGACATTATTATAACAGTTCTTACAAAAGTTTATTTTATGTGTTTTAAAGGAGATATGCATCACACACAAGACTTTGTGAAAAACTTGTAATTTGTTGCATTAATACAGCAGGATGTAAAAACAATAACAATGATAATAATAGTGTGATTGAAATATGTCACTTTAAGATTTGCAAAGTGCTTTCCAAATTTCTCACTTGATCCTCACAACAACCCAGATGGGTAGCTGTTATCATTGTTATCCTTTTATTACAGTTGGGGTAACTGGTTCAGAGAGGGCAAGTCACTTGGACAACACAGTCACCGAACTAGTAAAAATCTGAAGTAAGATTCTAATTCAGAGTTTCTCCATTCCAGGTAGGTCCAGACTTCTGTCTTGAAGGTTACCCTGACTGCCTCTCTATCACAGCTATAAGAGCAATGGATCTGCAGTCAGAAATCCTGGGTTTAAATCCCACCCCTGCCACTTACTACCAGGGACATCCTTAGGTAATTTTTTTTCACTTCCCTGTACCCAGTTTTCTCATCTATAAAATGAGGGAGTTGGACCAGATGATGCCTAAAATCCCTTCCAGCACTGAATGTATGATCCCATCAATAGTTTTGTGTCGAGGGGTGTACTAAACATTAGACAAACCTTCAGGACTTTCTGATGAACATTAACTTTCTGTTGGACATTAGCTGTAATATCTATTTCTTCATTGATGCTCTACAGCTATCCTCGTATTCTACTTTTGATAATGAAACAAGCTTTCTCTTCTTTACTAAATTTTTAAAAGGATGGTTTGGTTTCTACTTTACTTTGCTAATGGCCACTACCTACTTTAGTGACACTTTTTGGATTGTCTAGTGTTAACCATTATTAAATCTGTATTGTACAAATTGATTTAATAGATCTTAGCGTTCCACTTACCTAATGGGCTCTTGGTCTTCTTTGTCTTCTTTACTTTGGGCTATCCTGATTCCACTTTTCTTGGCTCTAGGACAACCTGAAAGGCTAAACAAGAAGGAAAGTCTGAGAAGCAATTCCTTACACTGTCCACTACACTCTCTTCCACATGCTGCTTGAATTGGACTCTCTTGAAAGTTCTTGGTTTTTGTCATGGAAAACCAGAAAATGCCATTTCCCTCTTCAAGTCCTCTTTGTCCCCTAAAAGCAATGCGACCTTCATCTGTCACCTTCCCAGGATCTTAAGAAAAGAAGATCATTATAGACTGGGTTTACCTTTGAGAGTACACTTGATCTTAGCCAAAAGGCCTTAGAAGTGAGTGGGCTTGCCTTTGAAGCTATGAGTTGTCACTTAACTTCTGGGATGACCTGCTGAGTGGATACACTCAGAGACTGAGATTGTCAGTGACAAGAGAAGAACTAGTAATCAACCATAGAAACCACACAATATAAAGGGGACGTTTTAGCCAAAGTTCAATTTCAGTGTGTAGAAAATAGTTTGGGAGAATTCTTACTAATTTTGTGGCTTCCTAGAGGTGTGAACTCTAGCTCTCCATTTCCTTTTCTATAAAACTGAAGGGGTTAGAGTTAATCAATCAGGGGATCCATGATTTTTTTTTTAAACCCTTACCTTCCATCTTGGAATCAATACTGGGTATTGGTTCCAAGGCAGAAGAGTGGTAAAGGCTAGGCAATGGGGGTTAAGTGACTTGCCCAGGGTCACACAGCTGGGAAGTGTCTGAGGCCACATTTGAACTTAGGACCTCCTGCCTCTAGGCCTGGCTTTCAATCCACTGAGCTACCCAGCTGCCCCTGATTTTCTTGTTTTTAACGAAATATTTAGTTTGAATTTTAATATAATTGGTTTTCTTTGTAATACTGTATATTTTATGCTTTTAAAAGCACTATTCAAAGAAGAAATCCATAGGCTTTTCAGATTGCCAAAGGTGTTCATGATTTTTAAAAGGTTAAGAACCCTGTGACTAGAGGATCTTAAAATTCCTTTCCAATATAAATCCTGTGAAAAGTTTGAGACAGGTGAGATGAACTAGGGCAGAAAGATCATAACTTTTTGTTATATCATTTCTCTATCTCATAACTCTTAATCCCCTACTTCATCTTCTTGGTGACCTCCAATTTTCCCACTTCTCAATTTTTTTTTACCAGGCCATTACCCTTGAAATAGTTACCCTCTTCTCCTTTCCTCTTGCTGACCTCCTGCTGAACCAGTTCAACTCTCCATTATCTTCTTTAGAATCTAGCACTCCCTTATTCTATCAATGATCATGCTCTGCCAAGCCAAAGCCTTGGATGATTTCTACCATTTACTGCCCTGGCTCCTATCATGTGCTGTCATATGAAGCAGTATCTTTGTGTAGAAAATGTAGACAGTCATGAAATTGTGGTTACTGGGTCCTTGACTGCATCAAGACCATTCTTGCCTAATTTATTCCGTCCCTCTCACTACAATGCTTCTTCCACATCTTTTTATCCCTTCTCAAATATTCTATAGTTCCCTTTCCTGTTACCCTCTCAGATGAGAGCCTTACTTCATATTTCATTGAAAAATCTGAGGCTATTTGAAGAGATCTTTGTTTTCCCCTCCTCTGCCTTCTTCCACCATTTCCTCCTTCATCTCTACCTGCCATGAAGAAGTGGGCCTTTTCCTTTCCAAGGCATGTATTTGATCACCTTCCAACTCATCTTCTCAAAGATATTTCCCCTTCTACATATATATACCCTCCCACTAATCTTCAATCTCACTCCATCTATTGACTGCTTCTCTGCTACCTACAAAAATGATCATGACCCTCATAGTCAAAAAGCTTTTACTCTATCTATCCAGTCCCACTAGCTAGAGTTCTATATCTCTTTTTCCTTTTTGTGGCTAAATTCCTTTCAGAAGTCATCTATAATTATTAATGCCCCTAACTTTCTTTCCTCTCACTTTTCTCCTCTGATATGGCTGTGTCCTTGGCATAGTCTCTCTTCATTTCACACCTGTGCTATCTCAATAATCTTGTTTCTCTCCTCATTCTTGGCTAACAGAGTGATCTTTCCTCACGTGCAAGTCTATTATATCACCTTCCTCTCACCACTCCTTCAGTAAACTCCACTGGCTCTCTGTGACCTTCAGGATCAAATCTAAAATCCTTTGCTTGGCTTTTAAAGTCTTTTGGGATCTGGCTTCTTCCTATCACTCCAAACTACTTACATTTTACTCCCCTCTAGGTACTACTCTGTGTTCTACTGACAGTTTTCTTGTTTCTAACACAAGACACTCAATCTCATGACTCCATGCATTTTCATTGGATAGTTCTCCCTAGACTTCTATCCCTCCTAGTCTATTTCTTGGCTTCCTTTAGGTCTCAAGTAAAATCTTACTTTCTGTAGGAAGCTTTTTTTTTTTCACTTTAAACATTATTTTATTTGGTCATTTCCAAACATTATTCATTGGAAACAAAGATCATTTTCTTTTCCTCCCCCCCCCCACCCCCTTCCCACCACCTCTCCCATAGCCGACGCACGATTCCACTGGTTATCACATGTGTTCTTGACTCGAACCCATTTCCCTGTTATTGGTATTTGCATTAGAGTGTTCATTTAGAGTCTTTCCTCAGTCATATCCCCTCAACCCCTGTAGTCCAGCAGTTGCTTTTCCTCCGTGTTTTTACTCCCACAGTTTATCCTCTGCTTGTAGATAGTGTTTTTTAGATCCCTGCAGATTGTTCAGGGACATTGCATTGACACCAATGGAGAAGTCCATCACCTTCAATTGTACCACAGTGTATCAGTCTCTGTGTACAATGTTCTCCTGGTTCTGCTCCTCTCACTCTGCATCACTTCCTGGAGGTTGTTCCAGTCTCCATGGAATTCCTCCACTTTATTATTCCTTTGAGCACAATAGTATTCCATCACCAACATATACCACAGTTTGTTCAGCCATTCCCCAATTGAAGGGCATCCCCTCATTTTCCAATTTTTGGCCACCACAAGGAGCGCAGCTATAAATATTCTTGTACAAGTCTTTTTGTCCATTATCTCTTTGGGGTACAAACCCAGCAGTGCTATGGCTGGATCAAAGGGCAGACAGTCTTTTATCGCCCTTTGGGCATAGTTCCAAATTGCCCTCCAGAATGGTTGTATCAGTTCACAACTCCACCAGCAATGCATTAATGTCCCTACTTTGCTGCATCCCCTCCAGCATTCATTACTTTCATTTGCTGTCATGTTAGCCAATCTGGAAGCTTTTTTTTTTAACCCTTATCTTGTATTGGTTACCTTACTCTATGTATTGGCTCCAAGGCAGAAGAGTGGTAAGTGCTAGGCAATGGGGGTTAAGTGACTTGCCCAGGGTCACACAGCTAGGAAGTGTCTGAGGCCAGAAGGAAGTTTTTTTTTTCAATTCTTTCTTTTTTTTTTTAAACCTTTACCTTCCATCTTAAAATCAATCATAAGTATCAATTCCAAGGCAGAAGAATGATAAGGGTTAGGTAATGGGGGTTAATTGACTTGCCAAGGGTCATACAGTTAAGGAAGTATCTGAGGTTAGATTTAAACCCAGGACTTCCTATCTCTAGGCCTTGCTCTCTATCCACTGAACCACCTAGCTGCCCCTTCAACTATTCCTTAATGCTAGTACTTTTTTTCTAAGATTGTCTCCAAGTTATCCTGCCTATATCTTATTTGTACAGTTATTTGCATGTTCTCTCCCTAGTTAGGCTGTGAATTACTTGAGAACACTGACTTGTTGCCTATCTTTGTATCTCAGCTTGGTATCTGGTATATAGTAGGCAATTAATAACTACTTGTTGACTTAAAGGCCATACTGATCTATTATTGAGATGATGGAGACAGCTCCTGAAGGAAGCACATTAACAGACTTTCTTGGGTTGGGTATGTTGATGACGAAGTGAACAGGAAAGAGTGAGTAGTAATTTCATTGCAGGAATAAACCCAGTAAAGTCACAGGACCCACAGGTATTCTGGAGCCAGATCACACTGATTTATTGATTGTTAAAATTTTTATGTGAACATTTATGCCACTGGCAAACATTCCAAATCCAAGCACGGCTTGATTTATTGTTTTGCCTATTGTCTAGACACAAGAAAGTAAAATGTTAATGATGCAGATTAAACTTAAAAGAGTGACTGTTGTACTTCCCCACCCCCCTTTTTCTTTTGAGACAGTTAAACATTTCCCAGCATACCAGTGTGAGGAGGGCCAGTTCTGCTATCGATGAGAGATTTATTTTTTTTATGTTTCAATATAAATAGGATTTAAATCCTATGGTAGATTTTGTGTGTGTCTCTTTAAAATTGTGAAATAAATCCGTTTTGTACCAAGTTATTTTGGGGATAAACTTTAATGATTGCTCCTATAGCAAAGATGGTATTTTCACCTTTGCATAGAAAAATTAATCAACTAACAAATATTTTAAAGTTCCTATTATACACTCAGTAGTGTGCTGGAGGCTTGCAATATAGAGATAAAAGTTGGAACAATCTTTTCTATTAAGGAGTTTGCATTATATTAAACTATGTGGATAGGTGCCTTTACCCTACTGTTGATGCCTGAACATGGGGTGGAATCTTCATGACTTCCCAGAGCAGAGAGAGGACAAAGCTTTTAGCTCCTTCTTTTGTGTCCATTTCTATCCGGTTCCTTAATGACTAAGTTGGTACAGTGTTAAGTAGACTTCATGAATGAATAGCACCATATTAGGACTGCCATTTGGTCTTATCTCATTTTTGCCATTAGCAATAAGAAAAAAGTTTCCAATCAATAAAATATATTATATATAAGATATCAAATAAAATTTATTATATATTAAATCAAATATATAATATAATAAATATATCTAATATATCAATATAAATCCTCTCCATGATTTTATATATATATATATATATATACATATATATATACCCAGTGGAATTGCTTGTCAATTCCAGGAGGGGGGAGGGAGAAAACATGAATATGAATCATGGCACCATGGAAAAAATTTTTAAAATTAAAAAAAAGTTAAATTAAGTGTTAAAATAATTTAAAAATCCTCTCTCTAATATTTGATAGCTAGATGACACAGTAGATAGAACTTTGGAGTCAGGAAGACCTGAGTTCAAATCTTGCCTCAGATATTTAATAACTATTTGATTTTTGGCATGAGTACTTAACCTCTGAGTGCCTCAATTTCCTTATCTATAAAATGGGGAAAATAATAACATTCTCCTGGGGTTCTTGTGAGGATAAAATGAGATACTATTTATAATGTACTTTTCAAACATTCACAAACATAATTTTTTCTTTATCGTTTGGATCAACCATCTTAGTTTTTTTTAATTAAAAAAAATTTTTTTATAAACCCCTTTCTTCCATCTTCGAGTCAATACTGTGTAATTGGCTCCAAGGCAGAAGAGT
This sequence comes from Monodelphis domestica, assembly GCF_027887165.1. Taxonomy (NCBI): domain Eukaryota; kingdom Metazoa; phylum Chordata; class Mammalia; order Didelphimorphia; family Didelphidae; genus Monodelphis; species Monodelphis domestica. The sequence goes on along the minus strand of NC_077227.1, from coordinate 550,790,646 downwards.
GGTAAGGGTTAGGCAATGGGGGTTAAGTGACTTGCCCAGGGTCACACAGCTAGGAAGTGTCTGAGGCCAGATTTAAACCCAGGACCTCTCATCTCTAGGCCTGGCTCTCAATCCACTGAGACACCCAGCTGCCCCTAAAAATCTTAGTTTTAAAAAAATATCACAACAATCTTGATTCTTCCTGTGATTTTCATTTTCTTTTGGGACAAAGAATTATAAACAATTTGGTGGCAGGGAAGACCATACACTTATAAGATTTTTTTTATAACAAAATTATCTGTAAAACAAAGATTATCAGTATTTATAATATCTATACATATTATAACTACTGTCATGAAGCAATACTGGGAGGGGAGGAATCATACCTTTTCCTCACATCTGTCCTTCATGTTTCAGGTCATCATTGGATCAGCAATGATGAAATTCTTCTAATTTTTGTACTCTAATCAGTTGGTCAAGAGGATTATTAAGGGCATTGTTACTATCTTCCTATTCCTTTCAGAGTGCTAGCAGGGGCAACAGCCAGCTGTCAAGAAAAGGCTGAGCAGGTAAATCTATCTGAATGTGTCCCTTCCTCACCTCCCAGAAGCTAAACTGTTCTGGAAATTTCCATTTCTAGTAGAAATCCAGAAGAAAACATATGATTTATCACTTGTTTATGTGGGTATATCATTTGGGATTTTGGTTTTTAAAAATTACTTTATTATGAAAATGAATAATATGGAAATATATTTTGAGTGATATATATGCATATATATATATATACATACATACATATATCCTAGTAGAACTGATTGTCAACTTCAGGAAGGGGGAGGGAAAAGGGGAGAGAGACAACATGAATCATATAACTAGAAAAAAATTAAGAAATTAAATTAAATTAAAAAAAAGTATTTCAGCTAAAAAAAATTTTTCCATTTCTGCTAGTGGGAAAACAATGGGGGGAGGAATGAGGAATTTTGGGTTTTAACCAGATGATGACTTGGTTATTAGGTATCTGGGCTGAACAAGGAGAAGGAAATTCTGGCATTAATTTGATTTCTGGTTTTTTACTAGCCACTTTCCTGTTCTTAGCCTTTCTCCATCTGAACAATGGGAGGATTGAACTAGACCATCTATAAGTTACTTTTAGTATCTAATAATTCTATTATTCCAAATACAATGAAATGTTTTTGGTTCATAAGGGTGAACTTCTATATAATTAAGCTCTGTTTTAGAAGAACTTGGTTCTAGGTGACCATGTGTGGGATTGTGATTTAAAAAAAAAGAATACATTCCCTGCAATGGTTTCTACATAGTATACTTATAAACAGAAATTAATCTCATGACAAAGAAAAGAGGAAGCTGCCTAAAGAGATATATAGATGTATAAACTCATTAATAAGTTGAATTTTAAAAAGATTAACAACTTTCATGGAAGGAGGCAAAAACTGATAACTTAGGATAAATTCAAATGGTCTTTTAGGAACATGGCTAACTGATCTGTTCCTCCATTTCCCATCCCTTACCTTTCTACAGTGGAATGGTGATCACTGAACAAAATCTTTAGAGACTCTTAATTAAGTGGTTAATTTTATCTGAAGAAAGAAATGGTATGATTTCAGAAATTTAGAATGTTGTGTACTTCTTTGTGAGATCTTCAGTAATGTCAGGTCAAATAAAGCAGCTGTATCTTCTTTGATGCCTCTTTTACTTTGATTATATTTTGTGTTTATCTTTTTTCCTCATAGGCTATTAATTGCATTATCTAATTGTCTTTATTCTCTTGAGATTATATTAAAAATATCTTTGAGACATGCTCTTTAGGGAGAAAACTCCAATCTAAATATTAGACTGATTCTCTCTCTCTCTCTTTGGAAACTGTAGAACTAAACACTGCTTGCTCAAGACTCAATTAATTCAGGCTAATTTCCTTTTTAAGATTATCATTGTTTTCATTGACATGGTGCAAAAGGAATGCTGAAGAAAGGATAATAAGAATTGAATAAAGAGAAGGCAGAACTACTCCATTTATTGTACCTTTTTCCTCTCTACTTAGTAGAATCATTTTCAGATGAGAAAAGATGGAATAGACACAAGATGGAGTCAAAACACAAGGAAAGTAAGAGGTAGTGAGAGAGTGCCTAATTTCCTTCAATTAGTTCAAATTAGAGATACTATATCACAGAATCCTGAAAAAAATTGGCAAATGTGCTATTTAGACTTCTCTCAGTGATCTTTGAAACACCAGAAAATGGAAGAGGCACCTAAAGATTGGATCTAGGCAAACTTATTAATTAAAAAAAAATAAAAAAGGAAAGATCCCATAACCTTTAAACTAGTGATCAAAACTTTAATTCCTGGCAAAATTTCATAATTTTGTTTTTAAATGATCTTGTCAAAGGAAAATATTAATCACTAAGAACCAATATTGGTTCATCAAGAACTGGTGGATTTGTCTTGCCTCAGCTAAAAGCTCTATTTCCCAATTAAGTATTTTTACATGCTGTCCCTCATGCCTCAGACTTTGTCCTCTTTCATCTCGGTATCCCTGAATTCCCTGGCTTCTTTCAAGTCTTAGCTAAAATCCCTTCTACAAGAAGCTTCTTCTGATCTCATTTAATGGTAGGGCCTTCTCTTTATTGATTATCTCCAATCTGTTTATATCTTGTTTATACTGTTTTCATCATATTGTCTCCCCCTATTAGACTGTGAGTTCCTTGAGGGCAGAGATTTTTTTAAAACTTTCTTTGTATTCTTAGTACTTGTAGATTAAGTCACAGAAAAATAAAGAGAAGAAAATCAATAAAACTTTTAACAATAAGCGAAAGAGAGCAGAAGGAAGCTCAGAAGAGAAAAGACAAATAGGGAAATTTGTTACCATCAAATTAAATAATATAAATGAAACATAAAGAAACAAACTACATGAAAGTAGTGCACAGTTTAATTTACAATACTCTTCATTAATATTTATATATTTTTGAAAAGAAAAAAGGCCAATATGTTGATTTTGCTTGATATACACAAGTTTTATAATGTAGGGTTTCTGTTAGCATGTAAAAGGATGCAAAAAAAGGGCATCAATAAAACATTTAAAAAGGCAAAGAAGAAAAACAAATTCAGAAGGAGACACAAACAGGATAATTTTGTGACAATCTTGTTAAAGTTAAACACAATATCAAATTGTATGTTATAATTTCACAGATTAATATATGCACAATCTTTTGTATTTTGAAACATTTGTGTTTGTTTAAATTCAGGTTCATCATAAAACATTTATAGCAGTCCATCCAGTGGCTGCTACATAAAGTATTTCCTTAGTGGGTTTTAACTTGAGAAGGAGAAAGGAGTTGGGTAAAAATGAATGATAAATCAAGACACACAGATAAGTTAATTGATATGGGGAGCGGCGCTGTGCTCCTGTGATATTTTCCTTAGAAAATTTATTAAAGGAAAATATGAGAAATAAGAGAACACGTGGAAGTAAGAATTCCTAGATAGGAATGAGGAAAAGAGAATCAAAGTGATCAAGAGGGAGAATAGAAATCCAAGAGAAGGATCCGGGCTGGTTTCCCATCTTTATTCAGGTGTGGATTGGGAGGTGTTCAATGAATAGTAACAAAGCATAGTTGATTCACATTGGATGAAATGGTAATGGGCCTAGATAACTCTAACCCACATTTTGCAAATGAGTTTGGCTCTGGGCCAAATGTTAATGAGTTTGCCCTGAACAAAGACAGTGTGGCCAAGTCAAGAGTCAGCTCAGGAATATCAGAGTCCAAACCATGTGTCTGATAATACAGTATCCATACATCAATCATATTTCTTAGATGCGAATACGCCTGGAATGCTACAACATTTAAAAATAGTTCATATTGAATTAACTTCATTCCCTTTTTTGACTGGTTCCAGAAGGATAACTCAGGAACTCCTGTAGCTATAAAATTCTGGATTCTAGTTAGGCACATTCTTGTGGAGAAGAGGGATAGATATAGGATGGTTGAAAGTTTAGTTGGGTGGAAACAAATGGCTGAATGATTGCACTCAAGGATAGTAATTAATAGATTGATAGCTACCTGATTGGTAGTCCTCAATGGAGTGTCTCATCAACCCTTCTAAGGGTCTGTTGTTAGTTAAAATTTTTATCAGGGACTTAAATGAAGGCACTTGTGGTATGCTTATCAAATTTGTAGGTGACAAAAAGCTGAAAGGGAGAGCTAAGATGTTGGGTGAAAGATTTAGAATTCAGAAGAAAAGATCTTAACAGGCTAGAATGAGGTAGTAAATCTAATAAAGGTAAAATGTAATAGAGAAAAATGAAAAATCCCCCACTTGGACTCTAACAATTAACTTCAGTATTCCAGGTCAGGGAGGTGTAGAAAAAACAAATTTTGAAAATGTCTAGGAGTTTTAATAGACTTCAAGTTTAGTATGATTCAATAGTATGACATGTCAGCCTCCAAAGCTAATATAATACTAAATGGTTATGGGGATAGAACTCTGGTCCTCAAGTTAGGAAGACCTTAGTTCGATTCCAGCCTCATATAATTATTAGCTGTGTGACCTTGAACAAAGCTGTTTCCTTCAGTTTTCTCAACTGTAAAATGGGGGTAATAATAAAACCAACCTCTTAGGATTGATGTCAGGGTCAAATCCAATGATATTTGTAAGGCACTTAGCATAGTATCAGGCATATAACAGGTGATATATAAATGCTAGTTATTATTATTAAACTATTAAAGAAGATGAAGACCATAGTTCTTCTGACCTCTGCCCTGGACAAGCCACATCTGGAATATTCTTTTTAGTGCTAGGTGACGTAATTTAGGAAGGAAATTGATTAATTATAGCATGCTCAGAGAAGTGACCAGTATGATGAAAAGAATGAAGATTATGATACACTAAGATCACTTGAAGAAACTGGAGATACTTAGTTTCAAGAAAATACCACGTAGAAGGGGAATATTAGCTGTCCTTAAGTATTGTAACCACTGTTACATCCAAAAGAGGCAATGTGGCAGAGTAGATAGAGATCAAGTCACAAAACATCATCTGGATTCAATTATGACCCCATGTAGTGATTAAATATAGTGGAAGACTTAAATTGTGATAGATAAAAGAGTGGGTGAGTAAATTGTGATCGCAGAAAATATGTTTTCACTACAATGTCTTGTTTTAAATTAAATATAAGGTGGTCGCCAGGGAAATATTCCCAATTATGAATATACCCAAGTCAACTGGGTTTTATAGAGAATTTAATTAATAATACAATGAGGAATCAAAAAAAGAGAGAGAAAGGAAATAAATGAGAAAAGAATAGGCCAGCCCAGGCAGCCCTGGCCAACCCAGGCCTAAGCCCTAAAAGAAAAAAAGATCAGTCAGTCCTTAATCACTCACCATAAGATCTGTTCAAGAGAGGATTCAGGAGGACAGAGTCTCCCCAGAGGGAGTTCCAGCCAGAGTCAGCCTCCCTTGAGAGACCTCCTTAGAGATTGTCCTTCTCTCAACAACCTCCTTAGAGACTGTCTTTTGAGAGCTCCAGAGAACCTGTTTTTCAGCTTTTCCTTTCCTTATAAAGGGAAGTTTTCCTTTGTCACCTCCCCTAAATTCTTCCATCTACCAAATCACAGTAGACGTTTTCCAAAGGACAGCCCATTTTTCAAAATTATTTGTTTTCATAATGTTGATATTATACTATAATGTATCTCTTGGTTTTGCTTGCATCACTTTGTATCAGTCCATTCAAATTATCTCAGTTTCTCTGAAATCATATTTTTTTATTCCTTCAGAATAGTATTTCATGACATTATTATTCCATAATTTGTCCAACCATTCCCTAACAGATAATTATCTCCTCTTAGTTTCCAGTTCCTTGCCACCATAAAAAGAGCTGCTATAAATATTGTGATTCATATAGGATGTTTTCCTTTTTTGAAGTTATGGCCCAATAGTGGTATTTTATAGCTTATTTATAAAGGTCCTGTTGCCACTCATGGAACTTCTTCACTATACAGAGTGTTTATTGTATTATACTATAACCCTGGTTCTTCTTTTATGGATTTGTCCATCTTTTAAAGTCATAATTTGAGTGCACATTTACTTGAAGGGAATCAACTTGATTTTTTTGATTGTTTCACTCATGTGTAGTCACATGTAAGCACTGTTGTTCTGTCATTCAGTCACTCAGTTGTGTTCAACTCTTCATGACCCCATGCACTACAGAATTCCAGGCCCTTCTACCACCCACTATCTCCCAAAGTCCATTCAAACTCATCTTTGTTATTTCCATGACACTATCTTTCCATCTTATCTGCTCTTCCTTTCTCTCTTTGCCTTCAATTATTTCCAACATTAGAGTCTCTCAATGAGTTCTCATTATGTGGTCAAAGTATTTAAGCTTTAGCTTTAGTATTTGACATTTTAGTTAGTAGTCAAAATTAATTTCTTTAAGTATTGACTGATTTGATCTTTTTGTTGTCCAAGGACTCTCAAAAGTCTTCTCAAGCACTACAGTTCAAAAGTGTGAGCTTTCTTTAGTGTCCAGCTCTCACAGACATATACTGCTACTGGAAAAACCATAGCATTAACAATATGGACTTTTTTGGTAAGATGATGTCTCTGTTTTTTTATTATACTATCCAAATTTGCTATGTAAGCATTACTTCTCAGTATACAAATACCATGCAACATTATTGGAAAAATACTTTATATTCAAACATTTTTTTACCTAATTTTATTTCAATATGTCCCCCTCCACATCATTATGCATCAAAATGCCTTACTTGAATATTCTGCTATCTTTCAATTCTTTCATGTATACAGCAACGGTATGTGGTATCTGTTCTGCTTGAATCAGGCTTGATTAGGAGTTAAATTTTGGGGTGAACACCCTGAACGGGAAATGCTTTTAAGGTATGCATCATTGGAATAGGGGGCAAATGTCAGTCAAACAAGGGATCAGGAGCAGAAACATCATGATAATGGAAAAAGCAGTGGTGGAAGTCTTGAGAATAAAATAAAATAAAGAAAAAAAGCTAAGAGCAGAAATCAATTTTGAGCCAAGGAATCAAAGGGGTCAAGAATAAACCATCCATGTAGGAGTGACATTTTGATAGGCTCAATGCACATCTTTTATTCTCTGGTTCTGTGTGCTAACCTTGTGCTCTTCTATGCAATATCTTTCTTCCATATTGGTGTTCCTGGTTGTACCAATGGTACAACCTTTTCCCTCAATCTCACAATCAATAAATCAGCATTTATTACATTTCTACTATGTGTCAACTATTATGTTAGGGGTTGGGATCTCCCAGACAATAATGAAATAGTCTCTGCCCTCAAGGAATTTATAATCTAATGGAGAAAACAATATGTAAGTATATAAATGTATACAGAATATATAGAAAAGAAATACAAGATAGTTTTGTGGGAGGGAGGACATTAGCAATTTGAAGATCAGGAAAGGCTTTATGAAAGAGGTAATACTTGAGCTGAGTATCAAAGGTTTTGCTACAGGGCTTCTAAGAGTCCAGGATAAGGCCTGAAGTCTGTTCTAGGCTGGGAGGTATAGCTAAAACAAAGGCAGAGGAATATCAAGTGTGAGAAACAACAAAGAGGTGATATTTGGCTCAACTATAGTGTGCCAGAAAGGAGAGTAATGAATAATAATAACAATGGAAATGAGCCAGGTTTGTGAAAAGCTTTAAATGTCAAACAGAGGAATTTATTTCTTATCCTTAAGGCAATAGGAAATCACCAGAGTTTATTGAATAGAGGAATAACATAGGGAGACTTCATGGATTAGACTGGAGAGTGCTTAGTTTGGGAGGTCAATTATGAGGCTACTCCAGTAGTACAGATGAATGGTAAAGAGATTCTGATCAAAAGGAGTGGCTGTAGTAAGGAGTCAGATATGAGAGATATTGTAGGGGTAGAAATGACAATATTGGACAAGTGATTGTATATGTGTGGTGACAGTGAGGAGTTGAAGGTTATAAATCTAGAAGCCTAGAACTTCTTACTAGATACTGGGGAGTTCAGAAAAAGGGTGTTTTTGATGTTTGGTAGAGGAAGATTTTGGACATGTTGAGTATGAGAGGTAGATGGAAAATTCCTTAGGGAACTGGTGCTGTGGTACCGGAAAGCAGGAGGACTAGGGCTAGATGTCTAGATCTAGGGGGTGATCTGTGCAGAAGTGATAATGAGATCATAAGTGAAGTAATATATAGAGAGAATAGAATAGTGATAAAAGCATGATTTTCATGTAGACCAATACTTGGGAGATTGAAATGGATGAAAAAGGTAGCTAAAAAGACTGATGGTCATTTAAGTAGGAGATGAACTAAGAGAAAATGATAACATAAAAACCTAGTTAAGAGAAGGTAGTCAATTTGAGTTTCAAGTGTTATTAAGATATCAAAAAGGATGAGAAATGAGAAAAGGTTGTTGCATTTGGCTATTAGGAGTTCACTGGCAACTTGGAGGAGGTAGTTTTGGTGGAGTGATGAGGTCAAAAGTATGATTACAAAAAGACAGTGTGAGAGGTAGGGAAGGTATGGCAATGAGTGTGGACAGCCTTTTCTAGGAATTTGGCTACGAAAACATGGAAATATAGAAGATATTTTAATCTAGTGAGGAGTTTTTAAGGATGATGGAGAAGGGAATGTCTTTTTCTTGTATGAGTTCAACTTGTTGGCTTCTGAGGTTTTGTTCAATTCTAAGCTTTTTTTCTCTTCATTCTATGAAACAATCTCAATCCTCAAAGAGTTCACATTCTAATATAGGAGATAATAAACATACACACTTATATGTAGAGCAAATAAAAAGAGAATAAATGCAAATAAAGATGACAGTTGGGGAGTCCTAGAAGGCAGGGAGATCAAGACTGTAAGCCCAGAGCTCTATTCACTATGCCACAGAGATGCCCCAAGACTATTTTCTAAAAAATTTATATCTCTACCAATGCCTTTATATAGCAGAGACAAAAAAATTAACCTGCAATTCTTTCCATAATGTCTGGTATAAGTAGTTCAAAACCTTTTTCTTATTATGTATAAAAAAGTTTGTATGTTAGAATTTCATTAACTATAAGTATTATTCTTCCTTGTTCAATATAAATGAATTAGTATAGCTTTTGATAGACTATAGTTGAAACATACATATGAATACACATATGGCTATATTAATAAATATGGCTTTTATTCCCTATTAGGATCTTTATATATTCAATGTTTATTCCACACCCCTATATCCCCTAGGGAATCTGAATGGGCACTTCACACATAGGATTCCAAAGTGGGTATGGGAGGGGAACATAAATAATTATATGGAGGTTTTTGATTTCTCAATTGAGAGAATAAACCATGGGCATTATTCTGGTATGTGCCAGATAATTGTGTAATATTGTATAGCATAGGCTATACACTTATAGAAATGTTAATTGCCTCTTTTTTTTGCGTTTGTCTACAAAACTAGCCAAGAAAATTGCCCTTTTGTTGTCCAATAATAATGTTATAAGTGATTATATTTGGGCCCTAGTGACTCTATAACCCCTTGTATAATATATAAGACCTTTCATGTCTTCCTTATTAGCCAACCTTGAGAAAATCAAGGAACATTCTGTGTCCATTTTCTCATCCTCCTCAACCAATCGCTACATTCCAAGTTCCCAAAACATAGCTCTAGAAGTAGAAGTGGTACATATCATCTTGTTCTACTAATCACTATCCTGGAACCTCCAAAGAGGGATGGGGAGTATCTCTAATGAAAGTCAGGGATGAAACATTCCCTACAAAAAAAAAAGATAAAGCTGGGAAACACCCCCCACCCCTTTTTTGAATACTAGTGCCTCCCCTCTGAAATGTTTCCAATTTACCATGTACATATCATACATATTATCTCTCCCCCCCCATGTTTTCATGTTATTTTTCCTTTTTGGAATGTGAGCCTTTTGAGAGCAGAAACTGTATGTCTCTTGCCTTTCTTTGAAACTCCATTATTTAACATAGTGCCTAGCACTTTAAGAGCATAATAAATGCTTGTTGACTTGACCTAACTTTAGAAATCCAGTTTCTACTCCAAACTGAACTGCACGTTTGAAGACTGTCAGGATCCTATTTTCATTTCCAGTGGCTCCAAATTATATTCTTTAATGTATCTCCTTTAGACCTGTAAATCTCGAGTGTTGGTTTCCTTCTCCACTTGCCTTTCTAGTATAGTTACTTGGGCAACTATATGATCACTCATTTAGAAAGACATTTAATAGCAATCAAGGAATTGAAAGGACCAGGCCTTGATTATAGCTACTGCAGTGAAAGTCTGACATAGTATCTTACACACTGTAGACACCTAAGAAATGTTGCATTGCAACCAGAAAGTACTTTTTTTCTTGATTGTTCTCTTTGGTCCTTTGGTATTTGAATTTGAATATATCAGTCACATAGTTATCCTAGAGTTCTTCTATTACTGCAAGATGTTAGAAAACACCATTTCAGCTCTCCAATGGCAACTTCTGTCATGGAAGGAAAGAAATAATGAAAATTTTCCTTTGTAAATCTCTTGAGCTGTGGGTCAAAAGATCAGGCATTGCTGTTGACATAACTGTCCTTGCTTAGGATTTGGGATTGTGTGTGTGTGTGTGAATGGGGGATGATTTTTGTTGCCAGATCTGATAATTTGTGATCTTGACTGGGTCATGTAACAATTTCCTACAGAGAAAAAATGTCTTATTTCTACTGTAGTTTCTCTGCCTTGGGAGCAATGATCATATTTCCAGTTCCAAAGGGCCTCAGGATATATTTGGGTCATTATTTTTAAATGAATAAATTTTAAGGATCCCATTCCCCAATAGAGGTAATAAAAATGAATTCCTTAATATAATAAGATCACTAAAATATATCTAGATTAATTCTCACTAGACCTACACTGACATAGATAACTAGATAGATGATAGATAGCCAGATATGGAAATATAGATATAGATATAGAGCTTTCAGAGGAGGGCAACAAGAAGGGTGAAAAACCTCATGTCTGTGCCACATAAGCTTTAGTTGATCGTGCTTGTTGAAAAGATGACTCAGAGGGATATGATCGTTTTTTTCAAGTACTCAAAAGGTGGCTATGTTGGCAGAGGAGTTAAGACTTGCTCTGTTTGGCCCTGGAGGGCAGATTCAGGAGAAATGTAGGTATGGGTGGGGTTCAAAGTGGCAAATTTAGACTTGATATCAAGAAAAACTTCACAACAACTAGAGAAATCTTAAAAAAAAAAAAGAACTAGGCTGCTTTGGGAGCTAGTGGATTATTTCTCTTCAGCAGAGGTAATCAAACACAAGATAACCACTTGAGTGTGTTGAATTGGAGATTCATTTTTGAGTAGGAATTAAACTAGATTACTGCTCAAATCCTTTCCAAGTTTGAGATTTTGATTCTGAATCCTCAGTTTCTCTGACCTGAAAAAAAGTTCTAGAAGGAAGCAGCATTTCTTAAGAAAACAAAGGCAGAAAAGCAAACTCCAAAGTACAAAAAGCAAGAAATCATTCAGGGACCTTCCAAGTGGTGATGAGGATAAGAAAGAAAGACAGGAATGAGAAAGTATGCTAGTATGGAAAAGGTACTGGCTTTGGTGTCAGAGGCCCTGAGTTTGAGTTTCATTTTTGCTATTTACTACCCATAAGATCCCACTTATCTTAGCTCTAAGATAAAGTGGAGTAAATGATCTTTGAGATCCCTTCTAAATCCTAAATAGAGTCCAGATTAGAGTTATTAATAAGCTAGATATGGCTGTATAGCCAATGACAAGAAAAAGTCTTGGTATATTACTGGGCACCCTTGAAAGAGAGAATTAGGCAAAATGAAACTTCTATTGAGTTAACAGGCCATTCAGAGAGGGTGCTGAGAGTATTCTGCAGCTCCTGCCAATCAGAAATGCTGCCAAGTCTTGGCCAGGGTCCAAGTCAACTCAAGGGAAGACCTGTTGGCAGTTTCCTCATAAGCTTTCCTTAGCTTGGTCTCTTCATTTCCTTCTTAAGCACCTGGTGAGCTCTCTGCATCAAAGCAGCTGTACTATCCACAGTCCCTTCTGTCCCAAAGCTCACAGAGAGCAGGATAAGAGGAGATCTTGCTGGAGGCTGTGGCTCTGATCCTATAGATTTGGATTTTTAAATCTCTTGAATATAATAGGTTGCTATGATCTTGTGGCTCGATACATACACATCTCTTTATATATATATACACATGGAATAGAAATATGTGTATAGATACACAAAAATATGTATATGTGTATAATATGTATACAACAGTTAAGTGGCGCAGTGGACAGAGCTTGGGCCAGGAGTTAGGATGACTTCAGTTCAAGTACAGCCTTAGGCACTTACTAGCTGTGTGATTATGGGCTAATCATTTAATTCTGCTTCAGTTTTCTCAAATATAAAATGAGAATAATAATAGAATCTTCTAGAGTTGTGTTTATGATTAAATGAGATATTTGTAAAGTATTATAATATTGTAAATATTAAAAAATATTGTAGAAGTAACCATGCACAGCACATAACAGATACTATATAAGTGCTAGCAATTATTATATAAAGCTGCTATATCAATATATACACATATGTAAATTTCCATTTCACATAAGAACATCAGGATTATTCAAGCTGGGAAAAGAGAGACTGACAGGAAACAATAGGCAACTATCGTTGAAAAGTCTTTTTTATAGCCCCTTGGCATAGTAGATAGAGGGCTGGCTGCAGAGCAAGGAAGACATAGGTTCATTTAAAGCCTGATCTTACTGGCTATATGATTCTGGATAACTCACTTAACCTTAGTGTTTTAGGCAACTCTTTAAGGTTATAAAATGTAGAGAAAACGCCAACCTGCAAGGTTAGAAGGGAAATCCTCACTGGGCAGCTGCCAACCTGATGAAATTACAGGTATGGTCCTTTTGTTTGTTTAGAAGATACCGTCTCTTCATTAAGAATAGAAAACGAGATCAATGGAATGGACTAGGAGTAAATGACCTCAGAAATCTAGTGTTTGATAAACCCAAATATTTCATCTTTGGGAGAACTCACTATTTAACAAAGACTGCTGGGAAAATTGGAAAACTATGGCAAAATTAGATTTAGATTAATATCTTACACCTTATACCAAGATAAGTTCAAAATGGGTATTTGACTTAAAGGTAAAGATTGATATTATAAGTAAATTAGGTGAACGTAGACTAATATACTTGTCAGATGTTTGGGGAAGGGAAGAATTTAAGACAAAGCAAGAGGAGAATATTACAAGATATAAAATGAATAATTTTGATTATATTACATTAAAAAGGTTTTTGTACAAACATAACCAATGTAACCAAAATTAGAAGGGAAGTAACAAACTGGGAAAAATTATAACAAAATTCTCTGACAAAGGTCTCATTCCCCAAATATATAAGGAAATAAGTCAAATTTATAAGAAATCAAGCCATTACTCAATAGAAAAATGGTCAAGGGATATGATCAGGCAGTTTTCAGTTAAAGAAATAAAAAATATAATCATATAAATTTTTTCCAAATCCTTCCTGATTAGGAAATGCACATCAAAACAACTCTGAGGTACTTACTACCTTATGCCTAGCAGATTGTAAAGGGATATAATAAATGTTGGAGAGGATGTGAAATTAGGACACTAATACATTGCTGGTGGAGTTATGAAGTGATCAAACCATTCTGACAATTTGGAATTATGCCCAAAGGGCTTTAAAAGAATGCATACTTTTTGATCCAGCAATACCACTAATAAGTCTGTAACACAAAGAGATAAAAATAAGTGGGGAATGATCTATTTTTACACAAATATGTATAACTGCACTTTCTGTGGTGGCAAAAAATTGGAAAATGAAGGGTTGTCCATCATTGGGGAATGGATGAACAAATTGTGGTATATGATGGTGATGGAATGCTATTGTGCTATAAGGAATGATGAATCTCTTGATTTTCATAAGAACTAGAAGTATCTACATGAACCAATGCAAAGTGAAATGGGTAGAACAAGGAAAACATTATACATAGTAACTGAAACTTTGTGGGATGATAAAATGTGACAGACTTTGCTACTAATAGCAATATAATGGTCCAGGACAATTTGGAGGGACGTATGATAAAGAATGCTATCCACATCTAGTGAAAGAACTGTGGAAGTAGAAATAGAGAAGAAAACTTATGCTTTATCACTTGTTTATGTGAGTATATGATTTGGGGTTTTGGTTTTAAAATATTACACTATTACAAAAATGAATAATATGAAAAAAAGTTTAAAGTGATAATACATGTATCACTCAGTGGAATTGCTTGTCACCTCTGAGAGGAGGGAGGGAAGGAACAGGGGAAGGAGAGAACATGAATCATGTAACCATGGAAAATATTTAAAAAAATAAAATTATATTTTAAAAAATGATATGAGAGGGGCTCAGGTTCATAGGTTTAGAGGGACCTTGGAGGTTATCTAGTTCAATTTCTTTGTTTTACAGATGAAGAAACTAAAGTTTGGAAACTTTCCCAAAGTCACACAAAACAGGCAGCAAAGATAGGATTCCAACCTATACATCTTTTGCCTCCAAATCTAGCATTCCTAATGCTACTCTTCCTAATTAGGCAAAGAGATCAATTAAGAGGTTATTGTGATAGTCCATATGAGAAATGATGAAGATCTAAACTAGAATAGTACTTGTGTGAATAGGGAGAAGGGGATGATAATGTGAAAATAAAATAATGTGAAATATATTGTAGCAGTAGAATAAATAGGACTATTTAGCCATTGATTGGTTAAATAGAGTAAGGAATAGGGAGAAATCTAAGGAGATTTCAATTATATAAAGCTGAAGTTTTGAGTCCATGAAAATAGGGAAGTGAGAAACAGGGAGATTCAACTGATTCTTTATGGCTATGAGTCATGGAATATCTCAATCCTTGAGGAATCAAAATTTCAAGGGATCCTAAAGTCATGGAGAAATGGACAGTGAATATAAATAAACTATATCCTGTTACTATCAATGCTTTCCATGCAAAAAGTAATAGATATCATAAAAATATGATGCAGCATCTGTATAATCAGAAAGGGAAGTGGGCTGGCCATGTGGCAAGAGCAAGGCATAAAAGATAAACTACTTTAGGGATACACCAGGACTCAGATATTATATCCAGAGGAAGGCACCAGGCTAGTTAGGTAGTTTCTTTTTTAGAAAAATTTTGGGAGGATATAGTCACAAGTATAACTAGTAGTTTTGGCACCTAGGGCAAGTGACTCAAATTATGCTTAGGAGAAGCAGCATAAAATGCACTATCAGGTCAAGCTGAACTGAATTGTTGAGATGGTGTTAGGAAGATGGAGAATAATATGGGCCAAGGATGCTTCAGCTGCTGTGTAGGCCAAGGGAGAGGAAATATGTCATCTGATAGTTTCTTTTTTAACTAATCACTCTCATTAATTGGTGCTCAGTCCAGCTGTTTTAAAGCTGCGAACAGCATCAAAATTTTGGTCCTCTGAGGTAAAGACTCAGTGCCACCCAACTTATTTATAGCAAGAATCACCAGAGAGTGGGTTTTGGAAGTAATGCCCACTGAGAAAATAAAAGATTCACAGAAATATTGAATTATTAGCCATCAAAAGGTGGCAGAAAAGCACATCAAAGTAAGTCTGCCTGACAAAAAGTAATGGGCAAAATGATAAATAGATAAAGCTAGACCTGTGATTTCATTATCTTCCTCATTAAAGAAATTCTCTCTACCAGTACAGGTGAGGATTTACCTGTCTCTGCAATTCTAGTCTTTTAGGGAACTCTCAGTGAGAAACTTCCTTTTACCAAAGCAAATATTCTATAACTTAACAGTATTAGAGAACTGCTAGGGGCATTGGGAAGTTCTATCACTTGCTGTGGTTTCTGTAGCCAGTATATGTTAAAAGCAAGGCTTGGATTGAGGCCATCTAAACTCCCAGACCAGCTTTCTATCCAAAGAACACTGCCCCTCTGATACCTGAGAGAGATTCTCATGTATAATAAACATCATTTATTTTTGCTCATATTTGTGTTTATTCTTTTATTTGCCAGAGTAATCCTTGTGGTTTTTAAGAGCTGCCATGTTTTTATATATGCAAAAAGCTCCTAACTAGGAGCAGCTCAGTGGATCTGGGTTCAGTCATGGAATCAATACTGTGTGTTGGTTCCAAGGCAGAAGAGTGGTAAGGGCTAGGTAATGGGGGTTAAGTGATTTGCCCAGGGTAACACAGCTAGGAAATATGTGAGTACAGATTTATATGGCCTCAGATATTCCCTAGCTGTGTGATCCTGGGCAAGTCACTTAAACTTGTCTGCCTAGCTCTTGCTTTTCTAGAGTTGGTACTAGAATAGAAAGCAAGGTTAAAAAAGTGCTCCTAACTAGAGCAACCTCACCAAATTCACTTTTAAGCTTCTTAGACTCATGCTAGTAGTATTTTCTCCTTAGTGTTGAACTCACATTAAGCTTCAGTTATTTAAACAAAACAAAATTTTTAAAAATTTATACTAACATTACTTTTTAAGAGGATGGGTAAAAAGTCATTAGAGTAAGCTATGGTTGACTATATAATGCCAACCAAGCTAAGAAGTTAATAGAGAATAAAGAATTAATTTATTGAAAAAAGAAAGAAATCTAACTCTCTGTTAAGTATGTGTAGGTTAAACAGTGAATAAAATTTGTACTTTTCAAAAAGTTGATTTTATAAGAGACAATTTGTGCTATTTCAAATCAATGTCCCGAAATTAAATCATAATGAAGATTATATAGTATAGGATACTGTCTACTTATTACTTTACTTCCACTGAATGTCTAATTTTCTTCTGTATTAGTTGCCTTAATATGATTGCATGGGATGAAGTTGCTCCTATTGTACATTTATAATATATGTTGGATATAAAAGTCTTTTTTTAAAAAAAATAACCCTTACCTTCAGTCATGGAATCAGTACTGTGTGTTGGTTCCAAGGCAGAAGAGTGGTAAGAACTAGGCAATGGGGGTTAAGTGACTTGCCCAGGGCCACACAGCTAGGAAATATGTGAGTACAGATTTGAAGCCTGGGCCTCTCATTTCTAGGCCTGGCTCTCAATCCACTGAGCAACCCAGATGCCCCTGGATATAAAATTCTGTTCAAGTTCATTGATAAATATTGGCACCATGCTCTCAGAATAATGATGATCCTCCTTTCTGTTAATGGAAGACTATTAGTAGAAGAATGTCCTTTGTAAAGGAGAATTGGGATATTATTAGAAAAGGTTTTATTGTATCAAGACAATATATATCTCAATAAAATTAGTATAAGAATATGACTTGAATAGGTATACGTTATAGATATGCCTGTAATAGGGGGTCAGCTGCAAACACAGACCCCTATCAGCTTGCTTGAATGTTGTGACTTTCCCACATATCCTCAGGTGTGGAAGGGGATGTTTGTATATTTCCTCTTGCTATAACTCTGTAAAATCTAATTGATGTGAAGTAGTTAAATGTAACTGGGGTTCTAGTAATTGTCCTTTAACCACAGAGAGAACATAGCTGTGTAGATACTCAAGCAAATAGCAGTAGAGAAAAGAAATTCATAAACCTTTAAGGGTCTTAGGGTTCTCTGGAGATGTAGCCTGTCTGGCTCTAGGATAGAAACTGGAGCTCACATGTTACATACATTCATACATAATAAATACATTCATAAAAATATACAAATACATGCATACAATAGAACCTTCCTAACAAGTGCTCTTCAAAGACACCCATAAACAAATATTCATATATCCAATCAAATAATTAATCACATATTTAACATATATATTTCTATTTATGCATATCTATAAACAGTATAGAAAACATGGTCCAGATAAGTATTTCTAGTTCAATATTCAGATGGACCTGGCCTAATATCCACAAAATGGATAATAAATGCCAGCAATACTTTTCTGGATCATATCCAAAGTGTAATTTAAAAAATTTAAATTTTAAAGTCAGCCAACATAGCATAATTGGCTGATAATGGGTATATTTCTGTGGTTCAAAAACACCCCGATTTTTAATTTAGTCTTTAGTCAAAATTAGGCCAATCAATATGCATTTTTTAGATGACAGATAGGTTTCAGGCTTTGTGCTAATTGCTAGGTATACAAAGAAAAGCAAAAAACAATCCTGCCCTAAAGAATGTCACAATCTAACGTGACTAGATTTAATGTAACCAAAGTTTAGTGATTTCCGTTTTACTCTGATCATTCAACTCTGGCTCACAAGAGCAGTCCAACCAACCCTAAAGGGAACTAGTGCTCTTCTCACCTTGGCTTCAATCTGTGAGGACTACCTGGATCACAGGTACTAGAAACATGTAGATGGTACAGTGGATTGGACCTGAAGATAGGAAAATCTAAGTTCAAATCTATCCTCAGACATGTACTAGCTAGCTGTGTGACACTTGGGCAAGGCATTTAATCTCCAACTACTTCAGTTTCTTTAAATGAGTATAATAATAGCATCTAGCTAGTAGGGTTGTCATGAAGATAGTATGTGGTAATATTTGTAAAGTGCTTTGCAAACCTTAAAACTCTATATGTTATAATAATATTATTATTGTATTATATGAGTAATGGTGATACAAAGACAGTGCCCAGAAGGAATTAAATATATATGTAACTATAATTATTGTTATTATTATAATTATACACAACATCTGCCAGACAATGGTAAGTTCTGGAATACAAAAAGAGAAAAAGAGTTCCTCTCCTCAAAATTTGTATTCTAATTCAGAGACAAGATAAAAAAAGCTATAAATATGTAATGGATGGGAAGAAATCTCAGAGGTTAAGGCACTAGTAGTTAATAGGGACCAGAAAAAACCCTCTGCAGAAGTAAGATTTAAGTTTAGTCTTGAAGAAGTCAGGGAAACTAACGCAGAGGGGCAGAGCAAGAAGAGAATTCTAGACATGATGGACAACTGGTACTTGTGAGGAAAGGCAAGTAAACTAGTGTCACTGGATTGTAAAGTACCTGGAGGGGAGAAGAAGAAGACTGGGAAGATTAGAAGAGGCCAGATTGTGAAGAGTTTTAAATACAAAATAGAGAATTTTATATTTGATCCTAGAGATAACAGGGAACCACAGGAATATATTGTGGGCTAGGGAAGGACATGTGGTTAGAATCCTACTTTAAGAAAATCATTTTGGTAGCTGAATGGAGGATGGAGTAGAGTGGAAAAACTAAAGCCAGAGAGACCAATCAGAATACTATTGCAGTTGTCTAGCTTCATGTTGGTAAAACGATGGCATGTGTGCCAGAGCGGGCTGCTCCCCCACCTCTCCACACATGCTTGAGGACATTTCTCACATCACCCACCCCTCTGCCTAGCAGCCCAATGGGAGTCCTTCCTCCCTCTCCTGTCTCAGGTAAGGTAGGGGTGTTCACATGCTGCATGAGGGTTGCAGTTTGGGCACTTGGTATCTAAAAGGTCTAGGTGAGATTTGTACTAGGGTAGTGTCAGCAAGAGAGAAAAGAAGGGAGAAATATTGTGAAGGAAGAACTGATATTTAGCTACAGATTAAATATATGGGGTGAGTGTGAATGGGATCAAGGATAACAGTGAAGAAGTTGGGTGATTAGGAAGAAGGTGGTACCTCGGACAGTTATGAGGAAATTGGGAAAATGAGTAGGTTGAGGGATAGAGTGGATTGATAATGAGACCTGTTTTGTATTTATAAGAAGAAGTAAATCATAAGGCTTAAGTAAAAGCTGACATTCCTAAGCCAAGAAGAACTGTGGAAAAGATGAAGCTAGAGCTGGGGCTCTGAGGTTGTCTGTTACCTCTAGGCAAAGGGCAGAAGAGAGGGGTGTTGTCTCTTCTTTCTGGTTCAAAAGTCACTATTCTACCTTTCCTTAGGATGGTCAGTTTCAATTCAGTCATTTCCACTTCCCACCTCCTTTGGAAATCATATAAATTAGTGGCTAAAGACAAAGGTAAGAGATCAATTTGTGCCCTGCAAGCAAGTTCACAGTCTTGCTAGTTTCTTCATATACAATTGAGCTATTTAAACTTCAGATCCTTTCCAGGGTGGGGAATATCTACTTTTCATCCGAAGACACATTCCAGGGTCTCTTTAGATTTTACTAAATGCCTTTACTGAATGATCACTGGCTATCTTTAGTTTGAGATACCTATGAAGACCAAGAGTTCAAGCTGTCTCATAGGCAGTTGGTGATGCTTGAGTGCAATTCATAAGGGAGACTAGAGGTAGATATAGAGATCAGGGAACCAGCTGTAAAGAGATGAAAATTGAATCGATGATTGCTAATGAGATCCTAAAGTGAAATGTTATATATGAAGAAGTATGTATTTATTAAGTGGCTGTTATGTGTCAAGCACTATGTTAAGGAATGTTATATAAATATTATCTCATTTGATCCTTACAACAACCCTTAGAGGTAGGTGCTGTTTATCAGCTCCACTTTACAATGGAAGAAAATGAGGCATAAAGAGATTAAATGCCTTTCCTGTCCTGTTTTTGATATGTGTATGAATCAGGATTTGAACTGAGGTCTTCCTGTTTGCTGTTGTGATACTTCATTCATTGTGTCACCTATCTGGCTCTTCTTTAGAGAGAAAAGTGAAAAGGAATCAGTACAGATCCTTGGGAGACACCCATAGTTAGGAAGTGTGATATGGCTTATAGATAGGCAATTTGCTTTTGGATCACCTTGAACTTTTCTTCCTCTTATTTATTTTATTTTCAGATTAGAATGGCCTATCTTTTCTTACACTGCTTGTTTTTCAAAATAGAAATCCCCAAATAGGAAAGGTCACAGATTTTGCAGGAATTTTGCCATTTTGAATGTATACGTGTAGATTCCCACAAGTTGCTGCTAGCTATCACATGTAGACCAGTGCATTTATTTCTGTGCATGTGGACAAGAAACAACCGTTTGAAATCAGAATTTATGTTTCATGTATTAATGATGAAGTCTATTACATATAATCTTAGATTAGTAACAGTATTATTTCTTTGGGAAAAGACTATGACTTAAAGGACTTCCCTTATCTCAATCTGCCTCAAGTCCCTTGCTGCTCTAATCATCCTCCATTCAGTCACCAAAGTGATTTTCCTAAAGAATAGGTACAACCAAGGCATCTTTCACTCAGTAACCCCAATGTTTCCCTATCACTTCCATGGTCAAATGAAAAAATCTGTTTGATGTTCAAAGTCTTTCATAATCTCCCACCACCACATTCCTCTTCTTTTCCCCTATGCATTTCCAGTCTTACTTCCTGCCAGTGATATTGGTCTTCTTGCTGCCCCTTGAATAAGACACCTCCATCTCCTGGCTCTGGACATTTTCCTCTGGGTGTCTCCCATGTCTGAAATGTTTTCCTTCCTCATTTCTACTACTTGGCTTCCCTCAGCCATTTTTTCAAATTTCACCTAACATTCCATTTTCTTCAAGGAGCTTTTCTCAACCTCTCTTAATTCTAGTGCCTTTTTTCTTTGAAATTTTTTATATTTTCCTGTACATAGCTTATTTTGACATTTTTGCTTGTTTTCTCTTCATTAGATTGTGAGATCTTTGAATGCAAGGATTATCCTTTTCCTTGTTTTGCATCCCTCCCCCAGTGCTCAGCACTGGCACATAGTAGGCTCTTAATAAATGTTTACTAAACTGACTCTTGATTCTATGATCATAATAACTGTACAGGTTACATTAGTCCGGGGCAAAGAACCAGGTGCATACTTAGACTCACTACTACTGACAGTATGCCAAGGGATTTTTTCAAATTAATCCTAATATAAAGTTTCCTGTCCTGAATGATCATTGTCCCATATTCAAATATTTTTGGCAGGCAGAATATGTTTTAAACATTATAAATATGTGTACATGTACATATATGTATATATATATTTTAGTTTTTATTGCTAAGTTATGATATAATTATAAAGTTGCTGATCCCTGCTTATATGGACCACTCAGTTCTGATTAAATTCTCAATGTCTAAAAGACCTTCCCCACTGAAAGTATTTGCCTCTTCAATGTCTATGATTAGTAGGGGGGAGGGGTGGATAATATATAAGTCCTAGATCAGTCTGTCTCTCTGACTTATCTTGGACTCTTTCAAGGTGTGGGAAGACTTCTTTGGTAAAACTTATTTTAGGTGATGAATGGACTTGTTTGAGAAAAAATCCATCTCAAGGATCTGCCATGACAGGGGGGCTAGCTGTGTGACAATATATTCTAAGGTCTATATTCTAAGCCACATTATCCTATATAGCAAAATTCTCCCATTAATATCAGATCTAGCATGTCCACATTTAGCCTGGTCAGTAGGTTTCCTTGGTATGCATTATATTTTGTTGCTATTCCACAAATTCATACATTTTTTATGTTAGAAGAAAGAAAAAAATAAGCATTTTTACATACCTTCGATGAGAAGCATAATTGCCAGTAATATGTCCAGAGCCATCACAACCAGGAGTGGGGCACCTATAATTAAAATTGTAAATGGCAACATTTACTTGGAAGAAATCAAAATGTTCAGACATTTAAGTTTTAAATAAGCATCTTCCTTGCTGAGTTCTCAAAGACCTGTCTCTGTTAATGTCTAACCTATCTCTGCAGAGGTAGTACCTGACCGAACCCATTCTGGAACCTAATTCAATAAAAATGAATCACAATTTCCAAATACAAACCTTGAGTTAAATTCCTCCTCCCAAGGTTCCATCACAGTTCTTGGTACAAATGTATGGGAGAGAGCATTCTTTGACTCTATGAGCTCAGAATAATTTTATTTCTCTTAAGTCATTAAACTATCTGATTTTGAACAACGACAAATGAGAGTCCCTAATGTAGCTGGATTCTCTTATGGATATTTTCAGAAGCAATGTGACTTAGTGAGTGAAGGGCAAAATTTGGAGGCAGGACCTGGGTTCAAGTCTTGGCTCTGATCTGTGTTAATAGTTTTATAACTATCAACTCTATAAGACTATGAGTCAGTCTGTCACAAAGTTGTTGCTGCAGATCTCCATTCAGATCTATGGAGGGATTTTCCATATTGGAGATTTCAACAAAGAAAAAACCACAGATACTGCCTATGGCAGTGATGGTGAACCTTTTAGAGATCACATGCTATGCTCCACCCCCAGAGACCCTGTGCTGTGTCCTGCTCCCCTACTGAGTTCTAGGTACACCCTGCCCTCCTGTTACCCCACATAGGGGGGGAGGGAGAAAGCACTCTCATTGGGCTTCTGGGTAGAGGGTAGATATGAAAAAATGTTTTCTGGTAGGTTGGAAAGGGGAGAAGGGAGCAGCTCCACCTGAGTCCCTCTGCCTTTTTAGTAATGAACTCTGGGGCAGTGGAGTGGGATACACAGGCCCACAGAGAGCACTCTGTGTGCCATCTTTGGCACATATGCCATAGGTTCACCATCACTGGCCTATGCCACAGTCTCTTTAAATTTAGCAGAATACAGTCTAATAGGGCTTATCTTTATGCAGAATTGGATATGCCACAGGTCAAATCTTACTCCTGGTATAACAACAATGTGGCTACTTACATTAAAAGCCTCATGTAATAACCTGTAAAGTAAGTGTTACTCTTGGTGCTAATCCCCAGTATAATAAAGGAATTTAGTTCTATTTAATCTAAGATTTGTAAAACTAACACAAAAGTCCCTACAGTGTTCAGTGACCTAGGTTCTCAGGTGGTCTTAAGAATGAAAACTTCATCTTCTCTCAAGTCAACTCATCAGCATAGATCTATTTGACTTGCGGCTCCTCAAACATGGCATTCCATGTTCTGTGATGAGTTTTTACAGACTGTCATTCATGCCTAGGCTTCCTTCAAGAATCAGCTCAAATCCAATCTTCTCCTATGGGGGATTTGAGAAATTACTTCTTTGGTCACTTTCTAAATACTCTGTATATATTTTACCATATTTAGTTACTTTGACTCCACCATTAAAATGTATGTTTTTTGAATGCAAGATCTATTTTTCTTGTCTTTTCTTGTATCCCAGAATCAGACTGTACATATAATAAATACTATTAACTGATTGATCAATTGGCTTAAAGTGGCAGGATGTTAAATTCTTTGTGTGAAGGGCTGTTTTTACAATTGCTTGTTTTAATGTATTGCCAGACCTATCCCAGTGCCTTGAAGATGCTTGCTGAATGTAATGTAATTGAATTTTTTTTTTCTGGTTGGCCAGTTGAGTCAATTAAAATGGTTTGTGATTTCATTTAATCAAACTACTTTCTCATAACCTTTGTCATTTAGAAGACTAGAGCAGACTGTCCCCTACAAATGATGCCAACTTGGGAATCAGCAACCAAAAGCCATTCTCAGGCTTTTTGATCACAGTCATGATTTCCAAGTTGTCTCACTGACCACAGGCCGGCAATAGGACAGTTTCACAACACTTACCATGAAACATCTAGAGACCAGCTGGGGCACAGCCTGACACTCATCACTGGTTTCACTTCTGGCCCTAAATATCAGTGATACTAAAAAATATCACCACCCAGTGGTGAAACTGCAATTTAACATTTTCCCTAGGCAAGCCACCTGCAGAGCATCTCTTCTTATTGCAAAAGTAAAAAATAGATATAGTGTACTTTGTAGGTTTAAATTTATTTAATTATCTTTAGATAGACCATGAGAGCTTTGTGTTGACTTTCTGAATAGAAAGGCATGCTGGATATTAAATATTGAGAACAGGCCAGCAGAAGTAACAGCTTGAGGCTTTGACAGCAAGGAACCTAATTTCTCAAGATGAGACGATAACTCTCAATGAACAAAATAGAAAATAAAATGAACCGTAGACCAATTTTAGTTACACGAATGCCATGTTTTGACATAGAGACGAATGAAGGCCTGTTGTAATTTTAAACTGCTCAAAGACACGTTCAATCTCAAGCAAGGGAATGCAATCCTAGATCTCACAGCATACTTGTCATATCATTTTGAAGACTTGAGCTTAGTTAAGGGCCGGTCCCCAGAGGGAGGGTAACAAACAGCCAAGTGGAAATGATTTCCCTAGGCAGTCTTTGTGGAAACCAGTAATAGGTAAATGAGAAATGAGTTTTCATATTAAGATATTTTCATATCAAGGGGAGAAAAGGTTAAGAGTGATAAAAAAAGGAGAGAAGAGGAAGCAAGCAGGGATTTAAAAAATAGAAATATGCACATTGGTGAGAGGATATTTTAAAATGGGCATGAAGGACTAGAGTTTGAGCATGAGCCTATAGTTTGGTACACATAAACACACACAAAAATGCAGATTTGGGGGAAAAAGACTGAGCAGCCTGTTTTTAAAATAATTTATTTGGTAGAATTCAAATGGTCATTTTCCCCTTCTACTTTCCATATTTGTTTAAAGGCATAAGCACAGCCTCCACAGATGTGGGTTGCTCTCTCAAGTGGGTAATTACCTGCAAACACATGGTCCTCATCAGAGGAAACGCTGTAACTAATACAAGTCACCATGCCTCAACAGAAAATGTTTTGTTCTGAGAATATTAAAAAGGGGGCAACTATTTCTTAGCAACCAATGCTTTATATTTGACAATAATTTTCTTAAATATTTCCATTAGTTCTTTCAAATTAAAATGCTTACTACAAATTTATTCATTTTAATATGGTAAAAAAACTGCAGAAATATTCATTGGACTTTTCCATTGCTATCTACAGGTGTGATATTATACAATGCAAGGGTTATTCTTTTGTAATACATAATATACCATAACATAATATATACGAATTCAGTATATATCATTTTGTCTTTATATAATATATTGATGTGTTGTATCATAATATATCATATTGCAATGGGGTCATGATATAGAACATATAGTACTTTTAGAGCAGATAAATGTATGGAGAGAATTCCCTCACCCAGAATATTCTATTCAGATGAAATCACAAGTTTGGACAAAGCATCTACTTATTGATTGGGGCCTGTGTTGTGGTATAGAGAACTCTACCCATGCAGAATAACAACTGGGCAATATTTCATAGCCTTGCAGACTAATCTAGCAGTGCCAGGAGGTAATGGCCCATGCAAGGTATTTGTCCTCCCTCTTCTGGCATGTATACACTCCAATTCACCTCTGCCTGTTAGCATCTCTAGTTTCCTGCAGTGCTTTGCTCAAACATTATCTTACCTAAATGAAGTCTTTTCAAATCCCTTTGTCCACAGGGTCTTTCCCCCAAAGGAATCTATTTTTAAATATCTCTTACAAGCTTAATTAGCATTAAGTTTATATTAATTACTAATTAATCAAATATATTCAATCATTGATATAAAATGATTGAAAGTAATAACAATCCCTTATCATTCTGCTTAATTATATGCTTAATTAAATTCTTATTCCAAGTTTAATAATGTTTACTGATTGACATAAGCAGTAGAGTGTTAAGTTTTTTGTGGGCAAGGACTGTTTTTTGGTCTTTGCATTGCCAGTGCTTACCCTAGTATGGTGTCTATGACAAGTGCTTAGTCAATCCTTTCCCCATGTAACCTAAATGAATGACCTGGTTTTATTTTTATCATTAGTTATACATGTTGTCTCTACCATCAGCTAGACTTAAACTCTAGCGTCAGAGACTATATACCTTTTGTCTTTTTCTCTGTAGCACCCGGACTTGTGGCTGGCACCTTTTACCGGATTTTCTGGTGAGGAACTGCCAGTACACACCAGCCCCTGATAAGCATTAGCTAAATGCATGTGATTGCTCATGAGCACACATGGCTGGCATGTCTTCTGAACTCAGGTGATTCTGACTCCAAACTTGGTCTTTACTCTGGTGGTCTTATGTTGTTTATCCTATATGAATGTGTACATACACTTATAGATGTTTGTGTGTATATACAGATGTACACCCATATATACAACTAGGTGGACACACAAATGAATGTGTATATGGGTACATAAACTGTATGTCAAATAATATAAAATGTACTTTATATAATATATAACTATATAATTTTCAATTATTACAAGTTAAAAAGTGGTCCCTAGCCTATTAAGATTCCAAAGTACTTTTCAGAAGCTTGAATGTCATTTACCAAAACTTCTTTTCCTTGCCAAAAAAATCAGAAAAAATAAGCAAATGAAACTTTTTTTTCTATTTACTTACAAACCCACAAACTCAACTTGGCTCATCTCCCCAGAATTTTTTATGTAGAAAGGGATAGTAATTTATTCTGGGAAAGGAGGGGTAGAACCTATAGGTTTGTGATCTTCTTGAGGATTCCATTCTCTCTCCTGACTTTCTTTTAGAATAAAAGCGTTTGGAGTCTTTTTCTACTCACAATTGGAATTTTCACAGTGTGAACTAGATCTCCCTCACGCTGTTGATGCTACAGTTAACAGACTAAAAAACAAACCCCAAAAGGCTTGTGAAAATCTGCATTTGCATGAACTCCTAATGGTTACAGTGGAGTGCCAAGGACACTGAAAAATCTCTGCTGTTCTGTACACTTGCTCCTAGCTTCACTCAAAACCATAAAACATTGATTTTTAAGGATCAGCAATCTATCTTTGTCAATTTTGAGTCATTTCAGTCATGTCAGGCTTTTCATGACCCTATCTAGCATTTTCTAGGCAAAGATACTAGAGCAGTTTTCCATTTCCTTCTCTAGTTCATTTGACAGATAAAGAAACTGAGATGAAGTTAAGTGACTTGCCCTGGGTCACAGAGCCAGGAAACAAACATCTCAGGTCATATTTGAACAAGGTCCTCCTGATTCCAGGGCTAGGGACTCTATCTACTGCACTGTGTGGGTGGTAGAGTCAGGGGATCTAGGTTAGAACCCTGGTCCTTATCCTTTTTTTTTTTTAACTCTTACCTTCCGTCTTGGAATCAATACTGTGAATTGGTTCCAAGGCAGAAGAGTGGTAAGGGCTAGGCAATGGGGGTCAAGTGACTTGCCCAGGATCACACATCTGGGAAGATTGGAACCTAGGACCTCCCATCTCTAGGCCTGACTCTCAATCCACTGAGCCACCCAGCTGCACCCCCCCATCCTTTCTTGCTTGCTTGCTCCAAATCTCTCCTTACTCCAATCTATTCTCCACAAAGGCACTACAGTGATTTCCCTAAGGCATAGGCCTGACCATGTTCCTCTGCTACTTAATAAATTCCAAGGGCTCTTTTACAGGATCAAATATAAACTTCTCCATTTGGCATTTAAAGTACTTCATAGTCTTGACCCTCCCTATCTTTCCAGTCTACTCACATGTTACATCTTTCCATATTCTCCATAGTTCAGTCATACCAGCCTATTTGTTGATTCTCATATTCTATGCTTCATTTCCTATCAACCCTGTTGCCTGGAATACTTGTTTTTTTTTTTTACCTCTCCTTCTTAGAATCCTTTGTTTCCTTCATAATTCAGCTCAAATGCTATCTTCTCTGGGAGGTAATTCATAGGCTCCCAACTTGGCTATTAATTTGTAATAGTTGTTACTTTTTATAAGCTTTGTATGGATCTTTTATGTACCTGCACATGTACATGTTGGTACCCCACTTTGAATGTGATCTTCTTTGGTGAAGAGAGTGTTTTGACTTGGGTTTTTAATCTTCAATGCTTAGCACAGACCCTGGCATATAGGAGGTGCTTAATAAATGTTTGCTCATTGATTCATTGATTAATTTTCCCAAGTATGTGACCTCCCATATTATTTTTCTATAATTTTATTTTTTAATCTATAATTCCTGTGATTACTCATCAGTGAAAAGAGTCTAGATGACCTCTATGGTCTTTTCTAGTTCTAAATTTATGATTCTTGTGGCCTTTTTGAAGCATATGAACTAAATTCTGGAACTATTACTTAATTACTTTATAGCCTACTTTGTTGAGTGTAAGTAAGGTCCTTGAAGCAGCTAGGTGACTGGAGGATAGAGTTCTGGGTCTGGTATCAAGAACACTTGAGTTCAAATCTGCCCTCAGACACTAAACAGCTATGTGACTGCAGGCAAGCCACTTAACCTCTGTTTGCTTTAATCTATTGGAGAAAGAAATGTCAAACTCCTTCACTATATTTGCCAAGAAAAGCCCAGAAACAGTATTGGCATGCTATGCTCCACATCATCACAAGAGTGCACATGACAGAACAACAATGAGGCCCTTGATGGTATGTAGAATGTCAGTTTTTCCTAAGAATCCCAGAACCCTACACAGTCTCTAGAATACTGCTGAAAATCTCAGATTATTTGCATGCTTTTGCACTTTTATCACTCAAGACAATCACTTTCTCAATCTCTGTTTTAGGAAAGTCAGTATTAAAACAAACAAATGAACCTCCAAACTCTATTGATATACAACAGAACATATATTTAGATCCAGAGACCTCAGATGTTATCTACTAAAACAAGTAGAAAGTAAGGCCTCAAAGGATTAAGTTACTCTCCTCAATCAAAAGATAGTGACGATTCTGGACCTCCAGGCTTCAAAAGCTTTTCTTCCTTCCTTCCTCCCTTCCTTCCTTCCTTCCTTCCTTCCTTCCTTCCTTCCTTCCTTCCTTCCTTCCTTCCTTCCTTCCTTCCTTCCTTCCTTCCTTCCTTCCTTCCTTCCTTCCTTCCTTCCTTCTTTCCTTCCTTCCTTCTTTCCTTCCTTCCTTCTTTCCTTCCTTCCTTCTTTCCTTCCTTCTTTTCTTCCTCCCCCTCATCTCTTTCTTTCTCATCTTCCGTCTTAGAATCAATACTGTGTTCTGGTTCCAAGGCAGAAGAGTGGTAAGGACTAGGCAATGGGGGTTAAGTGACTTGCCCAGGCTCACACAGTTAGGAAGGGTTTAAGGCCAAATTTGAAAACAGATCCTTTCTTGATTGCACATTGCTTATGAGGGAGTGATTATTTGGATCCTCAAAGGCTTCTTTGCCTCAGAACATGACACACATTGGTGCTCCTTTAAGTAGTGAGTTCCCCTAGTACATTTAATATCTATTTACCAAAATTCAGTTTGAATCTAACTTTTCAAGGGCAGACCCATTCCCTGTGAAGAATGAGGCCTCCATGTGATTACTCTTGGGCTCCTGTGGAGAGGATGCTCTGGGAGCCCGTACTGAGCAGCTTGCTTTGGGAAATAGCAGATGAAGCTAACTGTGTTCCCATAGAAACTGGCCCCTCTTTGCCTCCCATGGAAACCTGTACAGATTCTTAGTACTGAGGCAGTTGGACCAGCACAGCAAAGAGTGATTAAAAAAAGACTAATTTCAATTGAATCCTTTTTGCTTTTTAGATGATATCCCAGAACAGGGTTTCTTCCCCTGGAGTACATAGATTGCTAAAGAGTTGATAGATTAGATATCTGTGATATCTATCTAATCTATCTAATGATATCACAGATAGAAGATATCTGTGAACTTGGATGTGAAAAAAATCATTTTTATGTTCATTCATTTGTAACTGAAATTTTGCATGCTCTTTAATTTTGAATTCTTAAAGAAAATTATTCTGAGGAATCCACAGAATTTACTAGACTGCTAAAGGGGTCCATAACATGAAAGATTAAGAACCCCTATCATAGGGTAATAGAATCATAATTTTAGAGAGGGGCAGGATTGTCCAGATGGTCTACTCTATCCTCATCATTTTATAGATATAGATATAGAGCAAACTGAGGTCCAGAGAGGATAAATGGTAGTATTATGGTCACTCTGACTCAATGAAGGTCTTTTTACTAAAATGCTTGCACTTTCTATTGTCTATCCTGTCTTCTGTAATCATGTGTATCATTATTAGGCTGTATGTTATTCAAAACAAATGAATAGGACAATAAAACATTATTATTCCCTCTCCCCCCAACATAGTGTTCTTCTGTGCTAAAAAAAAAGTCGAGCAAGAACAGTTGAATCAAACAACCTTGAAATTTGTATAGCTATTGCAAGGATGTTAAAGATAGGATAAAGAATTATTCTCTGTTTCTGGCCTTAGCTTCAGCCATTATTATTCCTTTGTGGTGAGGTGACCTATGACCACAGACTTCAGGCAGTCTCTCTTACATCTTTCTTTGTACCTTTTTTAACCAATTAAGTTCTAAGGTAGAGTCCAAAAAACAAACAAACAAACAAACACTTGTTTGGTTGGAAATGTCTCTCATGACTTGGAAGAGTGGACAGAGTACTGGATTTGGAATTAGGGGATCTAGGTTTTAATTTTGTCTTAAATATTTCATCACATCTATGCTACTCTGGTTAACTTCTCTGAGACTCAGACTAGATGGCTTCTCAAATTCCTCCCAGCCCTAAATTTGTGATCATTTGAACAAATAGCTTATTCACTTTGTGAAATTATAAGTAAACACATGCCCCAAAAAGTTCCTTTTAAATTGTGTTATGTATTAGAATACATTTGGGGTGCGTGGTGGAGATAATGAACTTCACAGTTTTCATTCAATTTCCAGAGGAGTCAAATAGGCTTTCCAGGGGTTCTGTGCTACCCACAACACTCCTAAGTGAAGGCTGAACCAGATTAAAATGTAATTCAGAGATATTTACCAAAATAAAATAAAACACTAGACAATGTAAATATTTCTAAATCAATATGCAACCAGGAGGGATGTGTATGTATGGTTTGGTGTTCCTCATTTCTGTTTGAGATTGATACTACTGATTTAGGGTAATTAGAATTTTTACCTCTTATTTTATAGGAGATTATTTTAAAATTTAAATTTAATTAATTAAATAAAATTTTAAAATATAATCTTAAAATTTTGCTTATTTTTTTTTTTTGCAGCAGCATTGGAACTAAGAAAACCTATATTCATATCTTAATTCTGACACATTCTGGCTTTATGACAACAGACAGTCATAACCTCTTAATGATCCTGGCAACTTTAAGATTATAAATTACAGAGAAGGTGATGCTCTATAATAGTAGAAAGTTTCTTCTTATTTTGAGCATACCAATGAAAGGATAGGTTTAATTCCTGTCTCCTTATGTTTTTATGCTGAGATACCAATCCCAATCTGTTCCTCTCCACTATCCTCTCAGAGGCCAATTTCTTATGTTGTTCAGTTGTGTCTGACTTTTTGTGATCTCATGGATCTTAGTATATCAGGTCCTTTTTTCCCCTACTGTCTCTTGAAGTCTATCCTTGTTCACATTTGTTGTTTCCATGACACTATCTCTCTATCTTATCCTCTGTCATCTCCATCTCCTTTGGCTTTTATTCTTTCACAACATTAGAGTCTTTTCCAATGAGTCTGTTCTTCTCATTAAGTGGCTAAAGTATTTAAGCTTTAGATTCAGTATTTGACCTTCTAGTGAAGAGTCTGAATTAACTTCTTGAAGTATTGACTGATTTGAACTCTTTGCTGTCCAAGGAATTCTCAAAAGTTTTCTTGAGGACCCCAATTTGAAAAGATCAGTTCTGTGACACTCAGCTTTTCTTCTAGTCCCACTCTCACAGTCAAACATAGTTACTGGAAAAACCATAGCTTTAACTATATGGACCTTTGTCAGCAAGGTGATATCTCTGCTTTTTAATATGCAGTCCAAAATTTCCATAGCTTTCCTTCCAAGGAACAAGTGTCTTTTAATTTGTGGCTGCAGTTACTGTCTGCAGTGATCTTTGAACTAAAAAATATAAAATCTGACACTGCTTCCATTTCCTTTTCTCTCTGTGTGCCAGGAAATGATGGAACCAGTTGCCAAGAACTTAGTTTTTTTGATGTTAATTTTCAAGCCAGTTTTTACACTTTCTTCTCACACCCTCATCAAGAGACTTCTTAATTCTTCAACAACAACAACACAAGTCTATAGTTCAAAGTTATCAAAGAGTGGGTGTCAAACCATCTATATCTCAGAAGTCCTTTCCAAAGAACATATTATTTGGCTTCTTTTGGTTATTTAATGTCAAAATTACCTTGATGCTTACATAGGAATACTTTTTTTTTTACTTCGGTTTTCAGGAGACTGAAATGTCTCTCTAAATTTGGATAGGGATCTATCTAGCCCACTTAAGTATAAAGAGTTGATTTCCATAAACAGGTCATAAATACAGTATCATCTAAAATAATGTGCACATATGTGTATAAAAGGGAAGATTTCATATTTTCTTACATAAGGGATCACAAAAATAGGAATCAGATTATTTTGGACTAGATTCTAATTCAGCTCTGTTCTTGAATCTGTCTCTGATTTGTCTTTCAGTCATTTTACCTCTTTATGGTTTTGAATCATATGGTGTCATAGCTACAAAGGATCTTGAAGATCATCTCATTTAACACTCATTTTACAGGTGAGATAACTGAGATGAGAACAAGCAAAGTGACTTGGCCCCCTGAGTCATTTTGGAGTTGGGGTATTAGCTCAGTTCTTTTTAATTTGGTCCAATTCTCTTCCAATATACTGTAGTTGCCTTGCCCATCTACAAATCCATACATTTATTTAATCTGGGAATCTCACTTGCATTACTGTTTAATTTTTCACAAGACCTAGAATAATTTTTGCCTTGTCTTGCCTTATAAAAATATCTTTTCATTTTGCTTTTTAAAAGAAGAATATTATGGAGATTAATGAATGAAATTGCAATGCTTTGGGAAGGAATTATATTTAAAGATATATTTTCTATTACATATCATTGGATCAGAATACCTTAGTACTACTCAAAATCAGATAATGTAGATAAAGCACCTTGTCAGTTTCAAAAGGCTATAGACATGTCAGGTATTATTAAAACCATGGCAATAGATATCAGTTATTTGTGTGTGCATGTCAAAGTATATTTTAAAAACGGGAGCATCATCCATATAGAATCATGCCCTTATAGATGAAGATCTCTCAAAATGGGTCATTTGCAGGACTAATATCTGGAAAGCATTCAGATCTAGTCACACTTTGCTCTATAGAAATTATAGAACAGGGGCAGCTAGATGACTCAGTGGATTGAGTGCCAGGCCTAGAGATGAGAGGTACTGGGTTCAAATTTGATGTTAGGACCCTTGGTAAGTCACTTAACCTCCCCACCCCATTGCCTAGCCCTTATCACTCTTCTGCCTTAGAACCAATACACAGTATTGATTCTGCAGGAAGTTAAGGGCGTAAAAAAAAAGACATACAAAGAATATCAAAGAAAGTAGAAATCATTTTCCTGAGTAGAAAAAAATCAGAATCATGACTGAAACTTGGGCATTCTGAATCTACATCCATTGAATTTTCTGTTGCATCACTAGTCACACAAGACTACACTGCATTCAAGAAATCAAAAGGCACTTTAACTTTGTATCAAATATCTTTGATAAAAGGCTGATATCCTAGATAGGTAAAGAATTGGTACATATATATGTTATAGGTGAATAACATATATATGTGTATGTATATATGGGAGGCTAGGGTGGCTCAGTGAATAGAGCAACATGAATCAAATCTGGCCTTAGATATTTACTAGCTATATAATTCTGGGCAAGGCACTTAACCCTGTTTGTCTCAGTTTCCTCATCTGTAAAATGAGCTGGAGAAGGAAGGTAAATCACTCCAGTATCTTTGCTAAGAAAACCCCAAATGAAGTCACAGAGAACAACAATAAACATGTGTGTATATACACACATATGTATTTATATATGTGTGCATGGATGTATGGATGTATGTATCACAAGTCATTTTGAAACAGAGAAGTTGTCAAGTATGTGTACAGACAGTTTCAAGAGGAAGGATGAAAGTTATCAGCATGATAAAGTGGAAAATGCAATGGCAGTAGAACCAGAGTGCTCATAGTCAGAAATCCCAGTATTGTTACTTACTGCCTCCCTTGTGACCTTGGGCAAATCTGGTTCCTAGTTGCTCATCCAAACATTAGGGTCCTGGCCTACATGGTTTATCAAGTCCCTTCCAGATCTAAATCTGGTGTCCTAAGATAACTATGGAAACATTTTTTATATCACAAATAATAAAATAAATGCAAAATAAAAACAAATAACTTTAAGATTTTTGCATCATAACCATCAGATTGGCAATGATAGCAAAAATGGAAATAGTCAATACCAAAGGGGTTGTGGGAAGGTAGAGACATTAATACACTACTGGCAGAGCCATGAATCAGTCCAACTTCTCTTAAAAACCATTTGGAATTAGTAAGAAATATCACTAAAATATTCAAGCCTGTTGACTGAATACTTCCACTATTGAACATATAATTTAGTTATGATATAAATATACATACAAATATATCCATACCAAAATATTTCTAGTCATATTCTTTTAAAGAAACTTTTACCTTCCATCTTAAAATCAACATTAAGTATTGGTTCTAAGGCAGAAGAGAGATAGAGGCTAGGCAATTAGGGTTTAGTGACTTGCCAAAGCTCATACATCTAGGAATTATCTGAGGTCAAATTTGAACCCAAGACCTTCCATCTCTAATTCTGGATCTCTATCCACTGAGCCACCTAGCTGCTTTTCATACTCTTTTTGGTAGCAAAATCAAGGGACACAAAGTAGGTCTCTATTTATTGGGGAATGACCAACAAGCATGGGACCAAATAGGTTGTAAGAAATAATAAATATGAATAATTAAGAGAAAGGTGAGAATTAGATGAAATGAAGTAAAGTAAGTAGAAGCAAGAAAAAAACTATATAAACTGACTATAATGATGCCAAGGAATATAATTGTAAAAACCATTAAAACTCAAATCAGTATAATGACCAACTTTGGTTGCATATGACTGATAATAAAATTCACTTCTCTTATTAGTGAGGTGTTAGGCTCTAGGAACAGAGTGAGGCATATAGAGCCAGACAAGGTCAATTTATTTATTTTGCTTAACTATACCTTTAATAATGAAATATTCTCTTGGCTGAATCAGTATTAGGAATAACAGAAATGTTTAAAATGTATCAATAACAGTTATTTTTTTAATAACCCTTACCTTCTGACTTAGAAACTATATGTAGTATAAGTTTCAAGGCAGAAATGAGGTAAGGGCTATGTTCCTGTGGTTAAGTAACTTGCCCAGGGACACGTAGCGAGGACATGACTGAGTCCAGATTTGAACTTAGGATCTCCTGTCTCCAGGCCTAGCTCTCTATCCATTAAATTAGCCACCCCAATTATAGTTTAAAAAAAAAACAGGCACTTTATTCACGTAGTTAGTATTATTATAAGATTTAGAGATATAAAGAACCTTAGGAATCATCAATCTAATTTGTATAAAATTTATATAAGTAAATCTTTCCTTATTTTGAAACAAAAATTTAATCTCACAATCTGATGTAAATTGTGCCTATTCTTCTTGGTTCATCATCACTTTCATCCCTACTTTTGGCTCAAATTTATGTAATATACTGAAATTAGCAGGTTTTGTGTTGTGGGCTTCCTGAGCTTCAGTTCTTTCATATGTAATATGGAGGAAATAATATCCACATTTGCTACCTCATGAGCTCAATATAGAGAAGGGAATTTCCAAACTTTAAATTGCTATGGCAACATGAGTTCTTACTATAATTATTCACTTGAATCAATTGAATCAAATGAGATCCAAGCAGAAACTGATAAGATCCTTTAAGATGATAGGTCAAATATACCCTTAACCAACAATTTTTGCACCTTGGTAAATGGGAGGGGATCAAGAGAGGTTCACCTATAATATGGCAGCTCCTGGAGCAGAGGAAATATGCTGTGGGACAAAGCCACCACTAGGGCTTGGGTAAGCAGGGGAGAAGACACTTCAGTACAGTACAGCTCACAACATCTTCTAAATTTACTGTCCCATGGCAAAGACCTGCTGCTTCTACCCTAGTTGTGGCTCTGATCCTAATTAGTTTAGATACTCAGAAAATAAAAAGGAAGAAAAAAATTCAGTTGGGTATTTTAAACTTTAAATAAAACAACAATAAAAGTATTGTAATAATTGAAGGTCAGCTGACTAGCAAGTCTTAGTTATTAAGTTACATTATGAGAGGGTAACATAGCATCCTTTCTTTCATCATACC
The DNA here is from genome assembly GCF_027887165.1 of Monodelphis domestica. Lineage (NCBI taxonomy): Eukaryota > Metazoa > Chordata > Mammalia > Didelphimorphia > Didelphidae > Monodelphis > Monodelphis domestica. The sequence continues at coordinate 550,753,712 of NC_077227.1, read as the reverse complement.
CAGCACAGAACAAAATATAATTTGTGAATTAAATGTATGTACAATATATTTTCAAATTTTGAAAAATAAGAAAAAAGTCAAATGTGGTTCTATACCACACTAACAAAATAAAATGGCAAAAAAGTAAAATTTGGGTGCTCCAACAGGGTTCAGATAGACTTAGAGATGGCAGAAGTATTAAAGGACTTCCAAACAAACCCTTCCTTTTAGGGCTGAGGAAACTGTGATCTAGAGAGGTTAAGTGATTTATCAAAGTCACTGAGTGATAAGGAGCTGATAATGGGTACATATTTTAATTGAAAACTCTCCTTTGGTTTGATCATATTGAAAAAACATTTCTCAATTGAGTAGCCTATGGTCCCTTGTGGTCCAGGTCTAACCCCAAAGGATTTATCAGCCAACTAGAGATTGGGAAGATGGGTTCCACTCCACCTTCCCCTCAAAAAACAAACCTAGGGCATGTATTGTCACTTTAGGGTGGTTATAATCTAATATCTCTGTAAGCATGCAGAATAGGTACCACAAGGAAAAATCTCTCCAGCCTGCAGATCATCTGGTAGCTGTGACAGGTGTCCCAAGTCTGTGATCAGTGAGTGAGATTTCCCTCTCTCCTCCCCAGCTCCTCTTTTCATTTTGGGTGGGACAAGTGAGTCTCCCAAGTTGAGCAGACCCCAGTGGGTTACAACATCATTACAACAGTTTCCTTCAAAATCTACTTCTACTCTAAACTTTCCTATTTCTTTGGAAGGCACCACTTTCCCTCTAGGCACCCAGGATCACAGCTTTGGGGAGATCTTTGCTACTTCATTGTCCCTCACTTCATATATTTAATCGGATATCAAATCTTATCATTTTTATTCCACATATCCTGTCACCTCTCCTTTCTACTTTCACCACTATTTTCTCATCTAGCCTAGAATATTGCAACAGCCTCCATATTGTTCCCCTGCCTCAAGAATTTCTTTCTCCAACCCAGCTTAACCAAAAGGCTGAGAAGTGAATCTTTAATTCATCCTGCTTCCACTTGGCTACCACAAGGATAAAATAAAAGTCTACTCATGTTACTACCTCACTTAATAAACTCCAGGGTATCCTTTTAGAGTCTTATGAAAATGTTATCATTTGATAATAGAATATTGTCATCATGTAATGATTATTATAATTACAAAATTATTTCCTTTTTATCTCATTAAAATCTTATCTTCCATATTAAAACCAATACTGTGAATTTATTTCAAAGTGGAAGATCTATAAGGGCTAGGCAATGAGGGTTAAGTGGCCTGCTCAAGGTCACAAAAGTAGGAAGTGTCTGAGGCTAGATTTGAACCTAGGACCTCCCATCTCTAATCCTGGCTCTCAATCCATTGGGCCTTTTAATTTCATTAAAAAATTCTATTTATATATAAATTTTGTAACACATATAATTAGTAGTTTGGACATATGATTTAATTTACATAGGAAGCTCCCAATGAGGAACTTCAACTACTACTGCAGGTCTGCCCTTCTGTATAGCTTACAGTTTTAGGCTGTTGTCTACTTAAATGAGAGGTTAAGTGATCTTCCCAGTGTCAGACAGTAAATATATGTCAGAGGTAGGACTTGAACTCAGGTCTTCTTGGCTTGGACGCTAGTTCTTCATCCATATGCCATGCTTACTCTTATTATATGTTTATAATTTATAAATAAATATGCACATATTGTAAGAACGAGCTCATTTTATTAGGACCAACAAGGGAGACTGATCAGAAAATTTTGGAGACCATTGATCTAGAGAATTGACCCAATTTACCATTTTACTCTAATTGAATAAATGTGGTCTTAAATGAAATATGAATTCCCCTCCCCCAGTATATCAGGCTGACTGTCTAACTTCTTAAGATCAGAAGTTAAAATCCAAACAAATTGAAAGCCTTTGTAAATTATTATTATTTTTTAAACTGTAAGAAATAGCTTAATTTTCCTTTTGAGGTCTTAAAATCCAGGCCCACAAACTTAGATAAATAGCAGTTATTCTTCTGGCCATTCATGATTCCCTCTTTGCCGTTGGTTCAAGGACAGCATTGTGAAAAATAAGCAAAGTTGGTGAAAATTTTTCTCAATTTTTTCTTTCCTATATCCTTTTCTCTTTGTTGATAGTACTTATCTCCAACTTAAATGTTAGCCCTAACTCAGGATAGGAATTTATCAACTCAATCATACTGAAATAAATTTCCAGAAAAATTTGAAGATGTATAAGCCCTTTTTAGGTACTTAATTTAAAAAGAAGTCAAAATCTCAAGTCAAAAAACAGAAGCTCTAATGTAGAATTTTAGTTTTCAGTGAATTGGGAGGAGTTATTATTTGGAAGATAGGGCCATCCTGATATTTCTTGAAATTACATCATGTGGATGCTTCACCAATAGGTAAGGATAACCATACTTTTTCAACTTTTCTTTCTTGGTGAAATCATGGAAATAGAATGTTAGAGTTGAAAGATTAGACCTCCAGTCTCTAGGCCTGGCTCTCAATCCACTGGGCCATTTAATTTCATTAAAAAAATTCTATTTATATATAATGTAATTCTCTCCTTCTTCTACATTGTTAAAAAGGAAGAAGCAGTAGCTTCTTCTGGGTATTGTTTTGATATATAGATATGTAGATGCAATAAAACTTTAAAAGCAGATAATTCCTTTTTAACTATGGGTCAAAAAGAAAGAATCTTTTAATAGTTTACTTGTGGGTAAATTTCTTGTTTGCAGCTAGGTGGCAAAGTGGACAGAGCACCCAGGTCTGGATGCTTAGGAGGATTCTCAGGAGAAGATGAATTCAAACTCAGCCTCAGACATTTACTAGCTGTATGATTCTGGATAAGCAACTTAACTCTGTTTGCCTACTTTTCCATCTGTCAAATGAACTGGAAAATGAAATGGCAAATCACTCCAGTATCTTTGTTTTAAAAATCCCAAGTGGGGTGTGTAAAGGGAACCCCTTCCTCCCAGAGTCATGACTTTTCTTCTCGTCTGACCCATTCCATTAGCATGTCTGGAATGCTCCAAACACAGGTCACAGGTTAAGAGCCCCAGGAATATGACCCCGAACCCGTAACCCTAAGTTCCAAGTCACGTTCCTAGGACTCTCACAAAGAATTACTAAAACCACTGAACAACAACAACAAACTCCCTGTAATTGGCTATGATCAGGGAATGTAGATTATTCTGGTTAACCCAATACTCAGTTTCACTTTCTTTAGAGTCCTAGGATTTGGCATAAGAATGGTCCTGAGGAATCATTTAGCCCAGACACTTACTTGACAGAGGAAGAAACTGAGGACTGATGAGTTTAGCTCATCCAAAGCTGCACAGAAACAGTAATTGTACATAATAGTAGAGTTGGGGCTTAATCCTAGTCCTTTGATTCCAAATGGAGTGCCATTTCTTCTACTCAAAGATTCAATTTAATCGTAGTCAAGGGGCTGCTCAATGGCTCAGTGGATTGAAAGCCAGACCTGGAGACAGGACATTCTGGGTTCAAATTTGACCTCAGACACTACCTAGCTGTGTGACCCTGTGTGACCTCAATTGCCTTGCCCTTACCACCCTTTTGTCATGGAACCAATACTTAGTATCAATTGCAAGACAGAAGGTAAGGGTTTAAAATAATTCCAACAGAAAATATTACATGCAAAGTATTGTGTTAATAAAGAACTACTTTCCTTACTGTATACATCATAAGCCAAGAATTTCAAAACCACAAAACATTACTATTATGACAAGATTTATTATTGTTATTAACATTATTATTGAGATTCAGATGGCATTTCAGTATTTGGCACCATCTTTAGGTCCTCAATATCTGGATTTATTATCAGACTTGAGAGATATAGAAATATTGGTTGAGTGGCGATTTTCGAGGTGGGGGGAGTGATGGAATGCCAGAGAACTAACTGAGCATTTATTCCTGTGCTTGGAACTGCCTTTTTGCTCATGATCTTTCTGTATCCCTCAAGCTGCTAATGTCTCTCAACTCAAATACTTTGTATTGCATTTCACCTATGCATATGCTTCATGCTTCCTCTATTCTTATAAGTGTGTCCTATGTTGCCTCTGGAAGGCTAGGAGTTCCTTTTTCTGTCTTTGTTTCCCCAGCACCTTGCATAGTGGCTGACACAAAGTAGGTGCTTAATAAATCTTGCTGATTTGGAGGAAAAATGAAGCAAATGAGTTAATAAAGAAGCTCATTTTCAAGCTTCTTTATTACTGACTTCAGTGACTACAGAAAACTTACATCACCAAGAAGGAGCTCTCAATGCATCCTTGTAAACTACCTAAGAACAGGGGCTCTTTTACTTTTTATATTTTTACATCCTGTGCCTGGAATAGAAGTGTGTTTGTTTTTGTTGTTCCTGTTCTGAATTGATGATTTGTTTGGCAGCAGGAACTCCTGGTATTATTGTCCCACTCATGTGGATCAGTAATTATTCTCAGACTTTTAGTCTTAAGAGGTTGCCCGAGCCCCTGAGAAGTTGTGATTTACTCAGGGATCTTAACCATCATTTTATGTCTCAGGCAGGACTTAAACCCAGGTCTTTCTGAATTCGGATTTTTCTGATATTTATTACTTTTCTATATGTATTAACCCTCCTGCCTGTCTTAGCCTAGATGCTTGATGAATGCTTGTTGAAATAAATCAAAATAAGTTGAGGTTAGCTTTGACCAAGGAGAACAACTCACAGTTGATGAATTAAATATAGAGGCACCCTAAAGTATTTGGAGGCAACTAAGTGGTGCAATGTATAGAGCATTGGGCCTGGAGTCAGGAAGACCTGAGTTCAAATCTGGCCTCAGAGACTTATTAGCTGTGTGACTCCAGGAAAGTCACTTTACCCTGTTGGCCTCCATTTCTTCATCTGTTAAATGAGCTGGAGAAAGAAGTGGCAAACTACTCCAGTTTTTTTGCAGAGAAAACCTAAATGGGGTCACAAAGAGACAGATACAACTAAAAGTACTAAACAATAACAATCCTAAGATATCAGGGTTCAAAATATTCCTAAGCAGAACTAATGCAAAGAACAGGCTTATGAATGAATGTGTTTTCTGTAAGAAATTCGAATGCTATGGGTTGATATATTTTTAGAAACTGAAAGGTATTTGCTACAGCAGCTCTATTCTTCATGCTGCATGAAATTTTCTGATCCAGCACTCATATCCCTATAGACAATTTGTGACAATAATTAATAGCTAGCATTTACATAGTGCTTTAAGGTTTATAAAATGCTTTACAAATATTATTTCATTTTATCTTCACAACAACCCTGGGAGGTAGGTACTATTGTTATTGTTATATCCACCATATCCATCTAGCTGTCCCTAGATGAGGAAACTGAGGCACACTGTGGTTAAGTGACTTGCCCAGGATCATGCAACTTAGGTATGTCTGAGGCTGGATTTGAACTTGGGTATTCCTGACTCCAAACCCAGTACTCTCTTCAAGGAGCCACCTAGCTGCCTCTCAATAAATAATGCCAATAAAATAAGAGAATCACTGTTAAACCAAGGGGTCCCTTTCACCATAATTATACAGCATTTAAAATCAATCAGCTCCCCACCCCCACCCTCAAATGACAGAGGCTTTAACTCCCCTCAGCAGGGAAGGGGTTAATGGACCTGAGTGTGTAGTCTGGTTCTGACCCCTCAATGCCAACACTGTTAGCCGCCGCAGCGCTGAATGACACACCAGACCCATCCAGCAAATACGCTTTTGTCCAGTGTGGCTGAACGTACCTAGCACATCCTGAAGTCCCATTCATTTAAGGGGATGTTCCATGGGAAACTGCTGCCAGAGCACATGCACGTTCCAGCAGCAGTGAAGGCAGCTAAACAAGAGGCTGGGGCAGCTGGACTCAGTATTGGGATTGGACTCGAAGGACCCATGCAAAAAAAACAAACAAACAAAAAAACAAAAACGAAAGATGACTAGTGCAGTGGACTCAAGGCAACAAACATTCCCATTTCTAACCACCTTCCTCAGTCCAAAGTGCATTACCGAAAGGGACTACTTTGCATCCAATAACATTTTTCCTGATTGTAGGTCATACCATCATAGGAGATAATGCAACTGTGTGATGTGGCTCAGATTTCATATGATCATTGCCTGTTAGAGCTGGAAAGATCCTTAGAACGCAGAATGGGAGAAACAGCAAGGTAGAGTGGAAAGAACTCTGGCCTGGCGATCTGATGATCTGAATTGGAATCTCAGTTTTGACACTTACTGGAGGTGTGACCTTGGGTAACTATTTAAGACTCAGTTTCTGCATCTATAAAATGGGGATGAAAATATTTACATTCCCTGCTTTTACAAGGGTACTGTTAGAGAAATACTTTGTAAACTTTAAATTGACACAGAAGTCTGCAGCAAACTTATTGTTGGGGCCAAAAGGGAACTTAGAACACAGATGATTGGACTGAAGATGGAAGGAGGCTTAGGAGATCATCTAGTCTAGCCCCTTTATTGTAGGGAGGTGAAACCTGAAGAATTCAACATGCAAAGGAAATTTTCCCAGGTTTGAATGGGTCTGACATTTAAGCAGCAAGGCCAAAAACATAAACAAAGAACTAGTTCCATTTGGTTGGGTTACTTAAACTGTTAGGCATTTAATATCATTTACCTTGGGTGAAATTAAAACAACAACAACAACAAAACCAACTTTTTATGTACATGTTGAAATTGATTTTTCTCACCACAGGGGTGAAGCTCAGAGGTCTGAGGGGTAGATACCTTTAATCAATTCACAAAATTAATACGAGGTTGGTCTGTTCCATGAAACATCCATTTGAGGGAGTACCATGCTCAGTCAAACCATTTCTTTCCTGCTTCCACATCTGGCACCTAATAAATCCTTACTAAGTCCTTTCCCTTTCTCTTTGGCTCACCTTTTCTTTTTCTCCCACCCCTTTGCCTTTCCCTCTTCCCAAACACCCAAGGACCCTAGCTATGGATTCTATGAGAATTTAGGTCTTTTGGGCTTTTTAGGGAAAATGGCCAATGGGTATAGCCATTACGCCTTTTTTGCCCATTAAATATTAATTATGCTCTGAAGAAAAAAATCAAAGAAATTAAATCAAAACATTTGGTTCTAATTTTTTTCAAAGCAAAGTAAAATGGAAACTTAGGTATATACTCATACTTTTTTTTTAAAAAACCCTTACCTTCTCATTTAGATTGATATTAAGTATTGGTTCCAAGGCAGAAGAGTGGTAAGGGTAAGATCTTTGTGGTTAAGTGACTTGCCCATGATTATTATTACATATCTAGGAAGTGTCCACCTAGCAGCCCCTAATATACACCCATATTTAATAGAATTTTTCTGGTATTTCACTTCAAGTCAACAAATTTGTCATGCAGAGCCCTGTGAAAAAGACCCCATTACACCTATGTTAGGAACTGGGAAAGATACAGAACACAGCTCCTGCTCCCAAAGAACTTAATGAGAGAGTCTGTGTACCTCAGATACAGGCCCTATTCCAAAATGGTAGAGTCAGAAGACAGACTGTTTTTGCTGATAGGAATGATAACAAAGGTAGAAATATAAAATGAAGGAGCTAGAAGAGATCACCAGCTCCCCTGCATACACTTGCCATTTTTTCATCTTGGACCAAGTTGATTTGCTTGGCAAAAAAATGCATTCATAGAGATGGTCACCTTGGGTTCATATAGCAGTTCTGTACTTTTTCTAAATGGAGTCCCCAGGGGTGATTTACAGGGCCTCAGACTAATAAACAAGGTTATGATGGGAGTGAGAAGGAGTTTTCTAATCTCATTTCATATAGAAGGCTGGGGCTGAAGTTCCTAAACCTAGAAAGAGGGCAAGAAATTCAAAATACAAGACTTATTAATACCTAAGGGCTTTTATAGTTAGCTGGCTGTATCATTTGCTTAGTTTTCAATCATTAAAGAAGTAAAGATGGTTTTTGGCACTGTGAAATGCATAACAACCAATTATTAAGTGCCTACTATGTGCCAAGCACTGTGCTAAGTGCTGCTGGCAAACTCTTCTCGCTATTGGAGCAGAGATGAGAGTGCCAATAAATCAGTAAAAGATAGCAGAGAACAGTAGTGGCAGAGATACTAAGCAGAGAGCAGCAAAGTAGAGATACCTAAAAAGAGAGCAACTCAAATAATACAGCTGGCAGAAAGTAAAGATGGTTAACATGCAGTAGGACAGGAGAAAAAAGAGAACAGGAGAGAGAATCGTATCCAATGGCATCACCAGAGAAAATAGCAACTGGCCAGTATTGAGTGTGTGAATTCCTCCAGCCATATATATTTTCTCCTTAAATGTTCTTTCATACATGTTTCCTGGCCATATTTGCTCTCTATTTGTATATCTCTATTTGTTTTCCTCTCCTTGAATTTTACCTCTGCTACTTACTATTACCATTGTTTTTATTACATGCTACTTTCTTGTGCTTCCTGATGCCTTTTGCCTAACTTCTAAACCTGCTTTAAATAGAGGTCCTTTCCCCATATTATTTGAGTGGCTTTTAGAGCTAGAACCCTTATTTAACAGATAAGGAAACTGATACTTAGTTAAGTCAAATTATTTGTCCAAGGTCACATAGTTAGTGTCTGGGAGAAGTCAAGTCTCCTAATTCTGAGTCCAGGTTTCATTCTCTCATACCATACTTATTTCTTCTTTTTCTCGGTAATTCTTAATTCTTCTTTTAATGACATTCTTCTCTGTCTTAATCATTGCCTTTAACAATATAATTTACCCCCTGGGTCCTTCTATATAGATGACAAATTTCAATGTAAGAAGCTGAAGCTTCTTTTAAATAAAAGTTTCTATCTCTTAAAATAGTGAAGAGGAGCCAAAATCAAGTGAGGAAAGATAGAAATTGTTGTAGTATTCTATAATTCAAGAAACATCCTTACAAATTTCATCAAAATTTATTTACTGGTTTTCATTTTTCCATCTAAAATGTGTCCTAAAGGTATGGCAGGGATGTGAAATGAGCCAAAAAAAAAAAAAGGTTTAGGTAAGTCCCTTCTGCAGAAGATGATTCTTACTTGAAAAAATCGAACAAATTAGTTTTGCACTTCTTTACTCTTCTGATCTCTTCCCCCAGATATATAAGAATACTGTTTTGGAATTATTTTTTAATGGAGTTCAAATGAGATTGAAACAATGGTTTCTTTACCACTTTAATCTTTTATGACTAACACTATCATTTTAATAAGTTGATTCATAGCAGTGATTTTGGGTCAATTCTCCTCCACCCACATGAGATATTTTAAGGGTTCAAAATCAAAGATTAAAAAAATTTGAGATGTGGAGTTTCAAAATTTCAATGACTTTGGATAATTATTAGAAGTAAAAATGCACATTCTGGTAACTAAGAAGTTTGACAAACAATAAGAACTGTTAGTCTACTTTAGCTTGGAAGTCAGGGCAACCAAAAAGAAAAGTAGATTGCACACTAGAGGAACCATATCAACTGAGATAGATTTCTTTTCTAAACTGAATGAAAAAAGTATCCTATTTGGGAAAGAGACTAAAATGGTGAGTAATCAACCAAATAGATGAATGGAAAAGGAAGAAAGGGAAGAATAAAAGGAGGCAGGAAGGAAATATGAGAAAACCTCAAGTGATGGCTGCTTTATCCATTAGGGTAATCCATAAAATTTTTGAACAACTCATTATTAGGAAGTTTTTCTTTACCCAGAGTTAAAATCTGTTTTTGTACAATTTCCTCTTGTTAATTCTGACCTGGGGTGAAGTAGAAAAAGTCTAAAATTCTTCCACATAGCTATCCTTAATCCTTAAATATTTATAGAGAGTGATTCCATGCCATCCAAGTTTGCCTTTCTTCAGATCTGAGGGATTCCTGGTTCTCTGTTCAGACTCAGAGGCAATATATTTGGGGATACAGAAGTATGGAATGAACCAGAGAACTGGCTGCTTAGCCTCTCGGCTTACCCCTAAAGTGACTGCTATGGGAAAACTAGAGAGGTCACTTTCTAATCTTTTCACCAGCAATCTACAATGTAAGCATAGAATTTGTAAAGAGATGCTGAGTCATCAGTGAGCTTCTGTTAGAGGAATATGAAGTGTGAGGAATCTAGGATGTTTAGAATAAAAAGCCATCTTTGGGAAACAGACTGAATCAGGAAAAACAAAAAACAAAAGGAGGAAATCACCATCCACATAGATTAGAATCAGGTAAATTTTATTTGTGTCCTTGGTAGTGATCATCTTCCCCTGCCACACAACATTAAACCTAAGACAAACTGAATGTTCCACAGACATATTAAAATCTATTAAATAATGAGGGACATCCAGGTGGCACAGGAGATTGAGAGCTAGGCCAAGGGCAGAAGGTCCTGGGTTCTAATCGGCCTCAGACACTTCCTATATTCCAAAATAATGGAGCTCATTATTTTCCCCTGTTTGAAAAATTTCCCCTCTGCCTAATTTCCTTATTAGCTTAGAGGGTTCATAATCTAGATGTCATACTCTAAAGCTCAGTTTCCCTAAAATGCCATATTCAATATACTGTCAAGTATTATCTATTCTACCTTACAACATCTCTCATGTACATCCCCTTCTTTCATCTGACACTATGACCAACTTTGTGTTATCCCAGTAATCTGCAGGATGGTCTCTCTGCCTCTTGTATTTCCCTGTTTCAGTTCATCATCTATACAGTTATCAAAGTGATCTTCCCAGTACAGTTCTAATTAGGTCACTCTACCCCTAAGATAAAATATAAAAATTTCAGATTGTGTTTTAGCTTTTAAAGTCCTTTACAATCTGTCCTATTTTAAATTTTGCTGTCTTCTTTTACCTCATTCCCTCCACATACGTTACAATTCAGTGAAGCTGGCCCCTTTTCTATTCTCACAAAACATGTCCTGATCATATTTTCATGGGGCTGCCCTCTTTGCCAGGTATTCTCTTCCTCCTTTTTTCATCTCTAAACTTCCTTGGCTTCCTTTGAGTCTCAGCTAAAATCTCAACAATATGAAGTCTTTCCCATTCCATTTAAAGCCAGAGCCTTCTTTTTTTGATCACCTACAATTTACTCATATATCTAATATGGACATAGTTGTGTGCATGTTGTCTCTCCTATTAGACTGTGAGCTCTTTGAGGGCAGCATCTGTTTTTTGCTTTTCTTTTCATTTCAAATGCTTATCTCAAAGGAAGCACTTAATATATATTTAACATATGATTTAGCATATGACACAGCTGGTATAGTAAAAAGAACATTCATTTTGGATATGGATGACTTGGATTTTGAGCCCCCAAACTTCCTAGCTGTATGTGCTCCTAGACAGGTTTCTCTTAAGTTTTTTGAGACTCAGTTTCCCTGATGAGAATTATTGTACTACTAACCTTATGAGGCTTATTTATTACATTATGAGACTTGTTGTAAGGAAAGAAATTTATGAACTTTTAATTAAATTCAGTTCAACTCAATAAATATTTATTAAATGTCTACTATGTTCAATGTATTGTCAGGCCAAAATGAAAAAGGGAAAGCTTTCAAGTAGCTTACCTTCTCTTGGGGTAGGGAGCATTAGAATACATACAACTTTTACTAATCCAACAAAATATATAAAAATGACATAAAGCAATTATATGAGGAAGAGAATGCTAATGGATGTAGATTTGTGTGTAGGGCAGGAAGATGGATAGGTCTTTTGGGAGGTGATACCTTAAATGCCTTAAGAAAGCTAAAAATTCTATGTAGGGGAATAGGCGGAGGAATTCATTCCAGTTGTGGAGGATCATCTTTCCAGAGTCATAGAGACAGTAGATAGAATATTGTTCATAGGGAGTAGCTTGCAGGGCAGATTGATATAAGGAATATAAATGGAGATAGAAAATAAAAAAATGGAAAGGTAAGATTAAATGGGAAATAATTCACAGAGAAAAGAAATCTTTGCAGCATATTTCTTTGATGAAGGTTTCAATTCCATGAAATATAAGGAATTGATTCAAATTTATAAGACTAAGAGCTATTCCCCAATTCAAAAATGGCTTACGGATATGAATAGGCAATTCTCATGGGAAGAAATTCAAGCTATTAATAGTTACATGAAAAATGCTCCAAATTACCATTATTTCATATTATTATTATGCTCTTTAACCCACCTATTCCTCTAGTAGACCTACACTAAAGAAAGAAAGGAGATAAAAGGGTCCTACATGTACCAAAATATTTATGGCAGTTTCTTTGTGTGATAGCAAAAAACCCCTAAAAACTAAACTAGAAACTAAAGGGATACCCATCAATTGATGAATGGCTGAATAAGTGGTGGTATATAAATGTGGAAGAATATTATCATGCTTTAAGAAATGAGGGAATAGATGATTTAAAAAAGACATGGAAAAACTTATATGTAGTAATGCCTAGTGAAGTAAAACAGAACCAGAACAATTTATACAATTAAAAATATTCTCAAGTCAAACAACATTGATAGCAGTAAGAATTATGATCAGTACAATGTTCATCCATGATTTTGGAATTCTGATGATGAAATATGCTATCTATCTCCTGACAGGGAGGTGATGGATTTGGAGTGCAAAGTTAGACATAAATATTTTTGAACATAGTGAGGGAATTCGTGTTGTTTCACTATGATTATCTGTTACAATTAATTTGTTTTTCTTCTCTATTTTTACCCAGTGGGGTGAAAGGTAGAGAAAATAGATTTCTATTAATAAAGAAACTTAAAAAAAAGAGGGCCTAGGGAAGTTTCAGTCACTTTCAGATGATCTAACTATATTGCTAATTTGACTAAATTGATTTGTTATTTAGTGATTTTTTTCAGTTGTGTCCCACTCGTAATTCCATTTGGGTTTTGTTGGTAGAGATACTATAATGATCTGTCATTTCCTTCTCCAGCTCATTTTAGAGATGAGGGAACTGAGGCAACAGTGTTAAGTGACTTGCCCAAGATCACACAGCTAGTAAGTTTCTGAGGCCGGATTTGAACTCAGGATGAATGTGTTTGACTATAGGCCTAGCATTCTATCTACTCCATCACTGACCTGCTTCTAATTAATTGATTTACTTTGTTACAATTGGTCTTTCAAGGAGTCTTGATCTAGAACTGTTTATAATACAAAAATAAAATGTCAAAAAATTTTAAGAGAGGTAGGCTTTAAATGCTGGAGTGATGATTTCAAATTTTTTATTCAAATAGAGGCAACAGGGAACCAAAGAACATTTGCTCTAGGAGGATGACTTGATTAGTTCTATGTTTGAACAATATCAGTATAGCAGTTGTAAAGAGCATGACTTGGAAGAGGTACAAAGCGATGAGATCAATTAGGAAACTATTATAGGTGAGAGATGGTGATGGCTTGAATGGACAGAGGAATGAAGAAAAGGGGATGAATGTAAGGCTATCAATGATAAGACTGCAACTGATAAGGTGTAGAGTGAGAGTCAGTAATAACCATAAATTGTAAATCTGGGTGTTAACTTCAAAAGAAGTAAGTTTTGGAAAGGGATGGGTCTTTGGGGAAATATAATGTGATCCTTTTTAGATTTCTTATTTTTTGAGATGCTGATAGAGAATCCAGATGGAAATGCACTGCAGACAGTTGGGAAAAGAGGACAGGAAAACCATTGTGATTGGATCTATAGACTTGGTAATATAAAGAATTTTGGACTCAAAAGAGCTAATAAGATTACCAAAGAAAGAATAAAGAGGGGAAAAAGATAAGAGGACTCAGGACAGAATGTTGAGGGATGCCCATATGTGAAGGGCAGGAGGACAACAATAATCCAGAAAAGAAGACTTAGGGAGTTGTCAAACTGATTGCAAACCAAGGGAGGCAAAAGTGTCAGGAAGAGGAGGTAGCTGACAAAGTTAAAAGTTGCAGAAAGATCAAGTAGAATGTGGACTGAGAAAATACCATTGGATTTAACATTGCAGAACTAGTTGCTAATGTTAGGGATAGCTGTTTAGTGCAGTGTTGGGAGAGCAGCATTGTCAAACGCAAATAAAAATTTACTGCTGCTGGTGACATATTGACTTAGAAAACCACAAACTATCATTATTGATATTTTATTGCATTTTAAAAAATTAAACATTTCCCAGTTGCATCTCAATCTTGTTTTAGATGAACATAGTTTTTCAGCCCCATGTGGCCAGTCTCAAGTTGGATACCTCTGGTGTAGGTATCCATTTCTGGGTGTCTGGTTGTGAAAGAGAGAAGAGATATGGGCTGACGACTTGAGGATGCAGGGTCAGGTTAAGGTTTTATGAGGATGTGAAAGCTTGGGCATCACTGTAAGTGGTAGGAAAGAAAGTGGGGGATAGAGATTGCAGATAATAGAACATGTAGAAATGATTTTGGATCATAGAGGTGGCATATCAAGGATATATGTCCATCTCCTTGTGGGTCTAAAGTGAAGACAGAATTCATGGGTGTTTAGAAGGTTGATGACTTGGAGGTGTAGGGCAATTACATGGTGTATCGCCAGACATGTTAAAGTTCCTCAAGTGTAAGTGCAAAGGTAGGAGGCAGTGGGGAAAGAGGAAAAGAAGAAGGGTATGAGTCATGTACTGAACTCTTGGAGAAATGAGAGAAAATCTTATGACCTGGACACTAATAAATGACTGAAATAAGGAGCTGGATCAGATTATAAAGAGTGATTTTCAAAGAAGAGAGACTGCAAAGAGATTGCACTGTTAAAATGTTTATATAAAAAGGAGATATTATTATTTATGGATCACCCCGACCCATAAATACTAATGAAAAAAATAAAAAAAAATCTAACATGTAGAATACATACTCTACAGAGGATATATAGGAGAACATGAGAAAGTATGTGAATGGGCTACAATCTGCCCTGACAGATGAAATACCCACATTACTGAGATCACAGATCATATTCTGGAGAATTATCTAATGTGTAGAGGCTCATTTTACATTTGGTTTACCAGTAAAATAATTAGTGTAGAGCACTCGGGTGAGAGTTGTTGAGCTGGATTTTTGGGTAATGGTTTGGTGAAGAAAGGCATTAGGGACAAGTAAAAATCCTGAAAAGTATCAGCTATTAAGTGACATTTAAAAAAAACTTTTCCCTTAAAATAATATGAGTGTATAGAGAGAAAGGGGGTCAACTAGGTGGCTCAGTGGATAGAGAACCAGGATGGGAGACAAGAGGTCCTTGGTTTAAATCTGGCGTCAGACTTTTGTTGTCCCTGGACAAGTCACTTAATCCCAATTGCCTAACCCTTACCACTCTTCTGCCTTGAAATTGATATTTACTATAGATTCTAAGACAGAAGGTAAGGATTTTTTCAAAAGAGAGAGCAACGAGGGAAAAGAAAATAAGTCATGGGAAGATACTGAAAGACAACCATCCCTTCATCACTTTGCCCAGAGTTGGCTCCAGTTATAGCTAAAAGGAATCTGACAAGATATAGGCTGCTGAGGGGGCAGCAGGGTAGCTCAGTGGATTGAGAGCCAGGCCTAGAGATGGGAGGTCCCAGGTTAAAATCTGGCCTCAGACACTTCCCAGCTATGTGACCCTGGGCAAGTCACTTAACCCCCATTGCCTAGCCCTTACCACTCTTCTGCCTTGTAGCCAATACACAGTATTGACTTCAAGATGAAAGGTAAGGGTTTAAAAAAAAAGATATAGGCTGCTGAGATCTGGTTCACAGTAGGGAAAAGGTAATAAGTCATTGAATAAAAGGAATTTTCTTGACAACTTGTCAAGGAAGAAAAGAAGAAAAGTAAGGAATAACAGTGAATGAAATACAACAGATCATATATTCTGGAATCCCAAGTTGTGCTCTTTTTACAACCTTTTGTAAAATGATCAATGAGGAATTTAAAATAATAGCTTACTTAATTTTTTAGTATCCTTTAGAGAAGCCATGCACATGCTTATTTACAATAATTCTATGTGTTCCTGCGGCCTTTTTCATTTTTTACCCTTATTCTTCTTTGTCTTGAGTGCCTTCTTTTCTTCCTCTTCATCTATCAAAAATCAACCCATGCTTCAAGGTCCAGCTCAAATCTCACCATACTTAACTCCCCTAAGAGTAAATGATCTCTCCTTCCTCTGAATGCCACTCCAGGTCACTGATTTGTCAGTGATCATTCATGGTCTTCCACTTTTTTAAAGGATGTGTGAAGCTTGGATCTTCCCAACTAAACTATTAGGAGGAGGAAGGCAGAAACAGGGTTATCTACTTTTCAACACTCTACCACCCCCAGTATCCAGCACATTTTACTCAGCAAATATGTATGGGTTGACTCTAGATAGGCCCATGCAATCATATATAAATATTAATGTAAAAACTTTATCTTTATTGTTTTAATTATTCTCCATCATAAAGTATATGGAAAAATGAGTTAAATAAAAACATAAATTATGGGGACTGCTACATATCTATACCTATTTATAATTTCATTTGTTCTGGGAAAATGAAAATATTAACAATTTATATATTATTTAATGCACCCTTGAGGAGAGGCAGGATAGAATCATTATTTTTAAAGGAAATAACTTTGAAAGTAAGAAGGAAGTCTTGAGTTTCTGACCAGATATAGACTTTTACTGAGGGATACCAAAAAACCTATCTGCTTATTTGAGGAATATATATATTTAAGAGTGAAAAATACACACATGCAGCTATACATGCAAGCATAATATGAATATATCTAGATAATATACATATTTGTACATACAATATAAACATATACATGCATATCTAGATAACATGTATATAATATTATATACATGCATGTATATATAAAATAATATTATATATGTATGTATACATACATATCCATTCTTAAAATATAAGGTAATACACACAAAGGAAGAATAGGAATAGATTTCTTATAAAAAAGAAGATAATATGAAAATAAAAAATTAAAACCTTCCTAATTGGGAAGTGTTTTGGTGGATGAGAGCCCGGAGCTATTAATTTATTTCATTTAATCATTTTTTTCCTGTTCTCATTTTATTAGCATGTGCTTGGAGCAAGTCTCTTTGAGCTCAGTTCCTTGCCTTACAGAAGAGAGAGCAGGTGCCAGAAATCTCTGGAGGGATACTCTCCATAAAGACTTCTGTAGGAAAGGAGGATGTATTTACCCTGTGGCACTAAGACTGCAAGGGGATTGGGGAGGGGAGAGAGGATGAGGGCTGGTGGAGGCCCTGGGAGGGAGAGGTACAAAACAAGGGAGTATGTTGCTATGGTAATTTGGCTGTAGTATTCCCCAGCTTCCTTTGGATGCCCTAGTGGAGGAGGATTTTTAGCACAGAGCTAAAAAAGCCTTTCTGTTAGTTCCTGCAATAGCTGTCAGATGAATCTTTGGGAGGGGCAGGGTATGACTTTGGAAGGTCTTCTAAAGTTGAGAAAGAATAAAGACGACAAGGAGTGGGCAACATTCTGACCTCTTGCCTTGTTTTTTTCAATTTATATTAAGCACCACTATAAAATGGAGAATAAAAATTACAAACAGATGTTAGGAGAATTACACAATCCTGTAGGATAACTTGGATTCAAGTTCCTGATCTGACACACTCATTAGCTGTCTGTCCTTGAGCAAATCACTTTCTTCTTTGAGAGCCTGAGCTTCTCAAATGAAGGGGTTGGACTAGAACAGAGGTTCTTAACCTTTTTTTGCACCATGGACCCCCTTGACAGTCTGGTCAAGGTTATGGACTCTTCAGAATGTGTTTTAAAATACAAAGAATTAAAGGGAACCAACTATATTCAAATGTAAGGATTAAATTATTTAAGAAAAATAAAGTTCATACTTCTTAGATTCAGAACCCTAGGAACAGATGATCATAAGATCATAGATTTATCCTGGATAGGACCTTAGAAGTCTTCTAGTCCATGGCCCTCATTCCTTACAAATAGAAAAACAGATTGTAAGCCGCTAGATGCAATTTTAATCAGGTTTGGACACCAAGTCCAGCACTCTTTCCAAAGTACCACATTACTTCCAAGGTCTTCCAAGCTTCCTTCCAGCTCTGCTCCAGTGTGTCTCCTCACAGTGTGAAAATGAGCTGGGGTCTTCAAAGCTATGCTGCTAGAATGCAAGTTCTGAGAGATCTTACAATGATAATAATGATAATAATAGCTAGCATTTATATAGTGCTTTACAGTTTAACAAAACACTTTATGTGTTTTATTCCTTTGGATCCTCATAATAACCCTATGATATAGTTGCTATTGTTATCCTTTTGCAGATAAGGAAACTGAATCTGAGAAGGGGGGTGACTTGCCCAGAGTCACACAGCATCTCACAAGACTGGAACTCAATCCTTTCATGACTCCAGGTCCTGTGCTATATTCACTATATGACCAATCTGCCAGCACACAACTGAGCCTGGCAACCTATATGGCCTGTTGTCTATGAACTAGTTAAGTGTGAGGAGGCTCATTACCTGAAGGTTACACCAAACTATACCCCAGTGAGAACTTTATTGGGACAAATGGGAACATCCTGATCCCACAAGAAAAAAATGACAATGTACAGGTACATCTAAGATAAATTTTCTCTAAGTAAAGATTTAAGTCATGGAATTGCTCTAATCTTCCTTCCTGCAAACCATGTATATTTTTATAGATGGCTTCTTTCTCAAAGGCAAATCATTACGTGTTTCACTTTATGGTTTTAATTTGAATGCTTTCTACATGGTGAGTTTATTCTTAAATATCATGTGGCATGTTTTTAAGAGAAAGAGTACTGGGGCCAGGAGGCAGGAAGCCTGGGATTTAGTGCTGGTTATTTTTCTAATTAGCTGTGGAACAAAGCATGCAACCTCCCAGATTTCTCCCCTTTATGCCAATAATAATGCAAGCCTATCTCTGAGTCTTATTTTTTGACCAGTAGGTCAACTAGTTTTTTAGTAAGTGCCTACTATGGGCTGGGCACTAAATTAAGAGCTGAGGTACAGTCTCTCAGTGCTTTTACTCCACATGCTTTTGAAAATCTCATTTTCCCCAAGATTCCTATGGAAGCTCATTCCCCTCCTTCTTCCTGTATCTTGTCTTCTGCTAGAGCCAATCACTGGTGAAGTGGACACATTAAATATTTTAACAGCTCCTCAGTGGATAGGGAAACAGGTAAGAAATGAGAGGAGGAAGAGAAGCTAAGTCACAATAAGCCTTGGAGCAATGACACCCCTTGCTTTTTTACACCAGTATTCCTCATCTCAAAGTGGATAATTAAAACCCAAGAAAGCAATTTTCAGTAAAGTCTAATTCATTTGCTATCAGTACATTCACATTATTGTCATTTCTAAATGGATGCCAGGGTAATAATGCCTTGGAAGACCTGAAAACACTTTCCTGGGTTCTGAGGGAAATGTTTCATCCACTGATGGTAGAGAAGAAAAAGCACTGGTCCAGGAGTCAGGAGACCTAGCTTTGGTTCTTCATTTTGCTTTGAAATATGAGGATATTGCAGGATACAATAAATGTGTGTTGCAATTTAATGGGGCTCAAAAAAAATCTGACCTAATAAAAAACTCCTGGGTTATGCCCTCCAAATGTCAAGAGGAATCAAGGAAGGGCCCCAGAACAATGCATATGCCTCATTTGGCAAATTTCTCTAAGGATCATGCATAAGCTAGGTGCCCTGATGGAATCAAGAAGACCTGATAGTCCTCTCTTTGATCCTTACTAGCTGTGTGACCATGGCCAAGTCACTTAACTTCCATCTACCTTGGTTTCTTAATTTTTAAAATGTGAGAAGCTATTGGACTCAATGACCTCCAAGGTCCTTACAGTTTTAAAGCTAGTCCTTTGGCCCAACGGCTGCAAAGAAAAAACAGGCATAGTTGGCTGAGAGGTACATCACTGGAAGGAGCTTTTGACACCAATGAGAGCCCAGATCCCCTAGAAGTTCTGAGTAATAACAACTGACATTTATAAAGACTCTATGCTCCTTGAGAGCAGGAGCTGTTTCTGTTTTTTTATTTTTGTATCCCCCACACCCTCTGAAGCATCAGCCTTGTTCACAGTAGGCTTTTAATTAATGTCTGTTGAATTGAAATAATACCTTGGGGTATGCCAGAAAGTTATCACTCCTTCCCCAATACCATATTAATTCTTTTCCTACCCTACAGGACATGACACTAACTCATCACCCAGAGCTATGGTCCTCAACAACGGATATCAAACTGCTGTATTGTAAAGCATCACAGACAGGGAAGGTATTACTGTCACAATAGGTAATACTGTGAAAGACTGCCATAGATTCCAGGTTCCATTAGATCCTACTCCGGTATCCAGAAGGGAAGTGAAGGGAATGGTGAAACTGTGATAGTCAACACAAATCTCACTCCTCACTGGAAAGTATCCAATACAATTTTGTCAAAATGGGTTTAATGGAAGGACCACAGATGAAGCAAATGGTTAAAGGTCAATCTTTGGTCTTTGCCTGTTTTATGTAGGAAGTGAGGAGCAGGAGGGTGTAATAGAAAGGGTTCTGGACTTCACAGAATGCCTGGGTTGAGAATGCAACTCTGATACTGACCAGCTATATGACCTTGGATAAGTCCCCTCTTGTAGATGCTCTGGGTTTGTTTCTTCAACTTAAGAAAGGAGATAACATTTGTGCTACCTTTCTTGGAAGGTACTTGGGAGAAGAGTGCTTTTGAAAAATTAAAGCTCTATGGAAATTGGAGCTATTATTAATAAAATAACAAAAATTCCTCTATTCACATTATATATTAATCTAAAGAGTTATAGCGTCAAAGAAAAATAAAAGAATTATAGAAAGAAGTCAAATTAGGTCTATTTTTTTATTCTGGAAAAGTTGGGTCTAACACTGTCTAGGAGAAGTGTCAAGGGATAATAGAGAGCTGGGCAGTCAGATCTGGGTTCGGGTTCTGTTTCTGATATATTGAATATGAGACCATATGTAATTCATTTAATCTCTTTGGATTTTAATTAGTTCTGTCAAATGGTTATATCATCTCTAACATTCCCTTGATCACACTAACCTCTAACTGTCCAACTTCTAAAAAGAGTAGTCTCTATTTCCTGCTTCCACTTTTTTACTACCAATCACTCTTCAGCTCCTTTCACTTTCCTCCATTCTACTGAAATAATTTCCCTCAAGGTTACTACTGGTCTTATCAACAAATCCAATGGCCTTTAAAGACAAATCATCCTACCTGATATCTTTGCAGCATGTGACAATGTATCCCACCCCCAATGCAATTATTTTCTATGACAGCACCTTATCCTACTTTCTCTTGCTTTTCTAGCCATGCTTTCTGTCTTTTGGGCCAAATCTTTATACTCTTTCTGTCCACTATGTAGATGGCCCGCAAGAAGACTGACTATCCTTGGCTCTCTTTCTTCTTGGTAATTTCATCTAGGCCAATGGCTTCAATGATCATATCTAGGAAGATGGCTCAAAAATTTCCATCCACAATCTCACTTCAGATCTCTATCTTGTATTTCCAATTAGCTATTAGCTTGTCATTATTAGCTTGTAATATCTGATGTCTCATCTGGCATCTAAAATCTGATATGTTCAGAATAGCATTCTTTTCTCATTTCCCCAAACTCAAATCTCTACTATCCCATTAACTGCATATTTCTGTTGACAGCACCATTATTCTCCTCATTCTCCTATGCTTGAACCTTTAATTATGATTTTGATTCTCACCTTCTCTCTCTCCATCTCATCAGTTCCCAACTCAATATAGTTCTGAAGATGAATCAGCTGTTTTTGACTTTTGCCACTAATCACCCTGGTTTTGGCTTTTGTTAGCTCTTACATGAACTATTGTGAAAACCTCTTAACTGGCCTTCATCTATCCAAACCATCTTCTCATTGTTACTTGATGAAGCAGCTCAATTCCAAACCTTCACTCTTTTACTCAAAAACCTTCAGAGTCTTCTCTTACATTCTTATGTTATTCAAAGCTTCCTATAACCCTCAGTCCAACCTACTCTTCCATCTTTATCCAGTACTCTTTGTTTTGATGTACTTCATGGTTGTATGTTATGAAATGTGCCACTCACAATCCCGGTACATTTTCCCCTTTTTGTCTCTGCAATTTTACTCAAACCAAATCCTTATGTTCATTTATTCATTCATTTATTCTTTTCTTTATTCATTAATTTATCTATTTATTTATTCATTCATCCATTCATTCATTCATTTATCTATCTATTTATTTATTTAAAACCCTTCCCTTCCCTCTTAGAATCAATACTGTGTAATGGTTCTAAGGCAGAAGAGTGGTAAGGGCTAGGCAATGGGGATCTAGTGACTTGCCCAGGGTCGCACAGCTGGGAAATGTCTGAGGCCAGATTTGAACCCAGAACCTCCTATCCCTACGTCTGACTTTCAATCCATTGAGCCATGGATCCTCATGTTTAAAAGGAACCTTTACTACTTCTTTCTAAACTACCGCCTCCTTGAAGTACTCCCAGTTCATTTCATATGAAAACCTATTCTTTAAATTTCTCATTACACTACCCATTGATGTTTCTTTTAAACTTATGAAATTATGTCTTGCAGTAGTTATTTGTGTATATGATTTTATCATGACACTAGGTTGTGAGCTTCTAGACAAAAGGGATTATATTGTTTTTCATTTTTGAATCCCCAGTGCCTAGCACCAGACAGTGCATGGAAAAGGTGCTTCATAAATGATGTTTCTGGGCAGCTGGGTGGCACAGTGGATAAGGAGCCAGGCCTGGAGATAGGAAGTCCTGAGTTCAAATCTGGATCAGGAACTTCCTAGTTGTGTGACACTGAACAAATCCCTTAACTGTAACTGTCTAGCCATTACCACTCTTCTGCTTTGGAGCCAATACCTATATTGATTTTAAGACAGAAGGTAAAGGTTTAAAATAATAATGATAACAATCATAATAATAATAAATGACGTTCTACTGAATTTGCTATTGAATAATTCTAACTGCCAAGATGAGATAAAAAGAAAAAAAACCTAGTTCTTAGTGATGTTAATCAATCTAATCTATAGATTGGAAGCAGTAAGCATAACAGAAACTGCATTTAGAGTCAGAAAAGATAGGAATGTTTGATGGTTACTTGTTTGTTTCTTTTTGGGTGACTTTAATTAAGTCATAATGTCTATGCTTCTCCTTTACCTCACTGTAAAGTAAGGAGCATGAACTAGACCAGTGATGGCGACCCCATGGAATGGGGACCAAAGATGGCACACAGAGAGCTCTCTCTGGGCACATGGCTGTGCTCCCCCACCCCCAAAGTTTGTTACTAGAAAGGCAGAGGGACTCAGCAGAGCTGCTCCCCTCCGCCTCTCTACCACAAATGATGACATTTTTTCACATCTCCAGCCCCTCTGCTCAGCAACCAATGGGAGGGCACAGGGGGTAAGATGGGCAGCTCACAGTTGGCAGAGCTGGAGGAGAGCAGAGTGCTAGGGCCACTCCCCTCCCTCCCTCTACACTCATTGAGAACATTCCTCACTTCACTTACCCCCCTGGCCAGTAACCCAATGGGAGTTATTCCCACCCCCCAGGTAAGTGGGGGCAGGGTACACCTAACACTCTATGGGGAGAGGGACACAGTCTGCTATGGTGGGGACCAGCACTGCACTTGTATTGGGGGTAGGATGAGGGTGAGGTCTGGCACTCCATCCCTAAAAGGTTTGCCATCACTGAACTAGACCTTTAAGCTTCTTTTCACTGCTAAATACTGATTAAGCCTTTCATTCTAAAGATGAAACTCATTTTTATGTTTCACCATTTTTTTCTTAGTATAAGAATCTAGGATAATATAATTTAGAACTGGAAGGGGCCTTTGAGATCATTGAATCTAACTCCCTTATTTTACAGATGAGGAAGTTAAGGCATTTTTCACTAAAAGTCACACAGATATCAGAACTAGGATTAGAGTGCAGGACTTTTCATTTTAAAGCCATTGTTCCTAGTGGTTTGCATTTATACCACGTGTTCCTACAAATTGTTGATTCAAGAATTTGTCCTCTCTGTCACCTCTCCCCTACTCCACTTGGAATACTCTTACCAAAAATCCTAAAATCAGGAGCACTGTGAAACAAATTTTATTTACAAAGTGTAGTATTACTTACAAATTGTATTAAGTGAAGAAAATAGAATGCTTTTAAAAAATCAAGGTGTTTTAAGGGACACAGAAACTTAGTACCATACTTCTGAAGTATAGTGATGTCAGAAGTTTTAAAGATGGTTAAAAACATTTTAAAATTTACTAATTTAAATTTTAAAATCTTACTAATTACTAATTTAATAAAATTAACTAATTTAAAATATTTAAATTTCCATGTCTATTTTAGATGAATATGGATATTAATAATATACATGCAGTTAATTTTTTAAAACAAATTACTCCTTTTATAAAGATAATTTCATCTTTTCTTTTTTTGGCAGGATGTGCAACAAATACCTATTTCTTAAACTCAAAGATAACCCAACTTTATCATTAAAATTTTTATTATCATTATTACCCAGAATTATGATTTCATCAGTTTGAGGAATTCATAGTATAACAAATCTTTTCTGGAAGCAGGTAGCTAATACCATGGCTAGAGTACTGGGTTTGAAGTCAGGAAGATGTGAGTTCAAATCTGTCTTCAGATACTAGTTATATGACCCAGGAAAAGTCATTTAACCTCTCTTAGCGTCAGGTTCCCCAACTATAAAGTAAGGATACTAATAGTATCTACCTCACAGATTTATTAGTCCTTAGCACTCTGGTGGCTACAGATCAGGCCATAATCAATCCTTGTTTCTTTCCTTCTTACTGATACAGATCTATAACTCAACTGAAATTTATAAGCACAGAGAGTTGCCTGGGGGTATTAAGAGGTTAAATAAAATACCTATGATCTCATAGCTAGTGTGAGTCAGAGACAGGACTAATTAATTAAGTAGCTAGGTATTGGTTTTTTTTAATATAGTCTAGAAAAAGTCTCATCATGAACACATGTTTTTCATTAGAAGGCAATTTAATGACGATGAAAATGATATGATGTTTCTCCTTCTATAAAAGGCTATTTTATTGAGAGACTTGAAGACATAGTTGGTAACAAACAAACTGTGAGAATTTATTTTTCATGTATTATATTAATTTCTACTTAAGGGTCATGGATTACAGAGAGTTTTTTGTTAATTCCTGTGTCTGAATTCTGGGTCAGAAACTGATTTTTTTTTCATTTTCTTTGGCTTTAGGAATTTCCCCTTTTAACTTAAAATTCCCTTAAAATTTGTTTAATAGAAAGTGAAGAAAGGATTCTCTTCCCTCCTAGGTGACCTTCATCACATGGAGTAGTGTGTATAATTTGAGGACCATCTCCTAATTATTTATTTACTAATTAGAGATGTTTTGGGATATTCAAGCTAGGGACCTCCTAAAAGTCAATTTTAAGATCTGCCTGAAGGACTTTTGGGGTTTTTGGTCATTTGAGGGGGCTCCTGATCTATCACTTTATTTATTATAATGCTAGCTTAATCAATAAACTGATATTCCTACTCAAATCAATCTCTGAAATAATTTAAAAATGATGAAACCAACCCACCAATAAATAATAAGGCCAGGTGGAAACTTGACTTCCTTTTATCCTCCTCCTTTAGCTTTGATACCTTGAAAGCCTTTCTATTTTGATATAAAGGATATTCTGTGCAGGAAGGTACAGCATTGCCTTTCCACTTTGGCCTCTTCTGTCTGCCTGAACCAATTTGTAGAAAATTGATGCACTGCAAGGCAGATAATGCTATGGATCATCCCTGCTCTTGAAATTGCAATAGGAAAACAACAACCAAGACCACTACCCCCCCCTCCAAAATCCTTGTCAATAATTTCCCAAAGGGAACATCTACTTTATTTTCAATTTTGTTCATTGTGCTCTAGGGGACTATAAATTAGTTAAGTGTTTACTAGATTAAAACCTCAAATTTACAATTAAAAGCTGATGTAACCTAATCTTTACTGGTCAGACATTTCAATCACCCAGGGCCTGTTTCTCATCTAACTCTTCACCCCAGGGAGCTGAGACAAGCATGGAGTTCCCTTGAAGTTAATGGGAGGTCATTTCTCAGAACTACCCCAGAGGAGCAGAGAGCAAGATGAAAATGGGGCCCAGAATTCCCAATAATTAAGGACAGGCCAGATTTAATTAGATTTGATATATGAAGAGATCTCATATTTAAAAAAATTAAATGACTTTATGAAAGGAAATGAATGGATGCATGGATGCTTAGAAGCCTAACTCTAGCAAAACTACAGATTTTGAATTGTGGATAAAAGATAATTTCTCCTTTTGTATATATAAATATATTTGCATACATAGGTATATAGATATACATAAATATTTCAAAACCGAGTAGTAATATATTCTATTCCATTCATTTCCTTTTCCTTCCCTTTTTTTGCCTACTCTCCCCTAAACTTCTGATCTCTCTCCTTCTTTCTCTTTTCCTTCCTTCCTTCCTTCCTTCCTTCCTTCCTTCCTTCCTTCCTTCCTTCCTTCCTTCCTTCCTTCCTTCCTTCCTTCCTTCCTTCCTTCCTTCCTTCCTTCCTTCCTTCCTTCCTTCCTTCCTTCCTTCCTTCCTTCCTTCCTTCCTTCCTTCTGTCTTAGAATCAACTAACAAAGCAGAAGAGTGGTAAGGGCTAGGCAAAGAGCTAGGTTAAGTGACTTGCCCAGGGTCACACAGCTAAATAAATTTGAATCCAGGACCTCCTGCCTTCAGGCTTGGCTCTCAATCCATTGAGCGACCCAGCTGCACTTTCCTTCCTTCCTTTTATAGATGGGGCAGTTTACCTCTATAAGGTTCCATCTTTCTATCCTAGGACACTGAGATGCAAAGATCAGTCTACATAATTTCAACAAGGGGATTAAGGAAAAAATTGCTAAATATTCTATTCAATATAATTTTACAACTGCTAGTAAATTGTTTTTGTTTTTCTGTTTTTGCAACACCTCAACAAATTATCTGTGATGTTCATATGCATGGAAGATGAATCATGGTTAGACTTTTGGGTTAAAAATATGTCCCTGATTCTTTGCCCATTGTGTCTTGTGCTGTGTCACTTTCTAAAATCAATATTATAGTTTTATTTTGAAGGAATACAGTATGCCAAGGTAGCATCCCTCCATTCTCTTGGGCTGGCTCCCCAGCAAAGCAAGTTTGCCATTTTCAAAATTCATGATTTTTCCATGTCTTCAGATATAAGCATGCAATTATACTTGTTTTAAAACTACTTTTTAAGTGGCTCAATACTAGAATTATTAATGTAGAGAACAAATTAGTTAAGTTGGTGAGACAGTAAATATGACATTTTAAAGGTAAAGAATGTCACAACTAGTTTAATGTCTTTTTAATACAATGAATAATTACTCTTTTAGACTAGAGGATGACTATGCAAAATTATTTGACCATAACAACTGATGGCAAAGGTGTTGAGATAGTAATCTTCTTTAAAACATGATAAAATGTTATTTATCATGTTTGTGAATGACAAATTGTTTGCCTTCTGCAGATAGTCATGTTTGATTTGGTTTTCATTAAAAAAGATGATTATAAATATCAATAAAAACATTTGCTGTAATCCTTTATTTTTGAAAAGCATTATTAAGCCTAGATTTTCAAAATGGGTATTCTTATTTTGCTGTGCAAATCCATCATTTGAACAGAAATTGAGCATTTAAAGTTAGATAAAAGAAAGAAAATGTAGTTAGTTATTTACTTGACTCGCATAGGATATGAATATCGATGTTAATTCTTAATTTTGGAAAAGGACTTTCCATAGTTGGACAATGCATTTCAACTTGTGTAAATATTCATTAGGTTTATGCCACATTCGTGCGCAGTTTACTTCATTTCTGAGAATGTTTTCCCTTGGTCAACAAACAGTGCAATCCTAAGAACCTAAGCCATTCCAGTTAATTTCTTGAAAGGATTTCTGGTTTCCTTTAAAACATACCAACTAGGTAACAGATATGTGGATGTACAAAAGCAGATGGAAGTGAAATAAGTAGGACCTGATCAATTCTTTTCTGTCTACGTGAAAAGAAAAAAAATCAAAATATGCCAATTAAATGTTTAGTCATATTTAATGCTATTTGTAAAAGCTATACAATATATCCTAGGATAGAGTTTTTAAATAGCCACACTAGAAGTTTCAGAGACTTCCTTGTTATTCTGAAAATGGCAAGAGTGGCAATTCCCTCAAAAAAAAAACCCAAACAGATATAAATTCTTTTCTTAGTGGTTTGTGCTTTTGGATAAATAATAATGTTATTTTCTACAATACCTTTCCTTAGATTTAGATAAAAATCACATTCATCATTCTCTCCCCCAATTTTATTTGCAGTAACTAGAACTCTGAAGTATATGTGAATTACTTAAGCATTAATACTGTACGTGCCACTTTGTGGGATAAATCTGTTATTCTTAAAAAATTGTGGGCTTTATATTTTGCAAGTTAGATCCCCATGATATGGAAAAATTTACAAACTTTTTTTGTGTGTTTTTGTTTTTTAAATTTAAATATTTTATTTTCCCAATTACATTTAATAACAATTTTCAATATTTTCTAAACTTATAAGATCCACAAACTATTTTTAAAGGTCAATTTGAAAAATTAATTATTACTTCTTTAATCTTTTTTTTTTTTGGCAGGGGAGAGGAAAGGTGAATCTAGCCTTTTAGATGTAGTAAATATCCATTAATCAGAATCTATATAACTGCAATTTGGAATTAATCAAAATTTAGTGATATCTTCCAAATTAGGAGAAAGAGGAAACAACATGTAGAGAGCTTATAATGGAGATCTAGCAAAATGACAAATGAACAAAATCAACTTCTAGCTTACATCCTAGGGTCAGTAGATCAACGTGCCCACCTCACAGAATGCTGGGTTGGCAAGAGTCTTAGAGGTCAAATGAAGTCCAACCTCCTCATTTTACAGAAAAGAAAAGCTTCCATTTTCTATAGTCCTGGATAATGATAATTATTCTACATAATGAGGACCCAGAGGCCTTGCAGAATCCTTAATCAAAGGCTGAATTTGCATCATTAAATTCATTTTACAAGAAAGATTCTCTAAAAGTGATATACAGTAGGACATGATCCTTCTGAGCTCTCCCCCAACTTCTTTTTCTTAAAAGACTCTCCTGTATTACAAGAATCTGCCTTGAGTCTTGGACAGCAGCAAACACTTTGAGGATAGTGACAGTACCTTATTTTACTTAATATCCCACTGGTTACCTCTTTGGGATTGTTTCCTCAGTTATAAAATAAAGAGTTTAACTAGTTGGCCTCTTTGGTCCCTTCGAGCTCTAACTTTAATCCCATGATCCTTTACTTCCTAGAACAATGCTTTGCTCAGAGTAGATGTTCAATAAATATTTGCTGAATTGAATTTTTTTAAAAAGAGATTTTTTTGGGGGGGTAAATCTCATTTAGTAGGAAAACTGAATTTTAACTGCATTAACCTATTTTCTGAACATTTGTTTAGATGAGATTTTACTATATGTAGCACATTTGTTTAAAGCAAGACACAGCCATTATTGTTGTGACAAAAAATACCTTTGTTACAGTGGACAATTTGGATTTTTTTCTTCTTTTTGAAAATGCTATGGCATATTTTCAAAAGCCATTCTAAGTGATCATCTCCAAATGTCACAACTAGATTATTACCATAGCAAATCAAAGTGTTCTTCACTGACTGTGAGTGAACAATGTGAGCAGTTTTCCACCAGTGAAGATTTGTGCTATGTGCATGACTTTTGAGTTACTCCCAGGGCACTTAGTTGTTGGGTGCCAACGTATCCCCTTATCACAAAGTTGCATGCCAATCCAACACTCTTGTGTTTTTTTCAAGTAGCAGGAGTGGGGCACAGAATTGTCCCAGAGGAAATAATTATAGCTCCCATTTCTATAGCCTTTTACAATTCAAGAAACATTGATTCATCACCCACTCTGTGCAAGGAAACAGGTTAAGTCTGGAGGAGACAAAGGTGAAAAATTACATGTTATTGACTTTGAGGATCTTTATTTCTAAGAGGAGGATAAAGGAGAAGATAAGAAATATCCAACAATAAGTAAATTAAAGATAGGGTATACGTATAAGAAATGTAAGTATAGTAAAAGGTAAAAGAAAAAGTAGAGATAGAGACAAAGTACACTAGGAAATTTTGAGGAGAGAGAACACTTGAAACATTTAGAGGTTAACAAGAAATGCTAAAGGATTCCATTCTGAAAGACTCTAATTCATCCTTATTTCCCATTTCAAAAACAAAGAGGATGACACTTTCCAAGATCTCTTGGCTCTGAAAGCCCAACATGAGAAGCTCAACAAATTCCTTTATCAAAGTGTATCCCTAACCACTTGCTATATCCACAGATGTATACAATAAAATTTGGAATCTGAGCTTAATGCAGTGCACACTGAACAGAGAAAAGTCACAGAGATCTAAGCTAACATCCCAATGGTCCCTTTAACTCCATTCTATAATGTTACCTTATCCTAGAAGTCCTCTATTGACTCTTCTGGCTCAGAAAGCAGTCACAGAATTAATGCATTATTAGTATCTGAGAGGTTTTAGTTTAAGATAGGAATCCTTTTTTGACCATTGTAGCAAAAGAAATTCAGTGGAGCATTTTAGAAGTTTGACATCATCTGTTTATATTACAAAAGGCAAGAGGCTTGTAGACTCTGAAAAGTAGTTTCTTTCCCTGAAGAGGCTAGATTTACACAAAGGGCCCTAGTACTTCTTCAGATGAGGAAATATAGTTATCTGAAGAAATGAGGAGAGGTACCAAGTGAATATAAAGTTAATTGTGAAATGGTTACAGGATATATTGAAGAGAGTGTTTTTAAACCACTAAAGTGAAAGGAAATTGGTTGAGTTTTGGGTATACCAAGCAATAGAAACCATATTATCTGGAGTATGATTTAGAGCTTTCTTAGATTTTGGTTAATAAAATCCATTGGTTGTAAGCATTTTAGTTTTACCTCCTATGAAATTTGGTCCCCTCCAATAGAGCCTACAATTCAGTAACACTTAGTTAAAAGAAATATTTTTGCCTAAATTCTAATTTTTAATATTTCTGTTTGAAGTTTGCTACAAAATAAATTTAGATTTAACTCATAGTGAAAGATTTTCAGAAGACAAGGCAAAAGTCCCCCATACACTTCTAAAGCCAGCCAGGGCAAGGCAGTTGCCCAAAGACTTATTTCTTTCTTAAAATCCAAGAAAGCAAATAGCACTTCTGACTCCATTTATTCCCGTGGTTGTTGTTGATTCTATTAATGGCCAGACATTTCTTTGGCAAAGTGTTAAATAAGGATCATAATTTTTCTCTGCAAAACAAAACAAAACTTATTACTGAACTCACTAATTGAAACAATAAAAATGTGAAATAATGGGACTGTACCCGTGCCCCTGACAACTCTCTAAAACTGTAAATTGTAGAGCAAATGTTGACCTGTATTGATGGGATGAGTTTCCTTTTTGGTTATACCAAAAAAACCATAGATTAACTAATTAGGGCTAAGAAACCTAAAATTTAGAAGATAAGGTCAATCATTATTTTATTTCTCAGATCAACTCGGAACTGAGTTTAACTCATTAGAGTCAAAATAACCATATCCTTTTATATCTGTATAACTTTACTTCTGACCTAACAAAGAAATTTGTACTTCCTGTTGCATATTTTTTTAGAGTAATGGGAGTCAGAGGAATGACCAAGCAATGTGAGGAGGTCTTCTAGGCATGGAAACATGATGGGACTGTAAGATATAGGTCATTGTTTGGAGGACACCTTACAAACATTATACTTTGTACTACAGTTCTTTCTGTGCATATCTTTTCTCTGTGATAGACTAAATTACATGTGGGTAGGGGCCATGCTACCTCATCACTTATGTATTAACCTCAGCACCTAACAGATAACAGATACTCAATACATACTTGTTAAAAGAACAAATGAATGGAGGAATATGCTCTAAACTTTGATGACAACAGAAAATATTCAAAGAGTCATATATTAATTTTCAAATAACTCAATACTTAGGGTTGTATATGAGATGACTACATGACCATGATTCAGTTAATATGGATTTAGAGAAGTAGACTAGATGGATTTGATTTGCAAGTTCTTTCAAGTTGCTACTTTCAGGTGGATTTGAGTAAATGAACTTTCACAGAAAGATGCTCAGCTTCAGAATGATTTTAGGCAGGGTTCTCACAAACAACAGCACTTTAACTTAAAGGATTTTTATTATTTTAATCTGGGGTTTCAA
Source organism: Monodelphis domestica (assembly GCF_027887165.1). Taxonomy (NCBI): domain Eukaryota; kingdom Metazoa; phylum Chordata; class Mammalia; order Didelphimorphia; family Didelphidae; genus Monodelphis; species Monodelphis domestica. The sequence continues at coordinate 550,721,445 of NC_077227.1, read as the reverse complement.
AGAATGTTACAAGCATGAATCCTCACAACATCCCTGTGAGGTAGGTCAGTGTTAAGTCTAATTCAATGCAGCTACTAATTCTACCTCAAAGTGTCAACTTGAAAGGATCTGCAAGTCATGGAAACTCACTATACTGGAGTCATTCTTATTTGCCATTTTTAAGCTTCATAACTTTGGTATATGGTGCTTCCCAACTCTTTTAAGATGTTCTTTCTGGTCTCAGATGGGCGAATGACAGTAGAAAGCCCTAGTTTCATACTTTGAAAAATTGTATTTGCATATCACATTTTAATATGTTACTTTTCCAGTTTACATTTTGTACACAGAAAGACACAAAATAAACATCCTTTGGTATTTACTCAGGATAAAAACTAGGTAAAAGGAAGAGATAAGCTTAAGAGCTAGCTGGCAAATCCCATCATCTTGTCCATTATCAAGATTGTCCTGATCCCAACCCACCACCAACATTCAGACTTGGAAATATCAAAAGGAAGATTCCACATAAATTCCATTTGTGATGAGATACATAAATGTAGAGAGTTTTTTGCAAGTAACTGGGACCTGATTTCTCCTATGTCTTTAGAGATGACAATTTAGAAGTGTAGGATCAAACATTGTCCAGAACAGAGGACAAAGTATGCATTCCACTCTCTTGCTCAGCAGAGCTCCTGTTGTAGGAAAAACTTTTGAGAAATCCTTAAACTGTATTGCCACCAGACAGTCACACAGACATGGTTCATCCTGGAGAGATCAGCAAAGTTGGGATCATTGTGGTGATTATTTCCAGTCTCCTACCTCCTGGGGAAAGTCCAACAGACCTTTCTGATTTGAATGAAAAAAGGGATGATGGCTGCCAAGTATTGAAACATGCCTTAAAATTACTGTCAGTATCTATGGCTTCCTTTGTTAAGTGGGAAACATTGTCAGATATAAAATGGTCATTTGTTTAATGACCTCTTCTTTGTATAAAAACAGGATTTTCTTTTGTCTCTGGCTCTTAAAAGTCTTTAACACAAACGAATGGTTGCAGGGAATAAGGGGTTTCATAGTGCAATTTAAATTTACAGAAGAGGCTCAGTGACAAGGAGATTAATTTTTTTCATTAGAGGTCCTAGGGGAAAAAATGACCATTTTGGGGCTATTTCCAATTCAGACAAGGACATTCTCTTCTGGAAGATATGGCGATGATGATCTGTAAAAAGAGACAAGATGGAAGGAATGGGATACTCCTAGAATATTTTGGGATGTGTTAGGAGTAAAACTGCTTCCCTCGAAGATGTTGAGGGTGAGGTGGGTCATTATATCTACCCTCCAAGATGAAAAAAAAAGCAAGAAGGAAACATTAAATATGCTGAAATAGAAGTTGTGAATTTTCTTGGAATTTTAGGCAATCAAAATGCCACAACCATGCCAATGAATGATAGTCAATGAAAAGGAAACATATAAGGAAAAATTTCCTGGTTTGTGTGGATTTGGTGACACTAATCAGTAAGAAGCAATACTAGATCTCAGGTTTCTTGTTTACAGGTGGCCTATATGGAGCTGGAGATATGCCAAATGATTTGCAGTATTTCTCATCAAGAAATTCAAAAGACAGTCACCACGTTCTGATGTATTGGTTAAGTTCCAAATTCAACCAATCATGTGGTCAGATACTTGACCACATAGAGAAGTATGGCTTCATACCAATAAAAAAAAAAAAGAACCAAAAAGAAAACCGCCTTAAAGTATATTCAAATTGAGTAACGAAATGTTGCTAACGCTGTCCGTTTTGAGACTCTAAAAGCTACTTCGTCCATTAGGCACTGCTTTGGATGATGCTACAGACTTTAAGGCGGTTAAGTGAGAGGACACCCTCCAGGTGTTAAATTCCATGAAGATAACGCCAAGAGTCTCCTGATGAAAGTGCTAATTCAGGAAGTCACTGAACATGAGCAGGTGCTCTATGGCACTAGCGCCTTGAACAGGGATCCTGTAAAAGATGACATGTGTGTGAAACAAGGTCCTATCCTTTATGCTAACCCTGGTCTACTGTTAAAGGGGTGGGGAAATGGAAGAGGAACCCAATATAGGGGAGAAACAACATTTTCTTTGCACTGCTTAATAAATGCCAGTCCAAGCAAAATGAACACCAAGCAAACAAGCCTTAATGATGCTGATAATGCCTTACTCAGAAAGTAGGAAAGTTAATCAAGAATAATCAATTCTGAGGAAACACAGTTCTGATTAGGTTGATGTTCTTAACTGGTGATTGGTCTTGTCATTCTGTCCTTTTTTCTTTGGTTTGTTTTGTTAGATAGTTGAGTGACTACTCTGACTAGAGTGTCAAATTTTTAAAGACACTTTTTGAACATAGATGAATTCTCAAATATATTCAGTCTTCTTAATTTTATCATTAAATGTTTGGGTGGAAAAACCCATTATTTTGATTTAGAAAATAAATTTTGTTCATTCTTGCTTTTTACAATTTCAAGTGGCAGGGGTGTGGTGGGAGGATGCTTTGAGTAAGAGAAAAGAGATCTCAAGCTGCTGCTGGAAATAGTGCATACAGATAAAACTATATGAATCACTATAACCACAGCATGTTTTAAGAACTGGGGTAATATTTTTTTTCAAACTCAAGCTGAACACACAAACAAATGGGTTGTTCAGAGTCAATATTAATCTTCTGTGTATTTATTTGTTCTTTAGTGACCAGGCTTTAAATAATCAAATCCTATCATATATCTCAATTGCTTTGGTGTGTATGAAATTGACATATCTTCTTTCTTGCATAATATTCCATAATATTTAGTAGAATAGATTTTTTCCCAAAATTTACATTACATATGTTCATTATGTATGTATATATGTACATACATACACATAGGTAGGTATTCACATAGAGCCACATGTATTTCTGAAGAGAAAATACTTAGGCTGGAGAAGTGAGAAGGTAGGAAAGATTTGGTGTGATCAAGGAAGAATGAGAATAAAATGAGAAAGGAAAAGAGTAGAATGAGTAGCACTAAGTGGGTAAATCATGGAAGATCTTCCTGTGTGCCATCTGAGCACTAATCATGGCCATGTGCTTTTAAGATTCATATTTCTCATTTCCAACCTCACTTTCAGTTAAGTACTAGGTTAAAACAACAACAACCACACAACGACAACAACCACAATTACACCACTACGAAAGAGAGAATTGTTTTTGTTATGTCTTACTTGAGCTCTTGTGAACTGGTGGCCAGCATACTGCGGATGCTTTTGTCAGCCAAAGGGCAGCCAGAGAGACTGTAAGACAGGTCAGGATAGCCAAGTAAGTCAACCCTCTAATAAGTTCAAACCTCCCAAACAAACACAACATAAAAAATTAAAAAATTAAAAAGTTTAATGCAGAAAAGCGATGGGGCAAGTGCTGTATATTGAATTTTTGTATTGTTAACTCTAGATATCTTTCAATGTAAACTTTATGGAATTTATCAGATAATTTTTTGAAATCGATATGATAAAATATGATGTCTTTTTGGTTTAATGTTAAAAGTACTTTGGAAATTTTTAAGATGTATTTGTATTAAAAGACATTATACAACACACAGGTTAGCATGCTTTTGAAGGTCAACATATAGCACTTAGAGGGTTCACACATAGTTCAACATTTTTACTTTGACAGCATTGTTGAGGTAAGCTGAAAACAATAAATTGAAAAGACAGAATCCACCATGAAAAAAATGAAGTCACACCTTCTATGTGAGGCGTAATTACCAGTCACATGACCACTCCCATCACACCCTGGTGTTGGACATCTGCCACCAAACAAAAACAAAAACAGCCAAAATAGTAAGTATGTTTTTAAAAAAAAAATAAAGAAAAGAAAAGAAAAAGAAAAAAAACTTTTAAAAAGTTTCATTGTTTCCAGTTTAGCTGCAATGTCTGCATGGGGATTTAAGCACCCTAAAGAAAAGCTGCAAAATGAACAGGATTAAATGAAAAAAAAAATGGCGTTTCCATACACTACAGCATAGTTAAGAACAAGCAAAATACACATTAGCCTCTCACTTTACTGAACTCGCAATTGGAAACATTTATATGCTGCGAATGTCGCATGCTCATACAGCAAGGCATGTACAGATTCAATTCTTTAAAATAATCCAAAGAAGGGGAAAAGGCTAGGAAGAGAATAATAATTTCACCTCACATTATGCTTACGTTATTAAATCCTTTTTGCTTTCTTTGCATTGAGGATACTTGGGCTTGGGGCTGGGAATGGTCACTTCACCAGGATACCTTCTTTCTTCTAGTGCCTCCTGGAAAGGGTCCAAATCTTCTGGCTGCAGGCAAACAAGCATCTATGAGGCTCACATGGACAAAACTCAAATAGACTACAGAATGCAAATCACTGTTAACAAATATAGCCTATTTCCTAATTATTTGATTCATCGACATGCCCAGTCTTCTAATTGCATTGTAGAAGCAGCTTTGGCCAGTGTGCTGTCCACAATGTCCCAAATTTTGTAATGTTAATATTTTCTTAATTCCTTAAATTCACTTAAGAAAATGCAAACTGGATTTAGTTCAAAGAGGGTTATTCATTCATTCATTCATTCATTCATTCATTCATTCATTTATTTATTTATAAACCCTTACCTTCTGTCTTAGAGTCAATACTGTGTATTGGCTCCAAGGCAAAAGAGTGGAAAGGGCTAGGCAATGGGGGTTAAGTGACTTGCCCAGGGTCACACAGCTAGGAAGTGTTTGAGGTCAGATTTGAACCTAGGACCTCCCATCTCTAGGCCTGGCTCTCAATCCACTGAGCTACCCAGCTTCCCCCTATTTATTTTTTTACTGTGATAAAGTATTCTATTGATTGATCTAACTCACTAAATACTACAAGCTGCTTGGAATCAGTCCCCTCGTCTTATACGTTCCTTGCACAAAGCAGAGCGATCCTATAGTTAAGTAGATGGAATGTTAGATCTGAAGTCAGGAGACCCCAGTCCACTTCCTGGCTTCCTACAATACAATACAATGCAATGCAACACACCTTCTCTATATAACGCAGGCACTAGATGTAAAATGGGGATAAATTTAGGTTACTATCTACCTTCTAGGGTTGAGAAGAAAGTGGTTTGTAAAACTTAGGGTGATATAAATATGTATATGTGATATATGCACATACCTACCACATGTATGTATATTTTATATGTATGTAGCATCAATTCTGGATATCTTTCAGTGTGAACTTTATGGAATATCAGATAATAATTTTTTTAAATTGATGAGATAAAATATACTGTTCTTTTAGTTCAGTGGTGTAAATACATGCACACACATTACTGCCCCATAGCATGTAGCAGTCTTGGGTATAAAGTACATTGTCAATAAATATTTGTTTTGGAATTGATTCTTAATATAGCAATAATTCTTCATGCCACTACCGGTCTATCAAGTTAAATTTTAAAACTTAAAATCACAAAAAATTTTGTAATTGGGTCTCAAAAAAGGAGATGTACAACTGCTCCAAGTGAGTGGCAACTTCATATATTTTTGGCAAGACTAAGAAAAATTCATTTGTGGATAATCTTGAATTTGAGAATTACTTTTACATAAGAAAAGTTTCATGGTACAATGGGGGGAAAAGCCCAACAAAAAACAATGGCCTGAGACTTTAAAGACCAATTCTTGACTCCTACCAGCTGTTCAGATGGGTCAGTACAGTTGTTTGCAAAGGGCACTGTCTAAAGAAATGGATGTCCTATGACTAAAACCTAAATGTTAGACAGGTCTAGCAAATTCAACAAGTATTCACTAAGCAACTGCTGTGTGCAGAGTGCAGTGATAGGTACCGTAGTCTCAAAGATGAAAAAACAAAAAGTCCTTGTCCATAAGAAGCTTGCATTCTACTGGGGAGAAAGGGGAGGCTATATAATATATACACAGATAACTAAATACAAAATATTTAATAGGTAAATAAAAGATAATGTTGAGAGGGGGAGGTACTAACAACTAGAGGAATTAGGAAAGCTCTGTGTGAAGTAGCATCTTTGCTGGATGGACCCTGAAGGGAGAGTGAGATTCCAAGAGGTAGAAGGAAGGAGAGTATTCAAGGTACTGGAATAGGAGACAGCCTCTACAAAGGAATGGAGCTAGGGATGTAATTTCATTCCCTTTCTATATCTGTTAACATGAGACAAAAGTCATTTAACTTCTTTAAACCTCAATTTCTTCTCTCTTATAACATAAGGGATTAAATGATCTCTAAATTCTCTTTCAGTTCTAAATGAATTTTCTTCGGTTTCATCACTTATAAAATGAGATAGTTTGACCAGAAGATTTCTATAGTCATTCCCAATTTTGAAAGTCTAGGTATTTAAGTACTTAGAAGAAATGGAATGAGTGACTGTAGTAGCCAAGAAATTCCTGTAGATGGCAATGGAAGATTAAGATTGCACTTAAAATCTTTCTTTGCCTTGTTGAAGCAAATATGTTCCACAAACACATGCAGGATATATGTCTGTGGCAATGCATGCACAGTATTGTGCTACTGTCATTTATCTAAGGGTTTCTTATTTTTAATAAAAAAGTTGGAAATGAAACTGCCATTTCACATTTGGATATGATTTCACACTGTAAAGACTACTATATTTAGCTTGCCATTCAGATTTAGTACTCTTTAACAATAGCTTGATATTTAGAGCCAAACTGAAGAATATGGAAGGCAGCCTTACTGATTAAAGAGCCATACAGACAGCTTCCCAGGAAACCCTCACAAGAATTCAACTTTTTCTTTTTCTAGTCCTATGGGAAAGATAGCCTTACTCTGGCACTGGTATGTTCCCTTTGTGTTTGAAAAGAATCCTCCATTTTCAAGGGTATAGGAGAGACAACCAGTCCAATAATGCATGAGGTTTTTTTCCCCTTCCACCAAGCAAAGGTTTCTACAATCTGGATGTGGAGATTATAACTGTGCTTTGAAAGTCATGGCCCTGAATTGTAACTTCTGTGTAACTATTGCTAACAATGCCTTAAAAGAATGGTGTGTTTATTAAAGGTTTCAGAGTGTTGTTTTGAGTATTTAAAGTTGCTTTTTTCTTTTTTTGAAAACGGGCAGACTCAATCGATTTAGATCCAGACTGAACATTAAAGATAACATGGTTTTATCCCTTCAATTTACAAGGGAAGGAACCTTAGCTGAGAGAGTGACTTGTGGAGAGGGTCACACAGGTAGTACTTGGCAAAGTGGAGAGATGCACCCAGCTCCTCTGACTCCAAACCCACTTTTTTTTCCCATTGTACCAAGCTGTCTCACTTACCTTTATAATGCTGACAAAAATATGAAATGCTTAATAGCCATTTTAGTATGCAAGATAGTAATTTTAAATCCTCTATCTGAAAAGAAAACCTCGTATTATGTGAAAATGTCATCCTGATCATTTTATGGTTACAGAATGTATTTATAAATTATTTACAGTTTTTATATGAGAAAAAATATCTGCAAAAACACAAAGGTTAAAAAATATAGCTCATAGTTCAAATTATTGACTGATGAGTTTTAGATACAGTTGTGGCTATACTAACATATTTCTAAGGACTAACCCGTTAATAGTGCCTTTTAAGGAAACTATATGTTTTCTTATCACCCAAACACATGGCATTTGACAGGCTTTCAGCCATGTCATCTGAAACAATTAGGTTGCAATGAGCAGCTCTAGATGAAAAAGACATACATTAATCTCTTTGGAATCATCTTCATCTATCCTTCTGGGTTTCATTTTGGTGTAGTCTACTGGCAAGTCCCAGCAATCACCCTCATTTAGCTGGAAACACCGATTGTTCATCACTGCCTGTCGCTGTGGTGACATTGGTTCCAGAGGTGTCAAAATGGTACAGCACCCATCGCGTTGCCTCTGCTTGTTCATGCTTAGATCCAAAGTTCCATTTTCATCAACTTCCATATCAGGATTCTGTCAGAAGAAAAGAAACATTGTTAATCAACTTAAAAAAGATAAATTCAATGATTTAAACCTGCTGCCTCCATGGGTTTCTTAACCATTATTATATTGAATGTATCCTCAGTTAATTTCTAGTTTAAACATTTAAGTCTCTTCCCTCATCCTACCAGAATTGTGTAATATAACACAACATTAATGTAGAAAGATAAGGCATGACATTTCTCTACCCCTCCAAACAAATCTGTGAAATAGTCTCATATTTCTAAGTTTTTTTTCTTCTTCCTTATTTACTAGGGTGGAGAGGAGCAAGCTAGATTTTCAAAATGAACACCTACTTGATTTTAAGTTGATTTCAGGTCTAACACCTGATTGATTAAGTGATGAGCTTAGAAGCCATCATTAAGTTCCCCCCCTAAAAGAAGGGTGTATTTGTTGCCTTAAAACTAATGATCCGAAAAAGAGAGGAGGAGGAGGAGAAGGCAGAATGATTACAAATTCCTCACTAAAACAAGTTTACTAGTTCAAAGGAAAGGTAACTGTTCCTACAATTCCTATTTTTTTCTTTGGATTATGCTCCAATATATCATAACTTCCCCTAATATGCTTCCTTGTTTGCTTAGGAAAAACAAAACAAAACAAAACAAAACAAAAAAACCCCAAACTGATACTGGCATTGCTCACTGCAACTGATGAACTGTGAAGTAAGGGTTATAGGGTTTATTTTATTGTTGTTTGTTTTTAAATGGTGCTTTGAAATAAATCAAGGATTATTTAGAACTCCTCTTTCAGCAGGTGAGAAGAATAAGGAAAAAGAGAAAGAAGAGTGAGCAGGAAAAAACAAGAAAATCATAATGCCCATAACCCCCTTCCCTTTTATTTTTCTTGTCAGAGTGACACTCTTGAACAAAATTTTGATTTCAGAGCTGGTGTGAAAGCTACTGCCTACTCAAATGTCTAGCAGCTATCTCTCTTCTGGATGTAATAACATAACTGTAGGAAGGCACTTGGGATGAAAATCCTTTCCTCTGGGTTATTACCTCAATAAATTATACAGTATTATTCTACTTGAACACCTTTTGTCAAAGCCCATTCCTGATTTCAGCTTTGATGCTAATTTAGGTCCTATAATGTATTTATCCTCTCAAACCTGTCATTTTAATAAACTTAGTGGGGGTGGGGGACCTCGAATGGGGTCATTTTTTCCTACCGCATCTCTTCTCTCCTAGTCCTTAACCTGTTCACCATTTCATCAGCATGGATCACAAAGAACACTATGTGTATGCCGCAAGAACCTCCCCAATCTATAGGATAGAAAGTCATGAATATAAAAGGAAGCATTTGAAAAGGTAAAGTTACTGACCTTTCGGCATGCATACATATTAAAATTATTTATTAAAACCCCCCCAACAACCTAAGGTTAGGACTATGACCTCATTATGTATTACACGAAGCTTTAAACAACCGGAGAGGGAAAAAAAATCTTTGTTTTTCTGAAGAAGAGCTAAACATGTCTGCCAGTTCAGTTCCTTGCTCTGAGAACACAATGCTGTTTCCTCTGCACTGCATCTCTCTCCTAAGCCACCTAGTGGCTTTGGGAGGTAGCTCTTGCTGGGTCTGGTGCATTTCCCTTCCTCCTCTGTCCGCAGTAGAAATAGATCAATTTCCCAGGACCTCTGTCCCCAGCCAAAACCCCCACCCCACGTTCCCCAAATAAAAAAGACCATATCACCACCACAATATCAGACTTGCATAGCATTTTAGCATCTGTAATTATCTTGAATAGTGAATGAGGGTGAGGATTGTATAAATGATGAAAGGTCCCCACCTCCTCCCTTTAATTGGCCCCCGCCTTTGTTTCCTGGGCACTGGTTAATGCCCTGAGAGGAATAACCCACTGGCATTTGGGAAGACTGTGGTCCTTTGAAAACTTATTATTGTAGAAGTCAGACGTCACACACACTGGTCCGCGTTCTTTGAGCTTCATCAGACTTGCAGTCTTTTAAAGATGCTGCATGAAAACAGGCGTCTATAGAAGTAACAAAAACAACTTCTCTCCTGAAATCTTAGGGCCTGTTTGAGAAGTTCTTCTCGCAAAGCTCTAAAAACCTCCTAATTTCTATTTCCCGTTTAAAAAATCCAAAACAATAGCGTGATTAATGCCTGTGATAGCAAATCCGGGCTTTAGAAAAACAAAAGCAGACATCCCCCAAATCTTAAAGATGCTTTGTATATACCGTTATTGGCTCCAAAAATAAAAGCAGAATTAAAATTGCACAACCCTTTTACTCCCTCTCCTCATGCCCCCTCCCCTCCTTCCTTTTAAAGGGCTAAACCTTGACCCAGGTTTCTCGAGCTACCGCTGGGGAATCTGCACCATCATCTTTTATTTATTTCACTGCATTCCGAAAGGTTTTCGCTTTTGATTGGGTGGCAGAGACAGAGCACGAGGAGCGGGCTGGAGAGCCCGTTGCCTGCTCTGCCTGCGTGCGTTGGTGCAGCGCGCGCAGCAGCTGCGGGGTTCGGCGGGGCGGGCCGTTGTTACCCGGGCACAGAGGTCCTGAGGTTTGGTGGAGAGGTTCTGAGGCATCTCCCGGCAGCGCGTGGACAGATTCAGGATGGCCGTGGCGGCCATGTGTGCTGCCTCCATGTCGTGCGTGTAATCAAAGCTGCTCTTGCTGCAGGTGCTGCTGGCGCTGCTGCCGCCTCCACAACTCATGTTGCTGCTGCTGCTCGGGGCATAGCTGCTCGTTGTGCTGCTGGTGGGGCTGGAGTTCTTGCAATACCGTTTAGCTGGGGAGACGGAGAAAAACAAAACCCAAGGGTGACCTGCGAGGAACAGCATCCTCCGAAAATGGAGGAAAAAACCCATCTCCCTTCGCTACCCTCCCATCCAGTGCTTCCCACCAACACCCCCCCCCCCGTCCACCCCCTCACCCTGGAAAGGGTGAAACAAACCAACAGCAATCTCTTGGGGGTGGGGGTGGCGGGGAGTGACATTCTTAATGACATAAATGGACTGATGCATAAAGAAAAAAAATGCACATTTCCCCCTTTCTAGTGTATGTTTGAAGGCCAGAGGGAAGGCTGGATCATGAATAGGATTTAGAAGGACCTTAGAGATCATCTAGCCCAACACCTTTATTTTTTGAGGAAATTGTGGCGCAGAGAAGGCCAAGTGACGGGCCCAAGATTGCACAGGTACCAGTACTCCAAATCCATGGCTCAGTGTGCCACAGCGCGGCAGAACATTATCTTAATCCTTGCATGGAACCGAAGATGGCAACATGTTAGGTAGAGTATCTGAGAAAATAGGGCAGACTGTCCTAGTAAATGGAGGGTAACCAGGCAACTGGAGGAGGAAGGGTGCTAGCCGAGATTTAAAATCATGGGACTTGGAAATGAACTAGAGATCATTTAATCCAACCCCCTCATTTTACAAATAAAGAAACTAAGGGGAGGGAGCAGGGCACATAACTTGCCCAAGCTGTCACTCCGAAATACTGGGCAGGGCTGGAATTGAAACCCACATACTCTTGGGTCAAAATCCAGTGCTCTGTCCGCAATGTGGGAAGAATGTTCAGGAGATCAGAAGCATATAATAACAAATAAAAATAATACCAATACGTAGCTAGGACACAAACTTCAATAACGTATAGGAAACCAGCAACTGTGCCTGACAGCCTGGTTAGAGGCACAAGGGAAATGGGCTTTCTCTCCACGTTAAGGATTGCTCATAAGCTCATTTGGTGACTGGGACCTTCCCGGATCACTCATCTGTGAAGCAATTGGCTGGCCTACATACACAGGCATGAGGGCTGCGGAGCAGTACCAGAAGCTCACTGTGATGACATGTTGGTGACCCAGATTCACAAGAGACCTGGGGACTGCTGATCCTCAGGCCAACAGAGACTGTGCCCTTTGTGAAGGTGAGGGGATGGATTTCTGGCTCAGAATGCTAACCAGGCAGGCAATGTGCCTGGTGAGTCTGTCTCCTTCAAAGGAGAGAAGAAATGTAAATGCTCATAACCATCATAGAGCAAGAAATGGCGAGTGATGGGAGAGGCAGAGGGAGGAGGAAACAGCAGTCACATCTGGACCTTAGCCGACTCAAGATAGATTTCAAAACATGGCTACTTAGTAACACTCAAATACATACTCTATCTACCCCATCTGTCACAATTCTAGGATTTTAAATGTCTTCTCACTGTTCTGCACAGTACTTACCTTCCCTGGAAGGTTTTTGTTTGCTTATTTTTTTTTTCTCTTTTATCCCCCATCAGTAGCAGTCACATAAGCACTTTATTAGTACAATTTTTTTAAAACAACAACTTTAAAACTCCATTAATAGGTGGATGAGAAAATGATAGAGATGCCTTGATTAATGCTTTGTGTCACTCAATCTCCTCCCATTATATTTTTCACATAAGTCATTCAGTCTTCAAGCACTGTGATGTGGTGACTAGAGCACTGGACTTGGAGAAAGGAAGGCCTGAGTTCAAATCCTGCCTCAGCAGCATGATTTAGGTGAGGCACTTAACCTATTCCAGGCTCAGTTTCCTTATCTATCTAATGGGAAGTTTGGCCTTTAAAGCTGGAAAGCTTTAAATCCATTGTCCTTGACCTTTGTGACTTAAGACACAACTCACAACCTTCTGGACCTCAATTTCTTCATCTAGTAATGAGGACTAGATGGCCACTGTGGTTTTTTCTACTCTGGATTTATGATTCCATAACTACATAAATCCTGTTTTCTTCCAGCTCTAAAGTTCACGATTCTATGACTTGAGATTTGAACCTTGCTCCCTATGTGGCTCTGGGTAAGACAATTCACTTCCCTGTGACCCAATTTCATTAATTGTAAGTAGAGAATACTTTTACTTATACCTTCTTAGAATAATATTTATTTATACCTTCTCTCTGAGTTACTGTGATGGAAGTGATTTGTAATCCTTAAGTGCTATTTAAATGTGAGATTATAGTATTAGTATGTATATTATATATATATATAGTAGTCTATAGATATATCCACATATTTACACACACACACATACACACACATACACACACGGACCAAACTTGTGATTCAAATTGTTGTAAGGACTTCCCAGTGAAGAAATTCACTCAAATCCACATTGCTTTGCAACATGCAGGCCATAGAGAGATATCTGGGATACTTGAAATTAAGTGACTTGCCAGGATTTCCAGGGTCAGTATTCATTAGAGGCAGGATTGAACCCCTTACTAACTCCTGGGCTAGCTCTATACCCATTATGCCACAATGCCTCTTATTAATAATTTTAATAAAGTTTCCAGCCCGAAGATGCCTGTTTCTTCTAAAAGCCAGGGTAAGTGTCCTAGATTCAGAGCTGGAAGAGAGCTCCTGGCTTCATTTGGCAAGTGTATTACATATTTACTATGTAGAATGCTTTGGGGGATTCATGAAGTACTACTCAGAAATCTCCTTTCCTCTTCTTTCTGAACTTCCATCATTAGAATTATATATGTTTGAGTTTAGATTTATCTGAACTTGTCATCATCTTTTAAAATGTAAATACTCCTGGGGGGGATAATATTCAATCCCTAAAATCTTAAGGTAAATGAGTTTTCTTAGGCAATAGGAGCCATGGAGATAGCATGAGAACACCAAACACCTGGGAAAGGCAGAGGGTACTGACCCAGGATGAGATTGACTAAGGATTTGTCTGCTTTCCAGTTTTGCCCACAGTCAGACCTGGTCCTTGCAGTCAGAGCTTTGGACTGGAACCTGGCCACCTGCAAGCAAACCTTCAAGTCCTTAAGGCCACCACTAATGCTTTTACAGTAGGGAAGGCTGAATTTGCAATTGAAAAACCAGTGGAGAGAGGGCTATTTGTAATACAAAGGACTACTTCTCTTAGGAGAGCAATCCAATAGCCTTGTCCTTCAGTATTTCTCCAAGTAAAGAGAGAAATGGAATAAATACTTGATGGGAGTCTGTGAGAAAATACCCTTTGAGTTATTAGGATTTGGGCTGTGAAGTTAATGTATTCTTTTGACAAGGTTTGATTCTACATCAAATAGTTTTTTTAGTTTTTAAGAACATGGTATAGAATTTCCACATCAGAGTGGTGCAGTGGATAGGAAGGCTCATTTTCCTCAAGTTCAGCTCTAGCCTCAGACCTTACTAACTGTGCGAATTGGACAAGTCACTTAACCCTTTTTGCCTCAGTTACCTCATCTGTAAAATGAGCTGGAGAAGGAAATGGCAAACCATTCCAGTATCTTTGCCAAGAAAACCCCAAATGATTACAGGAAGCATCAGACATGACTGAAACGACTGAACAGCAACAACAAAAAATAGATCTGCCTGTAGATATATTATTAATCAATCAATAAATCAACAAACATTTATTAAGTGCCTACTATGTGCCAGTTAGATGATTTTAACAGAATAGGGAACTCCAGTTGAGGAACTTGCTCTACCAGTGCATACCATCACTTTCCAAGCCATGTTAATAGCCTTATTAATTACTTGGGGGACCAAAAAGTTAAATGATTTCCTAGGGTCCCACAGACAGTATGGGTTATATGTAGAATATAACCCAGGTCTTCCTACCTCTGAGGCTGGCTGTCTATCTGCCTCTTCATATGTAGCTTGTCCCAAAGTCTTAGTGTAATTTAAATTATTTAATATATTCATCTATTTGGCCTGCTTTTGTACTCTCTGTAGAGAAACTTGGAGCTTTAGAGAGTTGTGTGGGGATTCAAGTAGGAGGTTAAATGACCTGCCTGTGGTCACACAGCCACCATATATCAAAGACAGTACTTGAACTCAAGATGTCCCAGTCTGATTTCCAGATTGACGGTCTACTTTTCACTAAATAATTTGAAATCACAGGACTTTGGAAAGAAAGTGATGAGTGAACAATGGTCTAGGTTTAGTAGAAAGATTCCACTAGTGTAATTTAGTGAGTGGAAAGAATATTATTAGAGGAACCTGAGGTTTCTTCCAGTTCAGAGATTTTGTGAGTCTGGGTTTAGACCAGTCTGGTTTTGTTTCTGCTGTTTGTGTGATCTTGAGTCTAGAATTCAATGTCCTATTTTTTTTTACATAGGTTATCTAAAGTTTTTTACTTTAGGTTATACACACATTTGTTTATATGTATATCTTGAAGTAGTACATGCACATGTATATGTTTATATGTATATATATATATATATATACATGTCATACTATAGCTGCCTAAATTCTCAGAGCATAAATTCCTCTCTATGAGGCAGGTACTACATTGTATTATTGATTTCCATTTTCTAGATTCTAAGGCTCTGAGAGGTTGAGCCATTTGCTTATGGTCACACAGCTAGTAAATGTACTTGGGATCTGAACTCAGATCTTTTTGATTCCAAGTTCTGTATTTTTTCTACTTTCCCCCTCAAAGCTATGTGAGCACTAACTCCTTCAGAATATCTGGTTTGAATATTCCCAAGACAAGGCAACAAAACCAAGATAACCAGGGGATCACATGGCCCCAAATCAATATGATACTATGGAAGAAAAAAAATATGAGTAGGGGCCACCATCTCAATTAGGAAATCCAGGACAAGTGAGAATATTGAGACAGGGAATTAACTCTCTCTCCTTATCCCAGACTGGTACCTCTGGAGGGACAATCTGGAAGAATACAGAAGCAATGAACCACCAACACTGTCACTGCTCCAGAAACATCCTCTGTGATTTATATAACAGATGAGTCATCAAAGCTGTGATCACTTAACATGACTTCCTGATTTGTTTTTTAAAGTATTAACTATACTTTAAATCAAATATTTTAATCAAAACAAAGTCTATATCAGACTTCAGTTTTATGGGACGGTCAAACTAGTGTTAGGAGATCTTCTGAACAATCAAATCACTTAATGCTCTGTACCAGAAGAGAAATGATTTGGAGAACCCTTTGCCCTCAAATATATTCATCCCTCGACTAGGGAGACAGAAGGAATGGAGGGAAATGTCTGCAAAGTATGATATGCTACCTGTGTTTTTAGTTAAGTCTGGATAGGATTTTAATGATATAGAAACTCCCCTCGACCAATTAAGATCAGCAAATTGTCTCTGATGTGAAGTCTCTGAGAGTTAGTTGCCAGAGGTACTACAGACTCAAGTGTCTTGCTTAAAGTCACAGTGCAAGACTAATCAATAGCCAGGGTTGAATCTAGGGCTTCCTTATACCAACGACTGCACTAAATATGACATAGCTACCCATGATACTTCTCATGGTTAGCTGTGTATAAAGGTTGAGAAATAATTGTCGAACCTGAAATATTTTTACGAGTTTCTAAAGTCTGCAAGAGCCTTGCTGATATTTGTTAATGCCTCCTCCAGTCTCCTTCTGGTTCCAAACCTCTGATCCTAGGATGCTAAAGATATCCTTCTTTCTGCTACTTACTGTACACTAGGTTCCTGCAGCAAATGCATTAGTATGCCCTTACCAGTATAAATCTGTATGAAAATCAGACCCCAAAGTAAGAGAATAAAGAGCTCCAATGTATTAAAATTCTGTTAGGCAGGCTTTTCTCATTTATTTTAGACTCAGAGTTTCTCCAATATAGGTCTGAGGTGAATGTGAATGCAAAATATCTGTTCAATAGTCCCCATAAAGTTGTCTACCTTCCTGGAGTATATCATGAGTGTAATGGGCTATTTGAGATGTTTTGTTTCTGTATTTCTTCATTCACACTTTTGAGTTTTTTTGTAGCTTACAAATTTTCCATGGTGAAAGAAATGACAACAACAAATAATAATATAGCACTCTGAAGTTAGCAAAGCAAGTTACAAATAGTATTTCATTTTATCCTTAAAACAACTCTTAGAGGTTGGTATTATTATTATTATTATGCACATTTTACAGATTAAGAAACTGAGACAGACAGCAGTTAAGTGACTTACCCAGAGTCAGTCAGCTGATGTCTGAGGTTGCATTTGAATTTGGGTCTTCCTGACTCTAAGTACAACCCTATCTAGTCTGCTATCTAGCTGCCTGATTGATATTGATTTTGAACATGGAATGCTTCTTTTGGAAAGGATTCTATACCCACATTTTGGAGAAATCTTAGAGATAAACATGCCTAAGATTTGTTTTAGAGATTCCCCTAGTTTTTTACAAAATGAGTTAGACTAAAGGGAGAGAAAACTTAACCCTTCCCACTTTGATGGGGTCAGACTACCCCAAGATGAACCCATGTTAGTACCTAGCTATGAGAGGAGGCCCCCTGGTCCATGTGTGTAATGAATAAAATGTTGGTCTTAGAGACAAGAAGCTCTGGGTTCCAATTTTGTGTGGGAGATATTAAATGCCTTGCTCAGAGTCATGCTACAAATAAGCATTAAAACTCCATTTCCTTAGAGGGGATTGGATCAGATGACCTCAAAGATCCCTTTTGGCTCCACATCTAAGATCCAATGACCCATGTAGCTTATCTCAGGCTCTTCCCTCATGATAAATGGTTCTACTGGACCTGGTCATTTGAAATAGGATCCTATTGTTACAGGAAGATCTTAAAGCAAACAGCAATTTTGATATAAAATTCTTCTATGGAAAAGACATGCTTTTTTGAAAGGAGGTTTTCTCATGAATAACTTTGGAATATAGATGCATCAATTTATATGACCCATTTCAGTGAACTAATCACAAAACATTTCTAGAATATCTCTGATGTGTTTGGCATTGTGCTACGCATTAGGTGATATAATAGAAAACCAAGACCTTACCCTCAAGGAGCTTACAATCTATCTAGTATGAGAGACTAGACATAAATATATGAAGCAATTAACTGAAACAACAGATAATAAATGACTAAATTTTACATGGCAAAGAATAAGACAATAATTATTAGGACACATTGTATGATACAGATAATTATTTAATAAGAAGTTAAGAGAAGGGTAAGAGCTTTCACAGAAAACTCCAAGGGCAAGATATCCTTTGGGCTGAAATTTGAAGGATAGATAGAAAAATAGCAAGAAGGGGTGGGGGGGGGGAGAGGATTCTAGGTAGGGGAAAGAGAATGGATAGAGTCAGTAAGTAGGAAGGACCAAATGGTACATGTGTACATATATAGGTGGGCTGGGAAGTATAAGAAGGAGACTGAACTTATGAAAGCAGTGTTATAGGAAGATTCATCAGAGCAGTAGGTATAGAGTGGAGCAAAGGGAAACTGGAAGCAGAAAGCCAGCTATAAGGGAACTGCAGGAATTTAGAACTGAGCAGAGGATTGTAACTAAGGTGATGATGTCGGCAACAGAAAAAGAGATGAATTTCAGAGTCATGCTGACTGATAGATGTGAGGGATGCAGAAAAGAAAGAGGTCAAAGATCACAAGTCATATAATGACATTTGGAGCTCTAAAGAATTTCAGACGTCATCCAGTTTACCTGTTGTGGTTAAGAGATTTATTCAAGGTCAAGGAGGTAGTAAGTGGCAGAGTCAGGATTTGATTTTGAACCTGATGACTCCAAGTTCACTGCTCTTTCACAACAAGGGTCATTGAAGACCTAGAGCTAATGTTAGCTGAGAAGTCAATGAATCAAACCCTTACAGATAGGGAAAATGAGGTATAGAGAGATTAAGCATTACTCTTTTACACTGACTTCAAGTTTCTGAGCTGGGGAAATGAGGAAAATAATAATATGAACATAAATGGAAAATAGAGGAAGCTAATCTAGAAGTTGATGTTGATGAATAAGGTTTTGGAATAGGTGGGTTTGAGGTGCTGATGGGATATCTCTGAGGGAAATAAAATAAGAAACTAGAGCTAAGGTGAAAGCACATGAACTTATTGAATGTTTAACTATAGAGATGACTAGAAAGCTGAGGACAATCTTGACACATTGTTGTTCAGTCATTTCAGTTGTGTCTGACTCTTTGTGATCCCATTTGGGATTTCCTTGGTAAAGAAATTGGAGTAGTTTACCATTTCCTTTTCCAGCTCCTTTTTCAGATGAGGAAACTGAAATAAATGGGGTTAAAGGCTACACAGCTAGGCAGTCTCTGAGACCAGATTTGAACTCAAGAAGATGAGTCAAGACCTGGCTCTCTATTCACTGTACCACCTTGCTTTGGACTAGCCAGCTAGTTTTGACATGTACAAATAGTGAAAGGATAAGAAGACAGAAAAGAAGCAGAGGGTATAGAGGAAGAAATTCAAAAGAAGTGAGAACAGAATCTAGAAAGTACAGTGTCATGGAAGTCAAGGAAGCTTAGTCTTTTAAAGTGAAGTAGATAAGAGATAAATAGATCAAGTAATTTTGGTACAGTATAAAGAGTATTTGAACTTGTAGTGCCGATTTGCAATTATGAGAATTGAGTTTCAATCCTAGACCTGACGCTCACTATCTGCATGACTTTAAACCTATTTGGGCTTCAATTTTCTCTTCTATAAAATTAGATGATTGGTCAAGGTAACTACTGAAGTCCCTTTTAGCTCTAGATCTATAATCCTATGGTTATATGATCTTATGCTTGAGAAAAGATCATTTGGGTTTGAAAAAGCAGAGGTTGTTAGGTACTGTCAAGAGGCTAATTTGATTATGGTATTAGGGTAGAAGTCAGATTGAAGGAGTTTAGGAAATGAATGAGAAGATAGAAAAGAGAGATAGTGAGTAGTCTCTTGTTTCAGGAATTTGGCAGGAAAATGAAAAGGGATAATATCAGAGCAAAAGAACATTAGATTTCAAATCAAAGGACCTGAGTTTGAACTCTGGTTTTATGATTTCTCACCAGGAAGTCTCTATGGGCTTCAGTTTTCACATCTATAAAATTAGAGGTTTGGGTGGGCTATAGAGCTCTAAGACCCCTTCTGGTTTCAAATATATGATCCTCTAATCTCATGTTTTAAGAACAAAGGATAGAGCCTGTGTATCGGGAGTTATGATATTTAGGGAATAATTGTTAGAGAATAATGTCAGGAAAAGAAAGATAAAGATGAGATGGAATTATATTTATTTACATACACGGTCAAATGAGATAATGTATGAAGAACCTTTTTGAAACCATAACATGCTATGTAAATGATAGCTATTGTTATTATTGTCAGCATCTAGAATATAATGGGCAAAATGAATAGGTTTAGCAAGGAGGCTTATATCTAGAGGATTTAATTAGATATAGGTACAATGATATAATTTGGTAAAGATGTGTCTGAGTCATATGAGTTACTTTCTAAATTCAAGTTAATAGTTTTATACAAACGTTCCTCCAGAATACCAAATTAGTGTATATGATTGCTGTCATTGTCATTAATCTTTTAAAACTTATGGAAAATCAAGGAAATATTGTAGGATTGGAGACAATCAACCAAGCAATGCCTTGTTTCTCCTCTTGCCCCCAATTTTTTGAAAAAGGAAGAGAATAGAAACTACAACCTCTGGGACAATGAGTGTGAGTTTGTTTCCTGAAATTTTTTGGAAGTATCATTAAAGGGATGATTTTACAATATTTAGAAAGGGAAGCAATGATCACTAAGGATCATCATGCTTTAATTAAGAATATATCATGCCAGACTGAACTATTTTCTTTTGTAGGATCACTAGATTTGGTATATCAGGGAAATATTTCATATGCAATTTACACATTTTAGCAAAAAGCAGATAACATTTCTTTTATGCTTTTCTTTTGGACAAGATGGAAAAATGTGGATTCAGATTTGTTTGAATTACTGAAATGCCCTTAAGGATTTCTATTTAGTCCTGTGCATTCAATATTTTTATGAATGACATATCGCAGCATGTGGGATTTTGTATTTTGTAAATGGAAAAATTTGGAATAGTTAACACAAGGGATGAGATAATTGAAAAAAATTCTTTAGAGTCTAGTATAATGGTCAAATAGAGCCGCTAAGTAGAGTAGTGGCTGGAGTACCGGACTTGGAGTTGGGAAGTCTTATCATTTTTTAGTTCAAATCTGACCTCAGACACTTATTAGCTGTGTAAGAAAAGAGGTCATGAAGAGTCAGACATGACTGAAATTGTCTGAACAACAGCAATGATGAAATATAAATCACTGTAGAGCTCTATATATAGGTTAAAAATCAACTTTATAAGGATAAAATATAAGAGCTACAGCTAGGAAACAGTTAAAAATATTGAGGGGTTTTAGTGGGACCATGAGGGGTTATTGCAAGCTTAAAATAAGTCAATAGTGAGTCATGCCAGATTTTAAAATAAAACAAAACAAACCATATGTGATTTTAAGGGATATTGAAGTTGTCAGAATGTAAAACAAAACAAAACAAGACCTGAGAAAATATGAGTGATCTTTAGGCTATAGTAAGAGAGTCTTGGAAGTAAAGCCCAGGTTGGTGATAGTCCCACTAATTAGATAATGTCTGAGTATAGTGCTCACTGGGGGCAAAACATTGAAGGAAAGACATTTACTAGCCAGAGATCCCACCAGAATGGTGCAGGGTCTTGTTATCAGGATTGGAGATGTTAATCCTGGATATAAGAGAATATTTCAAGGGTGGAACTTGACATTTATTTTCAGGCATGAGGAAGAGAGGGTCAGTTTATTCTGCTTAGCCCTAGAAGGGAGAACTAGGGTCAGTGGGTAGAAGTTACAGAGAAGAAGATGTAGGCTTGTACACAAAGAAAACCTTAACCATGATAGTTATCCAAAATAGGAATTAACTGAGTGGTCAGGTAGAGGGATCCCTTCATCAGTGGCCTTTAAGTAGAAGTTGGATTATCACTTGTTAATTTTTTGGAGGACATTCCTATGTAATTGGAATTGGACCAGATGATCTTTGAGATTCTTTCTAAGTTTGATTTTGAAATGTGAACATGATAGAACTGAAAGCTAGACAACAGAGAGAAGGGTGAATAGGAGTGAAGGTTAAAGGACATAATCTGTATGATTATAGGGATTAATAGTGTGCCATCAACAGAAATAGAGAAGTTGGGAAGAAGATGGAGGATTTGTTTGCTTTTTGAGGGAGGGAGAGATAGGATGTATCATTTCTAGTTGGAGAGTCTAGAATTCAGGAGAGAGACTGGGAATGGATATATAGATGAGGGAAGGTTCTACCTAGAGGTGAGCTAAGGAGATTGCTGAGATAGTGTACATAGAGAAGATAGGTACTGCTACATGTAAATCCTATGTTGGACACTGAAAAGGAAGTTTCTTACAGGTAGTAGAAGAGGGAAAGAAGATATTTCTAGAAGGAGGGTTTAGTCAAAAGTGTCAAATGGAGCAGAAGGTGAAGAAGGATAAAGATAAAAAAAACACCCCATCAAATGTGACAGCCAGTAGATTGTTAGTAATCTAGAAGAGAGCACTTTCGGTTTAGTAATGAGGTTAAATGAGGTCAGAATACAGACTGCAAAATTGAAAAGTAATGGTGAGATTGAAAAAAATAGACAAGGAATATATTCTCCTCCATATCCCCAAACCCTCAGTTTGGCTGTAAAAAGGGAGGAGAGATGGGACAATAGCTTGAGGAGAAGGTAGGATCAAGTTAAGGTTTTTAAGGATGAAGGCCATATAGACAGGTTTGTAAACAATAAGGAAAGAGCCAGGGGACAGCAAGACTGAAAATTAAGGGGAGGAGCAGAAATAGAGTGACACGTGTGATAGCCTTGGGTATAGCAGAACCTTATAATTGTTTCTTATAATTATATAGATTTTGGATATACCAATTAAATCATGTTCTCCCAAAACATATCCATTCATATCCTAAACCTGATATAACCTTGTTGATTTGTAATATACAGGATACGTTTTTATCCCACTACCTGAAATAGTGTTATAAAAGGCATAATGATACTTTTTATGTGAATATTTGCTCTCATCTCCACAGTCTTTAGCTGTTTAATTCCTATTACTCTTTTTACTTGCTCTATTTTGCCAACCTTCTTAAAGAGATACATATAATTGGATTTAAAATAGAAGATCTAAGATCAGTTCCTGTCCCTGTTATTTACTATTTTTGTGTAATCTCACCTCTAGGCTTCAGTTCACTCATTTGAAAAATGAGAGGGTTGAAATAAGTGATCACTAAGGCTCCTTCCAGTTCTCAACCCTATGATACCATTTATTGAATTCAGTCCAACACATTAAATTCCTATGACGTATGAATTATCTCTTCAATTATCTGTCTCATTAAATTAAGATCTCAGGTAAGGACATTTTTGGAGAATGCAACAACTCCCTAGAAACTGATCACACTGAAAACAATATCCAGTAGTAATTTATCTTGCCTGAAATTCAACCAACTATCTTGGGTTAAGCAACTTAATTCTTTTTTTTTTTTTTTAAGCCCTTACCTTCTGTCTTGGAGTCAATATTGTGTATTGGCTCCAAGGCAGAAGAGTGGTAAGGGCTAGGCAATGGGGGTCAAGTGACTTGCCCAGGGTCACACAACTGGGAAGTGTCTGCGGTTTTGATTTGAACCCAGGACCTCCCGTCTCTAGGCCTGGCTCTCAATCCACTAAGCCACCCAGCTGCCCCCAAGCAACTTAATTCTTAACAAGGACTCTCTTCAGTTATGGTGAAATAAAAATAGGATCAATTTACAATATTTATGATGAATCATGGGAGGGTTATTGTATTTATTCTTTAATATGCACACCCCAAGTACTTGCCAAGGACAGTGGTACTAACTTTATAAATGATCAAGGAAGATTTGTTGACTGACTGAGATGATTGTTCTGCATAGGTTTCTGACAGTGGATACTCTGCCATGGCATGAGGCTCTGAATTGAGAGTGATAGTAACAATTTGAGCAGGGTAACATGTGTTGCAAAAGATGCACTTTGATTTTCATTTTTCTGTTGACTACAAATTGACTCAGGGTTTCTTTGTTTCATTATGAAGGTGCAATCTAGCCATGGGCACAAGAAATCAGGCTAGTATTAAAATGAAGAAAAAAAAACCTAAGGAAAAATGAACACCTGATGGAAAGGTTGCTCAGAGTTAAAAATTAATGCAACGCAACTAACCAGAACCCTTTGCCATGTGTAGTTTTATTTAGCTTCTTTACTTCTGGGGCAAATCATAGCAATATATCCTTAAATGAGTAATTTATTCAGAGAACCAGCTCTTTGTTATTTCTTGGGGCTAATACACATTCAAGTTAATCTCCTAAAACCATTTTTGTCTGCAACTGTAATTTTATGAACTAAGAACTGATGTTCAGAATGATAGGCAAAGAAAGGCAAAAAAGTCGTCTAATACATTTTGGAAACATTAACAACAACTAGAATGGATTTCAGATGTATTTTTTTTTGTTTAAATTCAATTTATTAGAACTTGTTCTCTGATCATTCTGAAGGAAAATTTAGCATATGGGGCTTTTAATTAAACTTTTTTTCAAAGATTGGGTAGATTTAAAAATATTTTATTTCTTCTCCTCTATGTTCTAGAACATGAAGATTTAAAAATAAACAACAACTTTTATATGTCAAACCATATTATATCAAAACTTGTCAACAAATGGTTCACTTAGGAATCTACAGGAGAATGGGGTTAGAAAAAAATGGCCTTTTAATCAATCTATTCCTTTTACAGAACTCTTTTCCAAATTAATAATATGATGAGTTGAACTAATGTAAAATCATTTGAAAGCTTTTGCCAGTGGATTCAAAATATGAATTAGATAAATACCTAGTTTCTCATGAAGTTCATAGATTTTGTTTTCTGCCTAATTGTATTATGTTATTGTTCTATAATTTCTTTTTGATTCCCACCTACCATCATGATAATGATGTCTCTGGTTGAGAAGGAAGAAACAGGAAAGAAGCAAGTAAAACAGTTTTTTTCATGAGATAGTAGACATATTACATTCTGCCTTTTCCCTCCTTTCTAGTTTCCAGAAAGCAAGCATACGATCCTTGAGTTTTTGGAAAGACATTGGATGGAACAGTTGGATTCTCAAAGCAGCTGAGGACACAATAGGTTTGACTTCTGTGTCTTCAAAATATGCCCCTCACTGTCCTCATATTATCTGTCTTATTACTATGGTTTCTGTAGTTTTCTGTTGATTCTGCATATCTTGGGACATTGCTAGTAGAATGAAGTCTGGTGCATGTGCATACCTCATCAGCTTGCTTGGAGGGTTCTTTTCATGTGGAACATATTGAGGAGATGGCTTCAAGGAGAATTGTGATATCATGTAAAAGAAGTGCCTTGAAGTTACTGTGGAGGGTGCATGGACATTTTATAACTGGTTTGGATTAGCTAACCATTTCAAAGGGAGGAGCCTTTATTATTATTATTAACAATGAGAATACTAATGTCATTTACAAAGCTCTTTAAGTTTGAAAAGCCCTATCCATATGTTATCTCATTTGATTTTTGTAATAGCTCTGTGAGGGAGGTGCTATTATTCTGGAGGAAAGTGAAACTGAGAGGTTATTTGTCTTGCCCTAAGATAAGATAGATTGGAAATGTCTGAGGTGAGATTTGAACTCAGGTCTTTCTAATTCCAAGTCCATGGCTCTTATCCACCTATCTAGTTGCTCTTCTGAAGATACTAAGAGTTCTGGCTATGCAGCCCATAATTGACTAAGTACATGATTAGTCAACCAGAACCAGTTTCCAAATGTCCATGCATGCTTTACGGTGTCTCAAAAGCGTTTTCCTTCCACATTATCAGGATTTTCCCAAAACTCATCTCTCCCAGGGTCCTCCATGTAGAAAGTAGCAATTTCAACAAACTCATGGTGTTGGCACATATGCCAGATCCCCATTACACTAAAGATCTTGAACCTAAACTAAAGCTGGAATAAACTAAAGGTTTAAAGACTAAAAGGTCTCTTACCAAGACCAGGAAAAATAATCATCTTGATTCTTTCCTTCCCTATCTGCAAGTTCCAAGCTTGTGATACTCTGGAGATACAGAGAGAAGAAAACCCTCCCTGCTCTTCCTAGGCATCCAGTGGGGCCAATTCACCCACACCTGTGTGAACTTTTGGAGGATTCAAGAACATGGTGTCATGCTGCCAATGCGGTGGCATTACTTTGGCAAGCGCTGAATGACCACAAACATGAGCCTTATTTGAAGGCAACTGATATATACAATAACAACATTATTAATGGCAAACTTGTCTCTCATGTATAAGAGTGTGCACCTCCTACCATCATATCCTTTGGGGGATATATCCCTGGTTTGCACCTTGGGGGCTATGGCTCTCTTGCCATAAGTATGATTGTCGTAAGTGTTATATTCAAACGACGTCTTGGAATATTTCTCTAGTTCCTTGGCCAAGTTGGAGCGAGGTGTGGTTGTGGGGACATTGTTTCTGTAGCCATATTGAGGGATCTCTAGTTGCTTTACGAAGCACATCGGCCTGAAACATAAAAGATATGGAAAGTTCATGTTATTGTGCATGCGCATCAGTTACAGTTTGGATGAGAAACAGAAATTTTAGCTAACTTTATTTTAAAGACCACTAATCTATACTTACTACTGAACCACTATCTCAGTACTTGCAGTTTTGCTTTATAAGAAAAACACGGCATATTTTCCTAAGCCATAACTAAACTTTAATTACACAGTGCCAAATAGATTCCCTACCTAAAAGCAACTTCTACTGAGTTCAAAAGTAATTCCCATTAAATATATTTTATATTCATCCATTGTTTCTGTAATTGCCATTCTTTGTAGAAGTTGGAAGGAGTGAAGAAGATATGAAAAATAAACTTTTTTCTATATCAATCATTTGCTTTGGCAGGAATTGGAAATAGTGCTAGAAGTTCTGTGAATCTAAAGAAGGCCAATAAGTATTTTTCTTTTAGAAGATAAGAGGAAATGAAATACTCTTATGAATATAGATTTAGCAAAAACCATTTAGATGTATAAGTAGAGATATATATGTATATATTAATATGCAATATGAAATATTAACATTTCTTTTAGTATTTCCCCTAATGCTAATTTATTTGTCTGGGCTCTAAAAGTATTCAAGTGCCAAACATTCATATTCACTACCTCTCCTTTTTAGCAAACTTTTTATTACAAGATTCTGGAGTCTAATAAGCATTTTGCTTCATTTTTTCTCAAGATATAAAATATTTATTAGTATTTTCATGTAAGCATTTTTTAACACTCTCTCTCTAGGAAAAATATCCAGAAATTCCAGGGAGGAAATTTTTAAAAAATTGTTTTTCTTGAATTTAAAAGTATAAAAATTCTGTTGTCAGCTTGGCATAGCATATAGAGGGTCACTTGTGAAATAAGGAAGACTTTGATTCATGACCTCCCTTGTGAAATATACTGGATGACTGTGGGACCAAAATTAAATCACTTAACCTCTAAGTGTCCTATGAAAAATTCAAATACTATATGTTATAGACAAGTAATATCAGTCAATCTGACTCTTTATATACACCACTTCACTTACTATCTTCATATCTTGCCATTGGTTGTCCTTTATGCCTGGAACACATTCCTTCCTCACCTCCAACTCTTGGAATCTTTAGTTTTCTTCAAGTCTCATCTCCAGTACCACCTTCTGCGGGAGGCCTTTCCTGATCCTTATAGTGGCGGGGACCCTTCCCCCTTCAATTACCCTGTGTATAATTTGTGTATCCATGTATACACAAATTCCCCAGATAGAACAGAATACCAGTTCCTTTAAGGCAGAGACCATTTCATTGTATCTTTCTATCCCCAGTGCCTAGCATAGTGCTTGGCACATAGTAGATACATAATAAATACTTGGTTGATCAGTGGAGGGAGTATCCACACTAAGAGGTCCTCTCTTTGATGAAATCACAAGACTAGAAAAGAAAATGGTAAGGCTAAAGCTGCCATAATGGCAAGTTTTCACTCAAGGATTCTTAACTTGGTGTCCAAAAACTTTAAAAAATAGTGTGGGTGTTCATGCACGTCTGTATATATCTACACATATACATATATATGGGTGTGTATGTATATATATATATATGCACAACTATTTCAATATATTGGTTTTCTTTGTATGGATTGATTTTATGTATTTAAAAATATTCTTCTGAGGAGGAATCTTTAGTTACGATCAGACTTGGAAAGGAACCCATGACATACAAAAAGGGTCAGGAGCCCTTTATATAGCTGGAATGATGAAATCACAGGTCTGGAAAAGAAATGTTAAAGCTAAGAATGGCATAATGGCAAATGCTTTAGTTGGAAAGAACCATAAGCAAATTCATGGATGAGTGTTTGGTTTCTAATTCACCTGCAAAGGCTAACCACCTACCTGTGTAAGTCCCTATAGACTTATGATACATAACAGTATATAAAAATCTTAAGTGTCAAAATGCATGTGCAAAATGCTAGCACTCACATAAAAGTAATACTCGTAAAATCTCTTCTCCCACATCTTATCATAGCCTGGAGGTAACTATGGCTTTTCAAAGGATGTGGCTGGGTAGCAGAAACACAGATACCTCTTACCAACCTGAGAAGGTCTTTGGGACTGACTGGGTAATAGACTGGTTTGGGTCTATTATTTATCAATTGATGTAGGTAAATATAGATAGTCTAATCACCAGAGATCTGGACACCAGTTGATTGACATCTTTTCCTGCTCTAGCCACTCACAGAGAGAATTCAGGCTTCTGGAGGCCAGGGGCAATTTTGTTTTTTGTGCCTTTGTAATCCACAGTGTCTTGCACTTAGTAGATATTTAATGAACATCTATAGAAATGGATCATATACTGTGTCTATAAATGCACTCATATGCCCTTGAAATATTGAAAAACTAAGTTTGTTATGAGGACACTAAGACACTAATGTCTAATATAAAGACATTTTATTAAGTTAATAACTAGAGTTGACAACAGATTTGTGACTAGGGCTCCAATTAATGAATTTGCTCATTAGTTTTCCCTTTTGGACATATGGCTACAGGGATTTTCATCGTCCTACACTCATTCATTCATTGATAATAATGATAGCTAACATTTATATAGTATGTTAGGTTTGTGAAGCACTTTCCAATAATTCTGCGAGGTGGATAGGTGCCATTATTATTCTCATTTTACATATGAGGAAACTGAGGCTAAGAAAGTAGGAGAAAGCAAGCATGGAGTAGTAACGAAATTAGAACTAGAACTAATGGCTTTATAATGAAGCCAGAGAAAAATTCTGTGTGCCAACATGAAGACTGTCTCAGCTTACTCTCTTGCTCAATGAGCTATGAACAAAATGTTATGGTATTTGAGGGGAGCAGAGGGTCCCTTTCAGCTGGGTAGATTGGAACACTTTATAGAAGACTGGTACCTGAACTTGACCTAAAGAGTGGGTAGGATTTTAATTGGTGTGAATGGGGAGGGAAGTCATTTTAGGAAGGGGTAATGGTATTAGCAAATGCATGGAAATGAAAAAGACTGGGTCTGTCTAGGAAGAGAAGTAATCCAATGTTGGTAGCTGCATATATTACTCAATTGGTATTATGAGATAAAAGATGGAAAAGGTAGGTTGGGACAAGATAGTCAAATATCCTTGCTATAATCTTGATAATCAAAGGACTATGAACTTTACAGGTAGTAGGCATCATAAAGGCTTTTCAATAAGGGAATGACTTATCAAAAGGCATACTTTGGGATTGCCTGTTCTGTGGTGGGATGGATTGAAGGTGGAGAGAATGGTGACTACATTCCTTGTTGTTCCTTATTATACTTCATTTGCAGCCAGGAGAAGGGTGGGAAAAACAGTGAGGGAGATGGAGAAGTGGTTCTAGACTAGATTTAGAGGCAGAGTCAGGATGAAGAGATAGAGGCAGCATAGTACAGTAGAAGGAGCACTAGTCTCAGGTCCTGAGTTCAAATCCCTACTCTGAACTCACTGCTTGTATCACATTGGGCAAGATCATTAAACTTCTTTGGACCTCAGTTCCCTCTTCTATAAAATGAGGGTGGTTCAACTAGATGATTTCTAAAGTCTCTTCCAGCTCTAAGCTTTTCATATGAATGAATCTTAGCAAAATCAGGAACAACAAAAAAATATATCCCAAAATATAGCTGAACAGTTTCAGAGACCTGAATAAGCATATCTAATAGTTTTCCTTTAATCTTTATGATTCCTTAATATAAACGACATGTAGGTTTTCTATAACAGCACATGAAATTTTACCTTAAGCAGTTAAGTTGCTTTTTGTGTGGAATAAGAGAGGGAGGGAGTCCTTAAAATAGAAGTTTGGTATAATCTACACTGCCTCCAGGATGTGGGATCCATATGATAGTGCCGGAAGCTGGAGCCAAAGTGCTAACCCAGGCACAGGAGCAGCCTGCTGGAGAGCCAGCTGCTGCTGTTGCACAAGGAACTACCTCTACCTGGGTTTCCAGGAGATTCCTGCCTCTAAAAAGAGAAGGTGTGTGAGTGTGAGTGTGTGTGTGTGTGTATGCATGTGTGTAACCATTTTTAAAATTACCCCATTGGGAGGTGATAAAGAATGTACAGACTTATTAATCATCAGAAATGCCAGTCCATTTATGAGACTGAGAGGCTATAGGCTTTTCTTTTGTTCATATTTACTACGGCTTCCCTTTGGGCAGGGGCTCTTTACCAGTTATTCCATACATAGGCAAAATGGGTTTCAGAATATTGGGAAGTATTTAGATCCTACATATAGTGTAGTGCTAAGAACTCTGATTTTGAAGCCAGAATACTTTGGTTTGGGTCCAGCTTCTGGGGACAGGTATGGGACCATGGGTCAGTTGTTTTGCCTCAGTTTCCTAATCTGTAATATACAGAGAGTACAGCTGGGTGCTGTATCTGGAGTGAGAAAAACCCAACTTCAAATCTGGCTTCAGATACTTATTAGCTAGATGAGCCTTGGTTAAATAATTTAATTTCTCTTTGCCTTAGTTTCCTCATCTGTAAAAATGGGGTTAATAATAGTATGGTTATAGTGAGGAATATTCATAAAGTCTTTCATAAACTATAAAGCACTATATAAGTAATAGCTATTATTATTTTTATTATTACCTAAATTATTCACTTCAAAGAAATGTTGTAAGGAAAGCAGTTATGGAAATATGAGCTATATTAAGCATAGAGGACCTTATGCAATAAGAAGTCATTTTATTAAACAATTAAAATATAATTATTGGCAATTTAACATTTCCAAAGGAGGTTCTTTAAAATACTAGAATCATAAGCTCATAGATGTGAATCTTGGAGAAGTTATTTATTCAAACCCCTTTATTTTACAAATGAGGAAATTGAGGCTTAATGAGACAGAAAAAAATTAAAATAGTACTTAAATATTTAATTCAGTATGCTCAGGTTCATAATTTCAAAAGTGGATATTAACTTGCTGACTGCTTTTGGTCATGTTGTGAGGGTGATCTCTACACAAGAGAGATATCTAGTACATTGGATATTACAATGATCTTGGCAAGCTAGAACAATAGGCCATATCTAAGAAGTTAAAATTTAATGGGAATCAATGTGAAATTCCCCTTTAAATACTTAGTTTAGCCTTGGTTTAAAAAGTAAGATGAGGGAATCATGGCCAGATAGTATTTCTTTTTTACTTTTTTTTAGTGAGCCAGAAGTATCATAAAGTAGCCAAGAATTCTAATTTGACCTTGGACTTCATAGTGTCCAATAATAAGGAGATGATACTCCTAATATACTCTGGGAGGTTCACTTCTATAGTATTTTGTTGTATTCTGGGCATGATAATTTAGGAAGGACATGGATGAACTGGATACTCTTA
This sequence comes from Monodelphis domestica, assembly GCF_027887165.1. NCBI lineage: Eukaryota > Metazoa > Chordata > Mammalia > Didelphimorphia > Didelphidae > Monodelphis > Monodelphis domestica. The sequence continues at coordinate 550,689,834 of NC_077227.1, read as the reverse complement.
TGTATAGGAGAAAAATAGAAAAGGATCAAGAATCTGAAGTTTATACCATATGAGTATGTGCTTAAGGAACAGGAGATGTTGAACTTTTATTTATTTTTTATTTTTTTAAACCCTTATCTTTTGTCTTGGAATCAATACTGTGTATTGGTTCCAAGGCAGAAGAGTGCTAAGGGCTAAGCAATGGGGTTAAGTGACTTACCCAGGGCCACACAGCTGGGAAGTGTCTGAGGCCAGATCTGAACCTAGGACCATCCCATCTCTAGGCCTGGCTCTCAATCCACTGAGCAACCCAGCTGCCCCCAGATGTTGAACTTTTAGAAGAAAAGATTTAGGAGAGATAGGAGAACCTCTTAAGAATTTTAAGGAATGGCTGCCATGCTGAGGAGGGATTAGACTTGTCCTGCTTTGGGCCCAAAGGATGGAGCTACATGAAAGTTGGAAGGGGTATCTTATGAGGTGGGGAATACCCTTTTTCAGGAGATCCTTAAGTTTAGAGGTATTGTAGAGTATTCATATCTTGTGCATGTATAGTTTGGAGTAGATAATAGTAATAACAGCTAATACTTGTACAGCACCTTTTATATGCCAGGTACTATTGTGCTAAGTGCTTTATGAATATTAACTTATTTGATATTCACAACCACCTTAGGAGATAGGGCTATCATTATCTCCATTTTACAGATGACAAAACTGAGGGAAACACAAACTAAGTGATTTGCCAGTGTCACACAGCTAGCAAAGGTATGAGACTGTATTTGAACTCAGGACTTTTTGATTCTAGTCCAGCACACTATTCACTGTCACCTTGATAGCTATTAAGTTCCTTTCCAACTGTGAGATTCTGTGATTTTGCTCTCAAGCACAATCTGCTCACCTCACATATAAATCTGCATATCTCTACAATATATAATTACAAATACATAGTAATTTTTTGGGGATGGGGTGCTACCAGCACTTGATGGGACTGCTGAAATTTTTATGCATGAACTTTATGCAGAACTTGAGCTCCCTTTGAAGTGAGTCTTGGATCCTAAGAGGGGGAAGTGAAAATGAAGTGTGTTCCCAACATAAGGGACAGCTTGTGCAAAGGTATGGGTTTGGGAGATAGATTGTCACGTCTGATGAACAGCAAGTAAACCAGCTTGGACAGAGTGGAGAGTGTATGAAGGGGAGAAATGTGTAGTAAGCCTGGAAAAGGTAAACTGGAACCAGATTTTGGAAGGCGTTAAATCTTAAACAAAAGTCTTTTTATTTTATCTTAGAACCAATAGGTACTCAAGGAGACTTTCTGAGCATGGGAATGACATGGTCAGTCTGAACTGCGTTTTAGGAGACTGAGACTGAGAGCCCTTTTGGGACTCACCCATAGTTACTCAGCATGCTCCTCAAAGAACCTGAATTGGAATCTGAGTCTTCTCACTCCAGCTCCAAAGATTATTATTATTATTATTTTTTATTTCACAATCCATTACCAATACTTTTTCACCAAGGAAGAGTTCCAAACAATACCTAAGAGAGCTAAGCACTTAAGAACAACTGGCTTGTAGTGTGACTTTAGGGGAATCCTTGTTTTAAACACTTATCATTTAGGAAATTTAGTACCTTAAAACTCGATCTGACGCCTGATTGGATTTTGACACATCACAACTCTGGTGTTTTTCTTGAGCTTTTGCCAGTTTTTCTGCTGCGGCAATAGGGCATCCAGAGAGGCTGCAATTATAGAAAAGGGATTTAATTGTTTGGTTTCAAACAGTTTCACAACACACAGATCCAATTACCACCTTCCACCTTCTCCTCAGTCAGCCCCACTTGGGGCTGACTGAAAAGGTGAAAGAAGTCTGTTCAAGTGGCCACAGATGTTTCTTCTCTCTATACCTTGACTTGGCGGAAGGAGGTTATATTTTCTTGTTTTCTCATTTGTTAGTGAAATGGTTAACACTGCTGATTTTGTTTCAGATCTATGAGACTGCTGCTGCTCACATTTGTGAACACTGAATTGGTAAATATTATTGGAAGGCACTGATGACCTGATTGCAATCGAAAGGGAGCTGTTCAATTTTTTTCCTAGTTGAAATACCCCGAGATGTAGACAGATTGGAATTTTAAAATCCAGTTCTATTCCATGATAGTCAACAATTTTGGAAATGAGACCATAGCTGGGTCTCTTCAGGGACAAATTTCCAAATTTCCCAAGTGTGGAAATAAATGGGCTGATACCAGCAGATGGAGCTCTTAGTTGAAACAGTAAAAGTCTCTCCAGCTGGTACTAGAAACAATTCTTTTGCTTGTCATCATAGCCTATTACATGCCTTTCTGGCCAGCTCCCTTTAGTGGTCTCCACATGAATAGAAATAAAAGTGGTGGGGGGATATCAGATTGACATTCAGTTGCCACCAAGCCTCGACATTTAGAAGCACCTTGTTTGCAGGACTGCCACGGTGGGTCTTAAAATGTGTCCCGAACATCTGAGTGTATTCTGTGGGATATTTTGATGCTTGGGCCATATGTTCTAACTTATGTTATCATGCTAGGTAAATATGAGAGAAAATATATCGTCAGTCTCATCACTCGAAGCTTTAAATACAAGGGCTATATTGAACATTGCCCTAGGAATATGTCAGGGGGCACTGGCAAGGACTCAGATGAGGTCAGGGCCAGCTCTCTCATTTTATAGAGTAGGATCTTGCCTGAGGTCCCACAAGTAGCAAATAAAAGATCTGGGTTTGAATGCAGGTCTTTTCAGCTAAATGTTGTGTTCATTCCACTAAACTCCATCTTCCTCTAGATTGCTACTCCAGAAATAGTAATCCTGGCAAAACTCTGATGGAGCAAGGTACAGGTTTGGTCTGTATAGTCTGGGTTCTGAATTATTGCAAACTTAAGTCACATAGCCAAAGCAATACAGGTGGGCTAGCAAAAAATAAAAGCAAAGTAAAACTTTTAGTAGCATTCTTCACCTATGAAAAGCCCACATTCCTCTGTGATATCAGAGAACTCTCAGGACATCCATTAGTGGAAGATTCTTCTAGAGTCTGTTCAGCTTCTGATAAAAAGGCAGTATACTCAGAGTGGTTATTAGAAAAGTTCTTAAGAATCCACCGAAAGCCTGGCTAGGGCAAGAAAGAAAATCCGAATTTATATGAAGAAAAATGTTGAACTTGTTTTAAGTTTTGTTTTTATTTTTGAAATTGGGCAATAGCAAAAGATGCTGGTTTTTCTGGCATTCATGAATTGAACCTTCCCATCAATTGGTATTTGTAAAGATTTGTAGGATAGTGACATACAAAATAATGATACTGAGAATCTCAGGATAATGAATGCCTTCTGAATTGTCTAAGGAACATTATATTATGTTTGATATGATTTTCGTGTGTTTTATTACATGCTATTTTTTTTGGAAAACTTTGTTCTAATGTAGTTCTGTTCATTAAATGTCAATTGTCTACTAGGCAGAGACCCTTTCCTCACTTCTCCTATTGGTTTTACATCAGAGGCTGAGCACTTTGGTTTTGGCAATAGCGCCAAGGATTTCATCTTCTTGGGAGTCACTGCTCCTCTCCTCCCCCCATTACACTAAGCTATTTGAGACAATACAATAACTCAATACAAGTAACATTTATAAAGTGCCTACTGTTTATGGAGATGCATATTCTCTGCAGGAGATACATAGTTTAGCTAAAACAGGACTGCTGCCCTCAAGGAGCTTACACTCTAAGGTTGGTATCCTGACTAACTAAAGAAGAAAGTCTAGGGATATGCTGGCTCTATTCTAAATGCAGGATTAAGTATTCATACAACAGTCCCTCAAGAATCAGTTCTGGCATCAATTTCATTTCATTCTTTGATAAATAATCCTCAAAATGGAATGAACAGTGCATTCTTCAAAACTCAGGTTTTTATTAATGAATTCCAGCTAGTGAGCTGCCAACACTGAGGGATTGGGGGGGGGGGGACTTTAGAAAGATGTCACAGTGCAGAGGGAATAGCTAAAAAGTGTCAGAGGTCTTCCAAGGTGGACAAAAAACGAATTCAGTGGCAAATAATCTGAATAATGCCTGTAAGATAATTGGGTCTGAGCATTCAGATGGAACCTGAGGAAGGGATACAGTCAACTCAAATAACCCAACCTGCAAAAAGAGGGAACATATGCATTTGTCTTCCCCATGCAATATGTGAATGTACTTTTAAAATTCTTTATAAACAACACACCAAGGACCATCTGTCACCTTCTGTAAGATAGAGAAGTGCCATGGGAAGCACACACCCTCTGAAGGGTTCACCAGGAATGCTGCCATTGGGAAACTCTTTTCCCTCTAACATCAAGTCCCGGAATGCTTTGCTTACCTTCGGTGTGAGTTCCTGTTGCTATTTACGTGCCCGCGCCCTGTGCAGCCTGGTGTAGGACACTTGAGAACATTTTCATGCATGGCAAGAACTTGACAAGAAGAGGTAGAGAAAACAGCCGAGTATTAAAACATAGAAACACTCAGAAAAAGTCATATGTAATCATAAAACAAGAGGCTGGGTTAGTTTACAATAGACATTCCTTCAAATACTGGTGATGGGCATGGTCAGAAAAACACAGGAAAAAAGAGAGAGGGAATTTCTGATCTCATTTTAATTGGCATGCAGAGCAGAAGAGCACGAAGAGAGTTATGGAGGACAGAGAATGCAATAATTAATTTGTCTTTAGTGTCACAGTGAAGCAAGGGACTAACTACCAATATATTTTCCATACATTAGTACTGAATATTGATTAGCTACAAAACAATGTGTAGATTGGTAATATCTCTCCAGAATCCTTAAGATTTTCAGCCCTGGAATATTACAAAAATATTGGGAAATGGGGAAGGGGAGGAGCAGACCTTATAAATAAAATCAATTGGAAATACTGACTTTTGGGGAATTAAATCTTGTATTGTTCCATAAATATTATTATGAAGAACTGGACAAATTATATGAAAAATCATTTCATTGTGTAAAATTAACAAGCAAGAGCTTTAGTGATGACAATATGTTGTTTTTCTTATAGGAAAATGATGTTCCTGATTGTGAGGCATTCTGTGGTTTGCTTGGTGAAGGTGAGATGGATTTATTGGGCTCTCGCTACATTCTTTTGCCTACTTTATATCACCAATAGAATTTATTTGTCAAAGCAGAGGTTGGGGTACAATCTGGTAAGGGCAAAGAACTCAGGAATCTTACTCCTTTGTGATTTGGCCTCACTGGATGATTGAAAAAATAATTAAAGAGCACTTTCAGATTGGCAAAGCAATTTACAATTCATTATTTCACTTGAGCCTCACAACAACCCTGTGAGGTAGGTACTAGTGGCATCATTAATCTCCATTTTACAGATGAGGAGACTGAGACTTTTAATGACTGGCCCATGGTGAGAGAGAGGTGGGGTATGAGTTCAGGCTTTCTGACGCCATGCCTTTAAGTAGCTGGCTTCAAAAACCAGGACACTTAAATACAGAGTAACATTCTGAAGCCTTTCCTTTGAGTAAAACTGTGCTTATGGTATCCACATTTATAATCTGACCAGGACCACTGAAGCACCAATGTGGATGTTGGCCTAAATTGTCCTATAATTATAGCCATCCTTCCCTCCCCTTTAAATTATCCACATTCAATCCTCCATTTCACATTGTGTGCCTAGAAGTGTTTTGGAGAGCATTCCAAGAGTCACAACAGAGACACATGTCTCCTTCTGGTGAAATGATGACTGTTAATTAAAAAATATATTATGAAGAACCACACAGTAGCAAGTGCTTAGCAACAATTGATATATATATGTATATATAATTAGTGACCCAAGAAAAATAGCATTAGAACACATTCATAAAGCTGGCTGGAGTTAGACAGGAGATGATTAAGATATGTTTTTAGACTAATGATATCGTGTCAGCTTTTTGCTATTTGTCATTAGGTTTCAGGTGATATCACTTGACGTGGGGCAAGTGGACTGAATCTGTATAATACTGAGCTATTATGCCATGACAGAGTTCAAAGTTTATTATACTTAGTATTTTTCCATTAATTTCTAGAGTGTGGTGACTTTTTTGAGTTTTAGTCAGCAACTTATCTTTTACTTTAGGAAATAGGAACTGGACCTGTGATTTAAATAGTTTAGAGAAGTCCCAGTGAGGAAACTCCTTTATAAATTTCTTTTATCTGTTGTTTCCACAATTAGAATGTGAGAACTCATTGAAAGGTGTGACTACCTAATTTTTCAATTTGTATCCCTCCTTCAGTGCTTAATACAGTGCTTAGAATATAGTGTTTAACATATGCTTTTCCCTCTCATTCATTCTTTTGCTCATTCATTCATTCATTCACATCCATGCAGTTCGGCACCTTCCCTGCAACTTCGTTTTAGAGAGTTGCTTAGAGTATTGAGAAGTTAAGTGACTTGGTCACAGTCACACAGTCAATTTATGTTAGAGATGGGACTTCAAGTAGATCTTTTCTGTCTTTAAGACCAACATTCTATCCACTACTTTCTGGTTTTATCTTTAACTTTAAAGGGAAACAAAAAATGCATATCCTCAAGGAATAATAATGTGTAGAGAGATTAATTTTTTCTTTAGAATCGTAGAATTCTGGAGTTGGAAGGAACCTTGGAGACCATCTAAATAGTCTAGTACCCTTGTGTGACTTATCTAGTTAGAAACAGAGCCAAGACCAGAAAGGTGATTGACCCTAATTCCCCATTTCATTCTAATTCATTGCTTCCTGTTTTAAGCTCTTAAAATCATTTTATCTATGCTCCTAACACATTCTACGAGCTGCTCAAAGAATGTTAGAGCTGGAAGAAACCTTAGAAACCATCTAGTCCAATACCCTCATTTTACAGAGGGTGATCCAGGGTTCCAGAGTGAGTGACTTGCCTAAGGTCACACAGCTAGCACATGGTGGTGTTAGGTCTTGATGCTAAGTCCCAGTGTCTTCTCCACTCAGGGACATTCTAAAAACACATTTCATAAGGCGGATACATCAAGAACTGTTTGTTCACTAACATTTTTGGTAATCACAGGAAAGATAAATATTCAAAAGTGAGATTCTACTGTCATGCACAATTTCTTCTAAAATGCTTACACAAAACATGAGCCAGACTTTTTAGTACAATACTGGAGCTAAACCTATGTTTCCAGGTCTTGAGCACTGACAAGGGAGCCCACTGGAGTTTATAAATTTCCCTCCAATCTGAAACATTCTGAGTTTCCTAGTGCCACCCTTGCCTTCTCCGTTTTAATGGAAGGTACCCTGAAGGCCACTCTACAAGAGAAGGCAGATATCCAACACACCACATTTGGAATCTAGTTCTTGATTTCCCCGCCTCCACTCCTTCCTTGCTGTAAACAGTGGCAAAGATTGTTATGCCAGGGGAATGACAATGTCTCAAACTTACTTTCATGTAGAAATATTGTCAACTCATGCTCAGAATCAGGTCCTCTATTTCCTGGAGCCAATTCTGAAGCTGAGACATCAGGTTAACTGTTCTTAAGCAATTGATTTTAATTGTATTCAAAATGGGCAGGCACTTTCAGTGTAAGAAAGGGGAGAAGTTGGACATCACCACCCTTAAGTATTAAAAGATATGGCACTTTTATTGAGATTTATTCCACGTGGTTCAAACAGAATTCATTATGATTTATTTCCTAAGTCAAAAACAAAGACCAAAGCATATATCCCTGGCCACCACTCCTTTACATACACTATCCACCCTTATTAGAATAGAAGCCCTTCGAGCACGGGGACAGTCTTCATTTTTGTTTTTATATCTCCAGTGCTTAGGACAGTGCCTGGCATAGAGAAGTACTCATTAGATGGATTTTCATTACTTCTTGACTTAAGTTTGTACTGTGGTAGAATGATGGAATTAGTATTACATGGAACAGACATTACACATGAAGATACAGTACAACCTCATATATAAGCACTGACTAGGGCCACGTACAAAAATCCAAGTTACCCAGAGAAATGTCTCAGAGCCCTTCTCCTATAGGCATACAGGATTGGAGAGGACTGTACAGCAAAGGAACAAGACTTATGAGCTCATGCATTAGGATATCTTCCAGTAGACAGATAACACCATGGTGGAGAATGCTATGCCCCATTAGAGGGAATCAACAAGGCCCCCTTGTACCTTATTATGCACAATCAAAATAGGCTGAATGAGTTGGAGATCTACATAGGCAGAGAACCAGATAAACGAGGTTGCACTGTGAAGTGAGATGGGAATGAAAAAAAGATAAGAAGAAGGATGGTAAAGACAGATTTGTTGGAACTCTTATTCACACTTGGTATCTGTGAAACATGGACTTACTCTCTGGAGGAACCCTATCTTTGTGAGGACATCCGGATAAACTGCGATGATGAGGATAAAGCCCCGTTACGTGGCCAGTTCCATCACAGCCTGGGGTTGGACACTTGCTCTCTTTCTTTTCTGTTCTTGAGGGATCTAAAAGTGACAACAAGTGTCAAATGAACGCATTTTACTGATTTAAGAGAAATGTGGTTAACTGACAATGTGACATAACATTGACACCAGTGTCCAGGGACAAGACCATAGATTGGGTTATCATGCCTTGACTCTGTGTAACTGGTTGTTTTGGGTGATACATTTGACTCCTTGTTTATCTTAAACTGGTATAATGAGTAACATCACAATGATTTTACAATGAAGTACAGAATATTCCAAGTCTACATTTTTCTTGCCACATTTCCCCACTGTTTTTATATGTCAAGTAGTGCTGATTAAAGAAACATTGTAGAAATAGTGATGGAGTATGACCTTTTTAGAGAACGCCTCTCCCCGCTTCCCTGTCCACCATTGTCAATGACCAATTTCCTTTCAAGTATCGACTAAAGAGTGTAAGGTCATTCAAAACACTTTAGCAGGATTTCCCCTGCCTTGAGTGCCACTGCCAAATGTACTGAAAGCTGCAAATTTACTATTGTTGAAGTTTATTCTCTTGAGGCTAAGAGACTCAGCTCCTTAGCATACCAATTCAGCCTCTCAGAGAAATTGAATTGTACTTTCAGAAGACATGTGTCAAAAAAACATAGAAATTCCATCTGATAAATACTTGGGCAATCAAAAGTATTTCAGAAGTCACTGCAGTAATCACTTGTTCTGACTTCCAGGTCTTTATTATGAAATTGGAGAAATGATTTGGTAATGCTATATAGGTATTCATGGTAGTGGCTCTTTATAGTCTCATTGGCTTCTTTGTATTACAGTATTATTAGTGAAGGACCAAAACAGACATTTGGTCAAAAACTGAATACAGAATTCTATACAGGTAATGGAATTGTTATTTAAATTTTTTTTTCATATCAAATCCTTCTTTGTAAGTGCTTCCACAGTGAAACTCAGACACGAGTAGAGTTGTTCAAAGTCCATTTTATAGATCTTTTGCTAGTTGTCGAAAACTAATTGCCAGGGTCATCAATAAGCCAGATTTTCCTACCATTTGGATGTTAAAATTTGTGGTCCATGGGAAGATCCAATTAAAATTCTCTTTCTTTTAGTCTAGTTTATTTTTGTACATTGTGTTTCAATATTCACACTATTTTACTTCTGCTGGATCCGCCCAAGGCAGTTTAATATGTGTTGGCTAATTTTTGTCATCTTTCCTCTAAATTTGTTCATACTAAATCTCATTTTCCAAAGAACTCAGGAGTTATTAATTCTTTCCTCATTCTAAGAAAGTAGATTTTTCAGCTAATTCATAATAAATACAGCTATCTATTAATTCATTTACATTTTTGGGTGCTAGAATTTTTGCAAATAATATTATTGGCTTGGTAAAATTTTGTCACAATTGTACTGTGCTTTACTCTTTTCATTTATAGTTTATAATCCAATGACAAACTTGAAATTTTCATATTTTAAAATCTGTTTCATTTATTATATCTCTCTTATGCATGCTACCGAAGCATCTCTATCAAACTTCTCTCTCCCATTCCCAACTCTTAATAAGTAAAATGTTTTTGCTTTCAAGTAAATTGCTATGGAGTAACTGTAAACATTGAATTGATGCAAAGATCCAAGTATTAAGGGGGCACAATAATAGATTCAGAAGATATTACTGATTTTCCTAAGTTCTATGACATAGGTAAGTCATGAGTTTTTTTAAGGACACTTTATCAGGAAAGATGCCAAGGGCCCTAAGTCAATGAATGAATTGGCTTTTATTTAGGAAATTTGCTAATGTCTATGAAACTGTATTGTTCCAAAGAGTTTCATAGTATTCTGGAAGTATGCCCATACATGAAATAAAATCATGTGGACATCAACTATTCCATTTCTTGGAAGACAAAAGGGGCATAGTCTCCTCTCGATGCATGAATGCTGGCTGGGTTTGGAAAGCTCTTTCTATCTTTTCCACTACTGCTTTAAACATCACAGTATATTAACACTATATGTTCCTCCCTTCACCCATTTCCACATGCTCCCCCACATCCAGCTGGAATAAATTCTGTGTCTTATAGGAAAAACCTGTATACTGGATTTGGTTAGCCCTCGTCCTATATTAGTTTTGTATTTCCTTCATTACATCCTGTTATCAAAACTTTGTTATTTTGATTGTGATAGTCTCCTAAAAATTTTAGAAATTTGTTTGTTGAATAAGCCTAGACTATAGGTAATGCAAATAGAATATTAATTACATAACATGATGGTCTAGGTTTTGCCTTTAATAAAGAGCAAACATGTAGCTACAAATAAAGACTTAAAAAATCTACTGCTTGTGTCACTGGGAATCTGTCAAATGGTGGTGATGATAAAATAATAGTTACCATATCTTCATAAAGAAAGGAAAAACAAACACATAATAACAACAAAAATATACACCCCTTCTAGATTACCACCAAAAGAGTAGAGAAACTATTTCTAGCCACTTTGTTTAGCTTGTTTTCTCTTCTTTGAAAGATACAACATATACTTGTGAGCATCTTCAAAAGAAACTTGGGAGATAGTGAAAAGGATTAGGTACAGATTTACTTTAAAATCTATCAGAGAGAAAGGAATTCAAGAAGCTGGGGAAAGGTGAGGAGTCATGGCTCCCTCTATCATTTTAAAAGTCCATGTTAATCTGGTTTTTAGCTTTGAGAAGGAAAGAAATCACATTTCTTGTCCTCCTGCTTAGTCCAGGGAGATAAAATATTTATATTCCAATTCTCCAAGCCACAATTCTGTGGCTGCTGCGACTTCTATTAAAAAGGGCCCACAATAGCAACAATAGTAGGAAACCAAAGAAGCTGGAGCAACATAGGATTCATAAAACATCAAACCAGGCCATTTGTCAAATAGAAACCCAGGATCTCAAAACTGAAAGGGAGTCTCCTTTGTAGGAATATCCTCTACAATGCCCAAAGAAGTGGTCATTTGGCTTCCCCTTGAAGATCTTCTCTACTTCCTAAGATAATCCATTCCCTTTTTAGAGAGCTCTAATCACTATAAAGGAGTCGTAAGACTCTTTGCAACTTCTGCTCATGGCTCCTAGCTCTGTCCTCTGGTGTCAGAGTACTTAATATAACACTTATCAAAGCCTATACTCTTACCGTAATGTTCATTAACAAGGATATTAAAACATGTCTCCATGGTGTACCTGTCTAGTTGGGCAATTAAATACAACTAAGATACTGTAAATTGCAAATCATGTTTATTCCTTTTTGACTGAAAAAGGTTCTGTAATTCTTAATTAAATGGTTCTAATGTATGATGTCAAGACAATTTATACTGATAGCATTATGGTTTTATACTTGAAACATATATGATAGAATGCTCATTCTTTAACCCCCCAGTAAAATTTTGAATCTTGATTCTTCCACAAGGAAAAATTTTTGGTTATTTTAAAAAAATAAGCTAAGACCCATAGTATATATAGCACAACTCATGACCACCTATTCATTGGAACAATAGAATAGTTTCCAAGAATAATAAATATTTGTTGAAGAAGCCTTTTCGAAACAACTGTCAGAACCTATGCAGCCAATATTTCAAGAACCCTACATTCAACTGGTAGGGTATTTGGATAAGGTCTGTTTTTCTAAAGGTTAAAAGACTGACTTAGGTCTCAGCCTTTTGAATGCCCAACTTGTCACCATTTGGTGACATGCATTACCAGAATCATGTGCATACATTGAGAGGAGAATATACACCTATGCCCCTTGGGAAAAATAGAATAATTTTTACTTTGTGATTCAAAATAATGTAACAACCGCTTTTCTGATCAAAATGCTTAAATTAGCTTTTCTGAGACAAAGTAAGGTTATTAGTAATTACATTTTAAATTGCCTGAAGATAGGAAAAAACATTTTTTATGAACACAAAGAAAGTCATTCAAGTTGAAATCATAACTATGGAATACCTACATAATGCAAAGTCTTAAAAGCACACAGACATAAATACACATCCATTATTAATCCCTGCACACATATGGATATATCCTTATTTAAATAAATGAAAACAACAAAAATTAGCCTATTACACATATTTTTAGTGTATGGGGTTGGATTATTAGATTATTTAACAAAAAGCAACTTAACAGTTTCCACAATGGAACAGAATCAGTGAAGTGGAATGAATATAGGGAAGAAATTGCTATTGATCTCAGCCCAGGCCACATCATGCCTTGCATAGCAAATGGCTTCCATTACCTTACTATCTTAAGATAATTAATGTGCAGTCACTGCCCTTATCTTATGTTATCGGTCATTCTGATACTGTTCAATTTCTATCAGGGAACTTAACGTTTTAGATGGGAGAGGCTTCATCAATAACTGTCGTTGCTGATAATTTTATAAATCATGATGCCACCTACCCAATCCAATCTGTAAAATATGCACTTCATAGCTGATTGACTGTTACATAAACTCTTGCTACCAAATGTAGTATGTGATTCTTTCTATAAAAATGTCCTTTTTAAAAATCAAAATTTTAATACTGAGTTTACACTCTTTAGTTCAACACTATCTTTCAAAAAATGGTAATTTTTCTCCAAAAAATAAAACAACTATTTTTATTTACTCTAATATGACATTGAACTGTTGTGTTTATTTCTCATAAAATATTTTATTTGCTTTTAAGTCACAAACACAACAAGTTATTTGAGAATGACATCAAAGGGATATATATTAAAATCTATAACTTCCTATAATGCATGTCCACATTAAAATATATAGAAAGCATTTTATATTTGCTCATATCATCATGAGACAACATACGTTAGATAAAATTTTACCTTTACCATAGTATGGCTTTTTGACATGGCTGTCACTGGTTTTAGGCTTTCTCTCCTCCCCGGGAAGTTGTCTTGGAGGCTGCTCTTCAAATGACCTCATATTATCCCTTCTGCCAGCTTCCATTGCCATTTTTTCCCTCATGGCTTTTGCTCTTTCAGTTTCCAAAGCAATCGCTTTCTCAAGAAGGGTTAAATTACCCTTGGTCATATCAAATACTTCTTCAGACCTGTCTGAATTAACGGAGGTGGTGTCATCATCTCTTTCATGACACCCATCCTCCTTTGCGCAGCTAGCAAAAGTTCTAGATCTGGGACTTAACTGTTCTTCAAGCCTCATTAAGTTCATCATGTCAGAGTAATTCCTATCCGGTGTTCTTCCTGGGAAGTCATCTTCTTGTCTGACATGTTGACGGATGTTCATGTTTTGCTGTTGATTTCTTTCCTGTGGGTTTGTCTCACTGAGTTTTCTAGCAAGATCAAAACATTGGTTTCTCAAGCATTCCAAACTGCTGAGACACACCTCCTCATCACTCTCCTCTACCATTTTTTCCATAAGTCCATTGTTCATAGGTTTCCCTAGCATTACAAAGTTCATGTTTCTGTTATCTTGCTGTGATATATTGTCTGCATAATTTCTGTCATTAATGTTCTCTGAAAGCACTACACCATGTCCTTGTGCTAATAATTTAAGGGAGTCCACAGTTTCCCTAACAACATCACTGTCTAAATCTAAACTCAGCTCAGTTTTTCGACCCATATTTTCATTTTTGTCACTATCATCTTCAAGACTATTGGATGTATTGCTGTTCATTTCTGATTCAGTCCTGGCTCGGTATGCTGCATCCTCGGCAATTTTGCCCAGATTTAACAATGACTTGGCCACCAGTTCATCGTAATTATCATACTCGTCATTATTGTTATCGTCTTTTTCTGTGTCTTGCATTATTCGAGTATTGTGACAATTCATTTGATGGTCTTCTGCAAAAAAATTAAAAAAAAAAGGAAAAAGGAAAGGAAAAGGAAAAAAGCTAGAAGTTGAACTGTAGTTATAACAGCATGGTCAGTCAGAAAAGAAACTATAAGTCAAATACTTTATCATAATTCTAGGGCCTTTAAGCTCCATTTGCAGTTAGGTTTAAATTGCTGACATTAAGAAAATAGATTACTCTAATGAACACAAGGCCATTTGAAAAATATTTTCTATGCATCATTAATTTCCTTCATTAATCTTAAAATAAACTAGCAAATATGGGAAATATTTATTAGATATAATTTTACTTTTTCTTTATTTTCAAAAATAACTCATTTTCTTTTTTCTTTATTTACAACTTAATCAAGTTTGTAATAATAAATTATATTACTAAGCTTTCTAAGAGCCTATGGTCTTTGTTCATTGCCAGATCTGACATGGTATAAAGTAAAATGGTTTTCCAGTGGTTTGTTTCTACAATGACGCTTCTGCATCACTGAGGGAAAGACAAGTTCTTAAGGAACTATCCGGAGATGTACTCTACAATTCCTATTTACTACCATAGTGAATTCTTAGTCTGAATTCAAAGGCTACCAGACCTATGCAGTCATCACAAATTTGATGCTACTGAGACATGATTTTTCATGACACACAGTGGAGCAAGGAAAGCTTTGAAGAGAAATTTTAGGACATGAACTGGTTTCATTTGGATTCATATGGATAGCATAACAAAGTCAGGTGGGAATAGGAACAGGTAAGGAAGTGGATGCTCAGGAAACAAATACTCAAGTATAACAGTGCAGTTCCAGAGTGGATCCAAATCCCACTAAAATAACTGGATCTCTTTCTTGGTGTGATATTCAGTAGTGTTTTCTCAATTTTCATTTCAAGAAAATATTTGATGGCAGATAGAATTATTGCATGAGAGGACCTGTTGGCCCATGATTTCATTTGCTTCCTTAAAACTATCTGGGAAACAATTTTTTTAAAAGTTCAGGCCCCAGAATTCAAACAAAATCCTACTATTTAATCTGAAACATTTTTTTTATCATGAAACAACATCCTTGAAATCATCGTGATCATTAAACATTACACAATTCAATTCCACAAAGTATTCACTGCTACTCTAATGGCCAAAACAGCATATTTAATGGTTTGAAGGCCAGCTTCAGAGGCAGGATGATCTAGTTTCAAGAACTCCCTCTGACCCATACAAGCTGAGTGACTACAGATACGTTATTTAACCTCTCAGTATTTTGGTCAGTTGTCTAAGACTATAAGTCACCAATAGATTTCTGGTGTAGGAAGTTTTAATAATATGAATGTGCTATTTTGAGTAAACTGAAAGGTTGGACTTAAAAAATCACAAGTCCCAATGACTATATGTTGACCTTTTCTCCCCTGAAAATTGTTTTTAATAATATAGGGAAATAAAAATGGATCCTATAATATTTCAATCTTAAGTTATTCAGAGTTTGAGTCAGTTAAAGTCATGTGCCAAATTTAGATGTGAATTCTGCTTACATTCCTCTTAAGTCAAGTTCAGAATAATTTTTTTATTGGAATGTTTGTGAAATGGGGTTTGTGGCATTAACACTTCCAGTTAGCTAAGGGTTAATTCATGTTGCTTCATGTTTCCCTTTAATGCTTTCTTTGTTCTTCATCCTTAGAACTGTAAATGATGGAATAAGCAGTTTCTTAACATAAGCAAATCACACCTGCTTGAGAATGAGATTTTTTCTCACCAGAACAAAAAAATCAGTAAACCTGATAACCCAAATGCATTGAGTCTCCACGTTTTTTGTTTCAAGCACTTTAATTCACGCATCTTTCTAAATATGAGTAAATTAAGCTCAATTACACAGGGCAACCAAAAGTAGAAATGGCATGTTTCTGGATCATCCTCATTGGAACTCACCTTTCTCTTAGAGGGGTAAAAGTATCCTCCAAGAGCAGTGAGAAGAAATTAAGGTGGCCACTGTAGTTATTTAGAAAGGTAGTAAAGGAACTAATCTCAGAAATAAGGTTGTAACATTTACCTAGAGTTTAGAGGTGTGGGAGCAGAAGTAGATTGCAATTTAAAAATTTCTGAAATTCTAAAAGTTATATTCTCCTCTCAATTCATGCACTTTAGTTTTGGATGCGTGGGCTGTGGTTTTGGGGTACCCCTTATGTTAATCAGCTTGTGCCACGTCCATGCAGCATCTCTTGTTTCTCTGCTTTCTGAATTCTTCTCTGAAGTAAAGTTGGTGGAGGTTTTTAAGCCTCAAATTACGGTGCCTATAAAGAATCTACAGGAAGAAGGATCTGAAAGGTGTGATTCATGATCACTCAAACACATACACAGTCTTGAAGCATTAGAAACTTGAATTAATGGATAAAGTATTTCAAATTTCTTGTTTTCATGTTTCCTTCACAGATCTCAGAGTTAGATGGGACCTCAATAGATGTTCTATGGCTCCCAATTTTGCCCTTGGGAGTCAAGTAGAACAAGTCTGACCCCTATTCCACATCATTGCTTTTCAAATACTTGAAGACAGCTGACATATCTTCTCTCAATCCCCAAGTTTTCTTTTCTCCAGGCCAAGCATTCCTAGTGCCTATATCAGGCCTTCTATCTTATGAACTCAAAGATTCTACCTGTCCTTATTTCCCTTCTTTCAACAGTCTTCAATTTTAGTGCCCTTCCTAAAATATGGTTCTCAAAACTGGCTACAATACTCTCGATGTGATCTGAATGATGCGAGCAGATTAATTTGCTCCTTATTTCTATATAAAGTATTTCCTTTACTCTATTCCAATATTGCAATTGCTTTCTTGATTATTCCCTCACCCGACCCCCACCGTCTCCCACAACCCAACATATGAGAAGAAAAAAGCTTAGATTACAATGTGATGAGAAAAGTCCACTCTTTTCTACTCAAAAGAAAACAAGAAACACTTTTTTCTTTTGCTAAAACTGGAAAAAATCCATACTTCGGATAATATGGTTTTCTTCATTTGAGAAATACTGAAGGTACTATCTTAGAGCTATCATTCCAGAAATATAGAATCCAACAAGTTGGTAGACTGATCACATAGCAAGAGAAAGAGGCCTCAGAATGACCAGCATGTAAAGCACCTGTACTCTCTCTCTTGTAAAATAGCTAAAAGAAAGCTTTTAATATGTTGGCCAAATCAATTGTACGAGATTTTTGAAATGACATGAACAAGAACTCCTTAGAATAAGGCATTGTGGAGGGATGGTGATTCACACTCACTGAAACAGTCCTGAAAAAAGATACACTCAAGAATTCACTTATATCTTGAACTAATGTTTCATGGAACTTTTAATCTCCTTCCTAACTTTATTTTCAAAGGTCACATATTTCAATCTCCTAGACTCCAAATTTTGGAATCACTTTTGATCTGGTACATTATATGTTTTCTACCACAAAAATAAAGTCCAAGTGATCTTCCTCCATTTCCTCACTGTTGCAACTTAACCAATAGCAGAAGTAGAGCTCTGTCAGATGTTCTAATTTGATTTTCCCAGAGGAAATTAAAGAGTAGATATTAACCAATGCTTTTCAATTAAGCCTCAAAATAATGTAGATAAGATAAGATGGGAACAAGGGAGAAGTTGGTAGTTGTCATAAAGTAGTAGCCACTCACCACATTTATTAGTATGGCACCAATGGATTAAGACCTGGGAAAAATTAGGTTGATTGTGAAGAAGGCTAGTTATATGAGAGCCCAAAAAACCCTCCTCCCCCAAACCCTGCAAATGCAGGCCATTTCACTAGCTTGGCTCATATTCAACTCACAAAAGCTTAATTTCTGCCATCTGAGGAATCATGACTGACAGAAGTTAATATATGAATGGCTGGTGGAAATGACATGATTGCCTCTAAATCCTTGAGGCTAATAGATTTTTCTAAGCCTACCTGTATTTAACTGTTTCAGAAATACATTTGGTAAAAAGTCAGCTCTTAATTATCTGGGCTACTGGAGGGGAATGGTCAGTCAGTCAGTCAACAACCCATTATGTACTGATTACATACTATGCATCAGAAATGGCCTTGTCTGTTTTATTTTCTTTCAGGTAATATTTCTTTTCTCTTTATGCTTTACCGAGGCTAATTATAACATGAATCTCCATTCCTGAGCACTTAGGGTCTGACAGTGGGGATGAGTAAAGAAATAGCTGTATACTTTTAGAGCCTGGAATTAAACATTTCCTCAGGTAAATACAAAACCCAATGGCTTATAATCAAAGTTATATTCTACTCATACTTTTTGGTGTGTTGATTCTTCAACCAAACCATCAGGATGTATTTGTAGTGATGTGATATTTAATAAGACAGTAAATGATTGGTCCAACCAATTTGGAAAACCACTTAGAATTATTGGCAAAAGGTAACTGAAATATTTATATTCCTTGATCCAGAGAGCCCCTTCCTAGGTGCCTAATGGAAAGAGTCAAGGACAAAAATAAAGGTACCATATAGGACAAAATATTCATATCAGAACTTTTGTGGTTGCAAAGAACTGAAAACAAAGTGGTTACCCATTAGTTGATGAACTACTAACCAAATTACGGGGCATGGATATTATGAAATATTATTGTGCCATAAGTAACAAAGATAAGGAATTCAGAGAAAGACAGAGTACTTATATGAACTGATAAAAAAAATAAGCAAGCAATACCTGGGAAGAAATATAAAAAAGACTACAATAATGTAAGGGAGAAAAACCCCAAATCAATAGTTAAACTTTATACTATAAAATTATTACCAACTAAGCTTAGATCCAGAGAAGATGACAAAAATTGCATATTTCTTCTTTCATTGGGGAGTTGGAGTAATATGGTTGAGTAATGCTGTGTATGCTTCTCAAACACAGTTGATGTTTTAATTGGTTTTAACTGGTCTTTGGTAAAAGGGAAGGTGTACTTTAGAGGAGGGAAAAAGGCATATGTTTTACAATGAATGAGATATAAGAAAAATGAATCAATAAAATTAAATAAAATGGATGTCATCCAAAATGAACTACCTTTATACTAATTTTTCTTTTTATCAATAAAGGTGACATGGTACAATAAGAAGAGCACTGACCCTTTAGTTTGAGGACATGGGTTCTGATCCTGCCTTTGAAATGCAATACCTTTGTGTCCATGGGTCAGTCACATTATCTCCCTGGGTCTCAGGTTCTTTACTTCTAAGATAAAGGGGCTCAACTAGATGGCCTTTGAGGTCTCTTTCAACTCTTGATCTATTTTTTTTTTACCACTGTTAACTTGTTTTCTTAATCTTGGCTCTTTTTACTTTTTTCTAATTCTTTGTTCCATCATTTATTTTCTCTCTTAAATCTTCAGTCTTTCTCTTTCAGAGTTTCTATTCTATCTAGCAACATGCATAGTACTCTGTATTCTTAATACATGCATACACAAACACAAATATGTTCACATACTTTCCTAAAAACCTTTATGCCTTTTTATCCAAGTAAGAGGAAGTAGAGGCTCTTACATATGGAAGTAACTATGGTCTCAGCTATAGAGAAAAAGGAGGAAATAAGTATTTCTTAAGTGCCTATTATGTGCCATGCATTGTGCTAAGTGCTTTAAAAATATTATCACAGGCATAGTAGAATAAAATCAATGACTAAAATATTGCTTTAGATCAGCGGTTCTCAACCTCTCAATTTGTAGCAATGAGAATACATAATGCATATCAGGTATTTACATTCGAATCATAACTGTAGCAAAATTACAGTTTTGAAGTAGCCACCAAAATATTTTTTTGTTTTGGGGTCACTGCAACATGAGGAACTGTACTGAGGTCACGGCATTAGAAAGGCTGAGAACCACTGGTCTAGATGGTTATACTTTCAAAGAAACAGGGCAGGTGAAGGAGAAAGGGGTGGGATTAAATGAGGAGGAGAAAGGAACAGAGAATATTTGAGTAAAAGATTAACAGAAGGGTAGAAAGAAGAAATAAATGACAAGTTCAGGCAATACCAAAAACCTAGAGTGGAGGAACAATATAGTAATGATTGGGGGCTCTATCCAGACATCTACAAAGGGCCTCTCTTCCAAATGAAAACAAATAATAGATTATTGACTTAAGTAAATGATTTCATCCTCCATTATGTAGGGGAACCAAGAAGGTAAACTTCAATTTTGGATCTGATTCATTCATTCAAGGAGAAACTGGTTTTGAGTTGGAAATAATGGAAACCTTGTAAGTGGAAGTGAAGAAATGACCACTCCCTTCAAGAGTTGTGATAGAGAAGGCAACAGAAGCTAAGTATGATCCAATATGCATCCTAGCTCTGGGAGAATAGATTTCAAATTGTTAAGTGGAAGAATAGCTAGAATCCTATGGACTAAAATGCCATAGAGGAAGTCAACCTAGGAGGGATGAGAAACCCTCAAGAATGGAAATTTTATAGTATATCACAAAGGGAAATAATTCTGATGCAGAGAGAAAAAAATAGGACATGTCTGATGAGACCTATGTATTTGCACAGAGAATTCACCAATCAAATTAGATTCTAAAAAAACCCTACATACATATTCATAGAAGATGGAAGCAAGGGCAGACAAGAGAGGATGATTATGATAAATAGTGAAGCAAAGTCCTGTAAAATAGTGTCAGGAGAGGTAAAACTCAGAGTGAGTGGAAGCTGGTGAAGGAGAAGTAGAGACCACAAGATTTAAGTTTTTGTTTATTTATTTTTTAGCTATATTAGAAGAAAGATCACAAAATGGGAGATATTATTTGTGGTGAATGGTATTGTGTTAATTGACCACGGGGAAGTCAGTGCTTCTTAGATTTTACTTTGTTTCTGTTTTCTCTACCAAGGACATTGACCCTCACATTAGAAATGACAAAACAAAATAGTCAAGAGTTGATATCCAAGATATGAAGGGAACTAGTAAAAGAATGCCTAGCTGTATTTGATGAAGTCAAATCATCTGGCCTTGATGAACTGCATGATCAGTTCTGAAAGAATTGGTGGATATTATGGCTGAGTGATTTTCAATGGTATTTGAATGATCATAGAGAATGGGAGAGTTACCATGGGAATGGAAAAGAGCAAAATATGATCCTTTCTGTGAAAGAGAAAAGAATAGCATTTATAAGATATAAGGTAGTGATCCTAATTTTCATTCCTGGGAAAATTATAGATTTGGTTATTGATGATATGGTCAATGAACATTTAGAAAAGGAAACAATGATTATAAAGAACTGGCATTGTTTTAATCAAGAGTAGATTATGCTGGATTTTTGTGACTTTTTTTTTGACAGGTCTGAAAAATTAGGTAAACTTGATATATGTTGCCTTGTTCTTTAGTCATTTTGGTCATGCCTAACTCTTCATCATCCCTTGTGGAGTTTTCCTGGCAAAGATATTGGAGTAGTTTGGCACTTCCTTCTCCAGCTTTTTCTATAGATGTAGAAACTGAGGCAAACAGGATTAAGTGACTTGCCCAGGGTCACACAGATAGTGTGTCTCAGGCCAGATTTTGATTCAGAAAGAGGAGTCTTCTGATCTCTAGGCACACTACTCTATCCCCTGAACCCAAATCTAGTTGCCCCATATGTTAGCTAGATATTGGCAAAGAATTTGATAAAGTATCTCTTACTCTTCTTATAATAAAGATGGAGAGATATAAACTAGATGGATAAAGAACTAGCTGAAAGGCTGGATTTGAAGAGTAGTCATGGTTCATTGTCATCTTGGCTCATGGAGTGCTCCATGTACCCAAACTTGGCCTACAGCATTTTGATTGGTGACGTAAGTAAAGGCAAAGATGGCATGTTCATCAGATTTGCAGATAATGCAAGGTTGGGAGGGATAGGTAACACACTGGGTAATAAAGTTAAGATTGAAAAAAAGATGTTACCAGGTTAGAGTACTGAGCTGAATCTAATAATTACATTCAAAAAGGAGAAATGAAAAATCTTACTCTAGGGTTAAAAAATGGCTTGACAAGTGTAAGATTAGGGAAGCATGGAATATAGCAGTCTGAAAAAAGATCAGAAGTTTTTAATGGACTGAAAACTCAGAGAGAGTTCACAGTATGATGTGATAGCTGAGAAAATATTCTAGGGTTCATTGAGAGACAAAGTTTCTAGGAACAAAACAGCAATAATTCTTTTGTACCCAGCCCTAGAATGACCGCATTTGGAGGATTTTGTTAGGGCATTGGTAAGATATAGGGTGTCTAGAGGAGGGCAGCTACCATAGTGAAGGGCCTCAATTCCATTTCATATGAGGATTTTTGAAAGTAACGGGATGTTTAGCTTTGAGAAGAAAAGACTCAGGGTGGCTATTTTCACAAACAAAGATAGTTATGTTGTGGAAGAGGGATTATAACTGTTCTCTAGCCCTGGAGAGAAGAACTAGGAGCAATAAGGAGAAGTTACAAAGAGGAAAATTTAGTCTTTATGTAAGGAAAAACTTCCTCCTAATCAAAACTGTACAAACGTGGAACAGGCAACCTCAGAAGGTTTCCTTTAATGGGATATTTTTGAGCTAGCTGTTGCCTTTTGGGGTTTGTTATAATGGGAACTCCTATTCAGGAAGAGGTTAGACTAGGTAACTGCCAAGCTCCCTCCTTTCCAACTCTGAAATTCTGTTATTTTAAGTATTTCTCCTCTCTCTCTTCATTTTATTGATAGTCTCCATTCACTGCCATCAATTGTTAACTATCCACTCACTCTTCAGTCTGAAGACTCATTAGGGACCAAAGAATCTCAGAAATAGGTACTTTAAGGGTCATCTAGCTCAACCCCAACTTAAATAAGAGTTTCTCTGTGAATGGACCAACATAGTGATTGAAGAAAGAGGTTTCTCAAACCTGAAGGTTCTCTGTGCAAACATTAGTTATTACAATTATGAAAATGATATGGAGTGCATTTTCTAGTATTATTTTTGAATAAACAAAGTTTGCCTTTAAGAGAATACTCAAGACAACCATTATAAAGGTTTCCAGAGTTTTGAAATAACTGATTGTCTTAAAAGCATTTTCTTAAAGTAAATCTAGTAAAGCATATTTTCTCATTAGACCCTATTTTCTGTATTCACAAGAAACCTAAAGGATCAGGACATGATCAGTTGTAGAGATCCATGGCCTACTGTCTGTCCATCAGATACCATGATAAATAATAAACTCACCCATAACACTCACTACTCACAACTATCCTCTGACAACCTTTTCACTGTGACCTCTGAGATATTACGCTGCTATATTTTGAACCTGGGCTCTGCCACTTCCTACCTGTGTGGCCTTGGGCAAGAAATTTTGCTTCTATGGGCTTTAGGGGCTTGGACTAGATGACTTCCAAAGTCTCTTCCAGTTCAAAAATCTATGATCCAATGGTCCCAATTCTTTTTTTCTCACATTCATTCCATCATATATTGATCACTGAAATGTAGTTCTCTCCTGAAATCATTCCTGTTTCTTGACTCCCTCCTCACAGTTGTATCACCCCATCCCGGACACAAAGAGAAAGAAGCTGGCATATGTCTTGTTCCCCAGTGTCACTTTTGGACCCTCTATCTGACATACAGCAACAACACTGCCCTACTTCAAATATCTTAGCCTTTACTTACTCATTTTTCTCAACTGTCATAACTTCTGACTCAGCCAATCTTTAATCAAATATAAGAATGATCCTATCTTAAACTTTTCACCCCAAAGAATATTTGCACCAAACCCCAGAGTTCCTGGTTAGAACCCTTGGACCTACTCATCCTAAAAACAGATTTCTTTTGACCACAGAGCATTTTGTCTTGATTTTTCCTTTGTTCTTATTATATTACAATTCAGAAATACTTTTCAGGTTACCAACTTACTCTTTTTAAAAGAATCCTTACTTTATGCCATAGAATCAATACTGTATATTGGTTCCAAGGCAAAAGAACAGGAAGGGTGAGGTACCAGAGGTTAGGTGACTTTCTCAGACTCACATAGCTAGGAAGTATCTAAGGCCAGATTTGAACCCAGGATTTCTCATCTCTGGGCCTGGCTCTCAATCTACTCAGTCACCTAGCTGCCATTTATTAGTTTATTCTTTCTAAAATTCAGTACTCAGAATTGAACGCACTACTTTGGATATGGTCTGGCTGATGCAGAGTAAAATGGTACTATTTATTACCTTCTTTGCTTTGGATAGTTTCTGAGAAAGCAATCAATCTACAATTGCATTAGATCTTTTATTTGGTCTACTATATTGTGTTGGAGCTTTATGCTGAGCTTTCAAGGAATATAGACTACTTTTCTGGAAAGTTTGGCAATGAAGATAAAGAGAAATTTGGGAATGGTCTCAGTACATGGCAGGTTTTTAGGGTAGCTTTTAAAAAGGTTTATCTGAGGATTTGGGGGACATATTTGAACATATTTGTATTTTGAGAAGTGGCTTGAAGAGAGCTTGCTCTATGAAAATCAGATTTGGACAGCGTCATATGGTAGATAGATAACTGAACCAGGACTAAAACATTAAAATTCTCATTTCGGAAGTCATCAAATAAAGTCCTCTTCCAAAGCCTTGTCACAGTGTCATGAGCATCCTGCTTTATCAAAGATTTTGTAATAAGAGCACAAACTCTGACAGGTCCTACTTAGTTGGAAATACTCTGGTCCTGGTGATAGCCCGGGTATTCTTCCTCTCATAAGACTGGACATAACCAGTATAAGCAAGAGAGACTCATCATCAGATGGTAGGCTTCTAAGAGGCCATGGGAATCCATTTAATAGAAATAAAAAATGACCCCCTGTCCCATATGATCTTCTTAATTTTCTTCAGTGACTTTGCCACAAGTGGAACATGCTAAGAAATCATCGTTCAATCAGTAATTTAACTGTTGGTAGTCTTCAGGTATGATCTTTGCAAAGCTGGAGTCCATTGTTTGATATACTAGTTGAAGAACTGAATGAAATTGTAAGGATACTGACACTTTTCTATCAACAATACAGGAAGGAATTAAAAGCTGGTGCAGATAAATGGAAGGATGGCTTACACATTTACCAAGGAGAAACCATTAAAAAGAATCTATTTTACTTGTGTAACAGACATCAAGAGTCATCATTTCACGAGATACTTGGTCTTTTCACATTATAGTGTTATGGTAAGTGTAAGTCCATAGATAATCATGAAAATAATTGCAGTTTACACCATCACAGGCAATGGAGTAGAGAAAATGATGATGATGAGGGAGAGTGATGATGGTAATAGAGAAGATAGTAGTGGTGATAATGATTACTGATGTAAATAGCACCTTGAAGCTTGTAAGGTATGATTTACATACATGATCTCCTTTGAGATGTGATGTTTAATGTGACAGTATCCCAAACTAAGTTGATCTATCAGTAAACAAATAACTAATAAGTGCTTACTAGATGCTTGGTGATATCACTGAAAAGATATGTGCAAGAAAGGGCTGTGAAAGTTGTTTTGGAAAATATGGTTGAGGACCAAGAAATAAGAGGTCAAAGGTTTGTAGACAATTCAGAAGCTTCTTACCTATACACAGGATCATGAATTTATCTTTTCAAGAAGATAGTTGAAAGACACTGGATGTGGTGAGCACTACTTAACAACATTTGTAACAAAGAAAGAAGGAAGAAAAAAAGAAGAAAGAAAAGCAAATTTACCATAAGCAAATTGGATACAGTAACAAAAAGGAAACCACTAGTTACCAACATAGCAGTCACTTCAGAGTTGGCTCTCTATGTGTAATTAGCTCTTACATTGGCTTAAGCAAAAGTAAAAATCAATACTAAATTAGAAGAAAGGATAAAGATGAGTAGACACAGCATGTGATTATAGTAGCTCCAATCTGACCTATTTAAACAAGTTGTCTACTTGAAAAATGGGACATGGAAAAAGTAGACATTGATTATGATTATTATCATTCCTTAAGGAGGTTTAATTGGTGCAAAAAGTTGTAATTTGAATCACAATGTGAGGCAGCAACATAATATGAATGTTGAACTTGGATTTGAAGAGAGACATGGGTTCAAATTCTGTTTTTACATTGGCCCTATCATAGACAAGTTCTTAAACATCCCTGGACATCTGTTTCCTCATCTGTAAAATGTAGATAACAATTCTTTCAGTACCAATCTCACAGACTGGTTATGAGATGTATGTGAGATATTGTTTTTAAAAGTATGTCGAAACTTTGAAACTCAATACCAGCTATCATCTTCAGTGTTATTACTACAAGGAGGAACCTGAAAAGATACCAAACAATAGTTTATGAAAACACTTGATCTCTTGCCAGGCATGGTTAATACCAGTTTAGAGCATAAGCACATTTGCAAAACATTACAAAGGAAGTAGGCAGGCGGAAAATTATGAGCAGGATTATTACACAAAACAGTGAAAAGCAGTTAAAGGGAAAATAAGCCTACAGTAAATTCGACATAAGAAAGCCCCATCTAAATTACATTATTCTAAGAGCACTGATAGATGAAATTTGAAAATAGGGCAGCAAATAGACAGTAAATGGAACAGATCTGCTGTGTCAGCATTTCTTATTGTGATCTTTATCAACAATATTGCCACTACCTACCACATTTAGATGCTACTAACTTACTGTCCAAGGAACTATGTGAGAAAGTAGCCACTAGAAATACTGGGAAGACAAGGTGTACCCAGTTATATTCATAAAGAAGAAGTCAGCACTGGAGAAGATACAAGCTTTTTTTTTTAACCCTTACCTTCTGCTTTAGAATCAATACTATGTATTAGTCACATTTGAACCTAAGACCTCCCATCTCTAGCCCTTGTAAGGAAGGGTGCAAGAGGGAGAGATAGAATTTTGCATGAGGGGCTTGAGTGACACTGGCATCAGTTGGAGAGCAAAGCATCCTGGGAGAAGAGAAGAGATCTGGAAAAGATCCAGATGGAATTCTTGGCTTTTGAGTTGGGACTTCAACCCACCTGCCCTCTAAACTAGTCATCAAACTTTTAAGATTTTCTATCAAGTGATTTGGCTTGGGAGCCTAGAGGAGGTATCTGAAACTAGGTTTAACAGGGAATCATCATAACCTCCCCCCACTGAGGCAAGATCCCTGGGGGATAGGAGGGGCAGAAGCTTGCCTCCAGATCCTCTCTGTGCCCGGGAATCTGAGATTATCCCTGGGTCTGTCTGATAGGAGAGAGATCCCTTCAACTCTCCATCACCTTTTTACACTAGGGAGTCCCTTAATACCTGTGCAGCACCTCTCGGCAGCCTCACTCAGGAGAGACAAAAGGAGAGTAGGAGTCAACTCATCTTGAGTCTTACCTCCTCCACATTCAGTTCCTTCTCAACAAGCTCCCTTTTGACTCCACTAAACTATCATCAGTTATAGTGAGAAAGTACTTTTATTACAGTACTCAAAAGTACTATTATTACACCCCTGCTCTCAATTCATTGAGCTATGCAGCTACCCCTGAGAAGACACAATCTTAAAGTTATTCAAGGTCAATTTTAAGAATTTTTCAAGGAGATAAAAAATGGAAACATTCAAGGATGGTACTTTTAATTAAAAAAAAAGCGACCTGGAATTGTTTGGCTGTTACTAACCTATATGCCATATTTTCTCATCTCTATACAATCACTATGAGGTTATCTTTGATGAAAGCAGAAAAAAAGTCGCAAATTTTTCAGTGTAGTAGGCATTTTTAATAATTCAACAACTAAGAAATATAGAGAATATTTTTTTGAACATTGATTTCAAAACAGTAATTGACTCAGTGGAACCAAGTGCAGCATTAAAGGCTTTCTTATTTAAAAAAGTTTCCCCCATGCATACACTAAAATTAACAAGATTCCATGACAGCTGGTAGCACCAATATAACTGTTCAGCAATTAGCTGAATACTAACATCAAGCAAGGCGTGAAACAGGGACACATAAACTCACCTAAGATTGGAGGATACCTTGCCCAGAGTACCAACAAATAAAAACAATCCCTATTGATGGTGAAAATTCCTGTTGATCAGTGGCATTGCACTTATAGAGCTGAGCCCTGAAACACTATAAAACATCTAAAATGAAGTCCACAGACATTTGAAAGAGACTGGTTTAACCATCCACCTTAGAGAAACAAACTGATAAAAAAATGTCTATAGCCCAGATGATGGTATTTAGCTAGACAGACAGCTAGACACTGAGTCGGTTTCTCACTAAGAGTATCTTGTAGAGATGCTTCAGAGAGACAGAGAGTTGGACCCAGAAGTGAATAGGAAAAGGAAGAGATGCCTAGGAAACTGTGCAGCATTTTCAATGCTTGCAACCTGTCACTCCCACAGAAGTCTGTCTTTTTTTAAACACCAGCATCCTCCTAGAAATGCTTTGTGGATATGAGTTATAGAAGATCTTGCAGGATCTTAGGAAAATCAAAACTGCAAGTGACCCAAAGGGTAATGGAAAAGCATACATTGTGTATAAATAAGAGGTAGCCTATTACCAACAATGACTTGTGTGAAAGAAGCTGTATCAAAGGCATCCAAGGACATGTATGACCAGAAAAGAAAGTAGGCTTGTCATATATCAAGAGTGATGGATAGCTTGTATGCTGTGCTGTTATCCATGAAATATGAAAAGACCCAAGTGAAGGCCTTTAGCATGTTATATATATCATGGATTCTTTGAGATAGCAGAGAAAGATGAAACATTTAGAAGCTTTCAGTATTTGTCTTGAAAGTAATTAAATTGATCCATGACACTTTATAAAATGTAGAAGTTCATTTAAGAATATAATTTTATCCCCCTATTCCATCAACACTACTCTGAATCTTCCCATTTTAATTGTGATTAATCTAAAGAATTTAGAAAGAAACCCTAAGTCAGATCCACTAGTTTAACTGATCTATCTATTGGCACAAGGCTAGATAATGGCAGAACTGGGACTAGTACACAGGTTTCTTGACCCAGGTCAATAGCCTTTCCATTAACATCCTGATACTTGAAAACTTTTAGGAATTTTAAAGTGGTGCTACTAACTACTACAAATAAAGAATCTGAGCAATACAATGATTCTGACCTGAAGAGTGAAGAAATTTCTGGTTCAAAGCAAAGAAAAAATGGGAAGCTTTGATTTGTTTTACTTTCTATTCCATCCAAATTGCAAAAACAGGAGGTAAAGGAGTAGAGTTTTCGGATCAGCAGTGACCCGACATCTACTTAGAGGGGGTATTGGCCATGTGTACAATGCCTTATACACGGTAGGCATTTAATGTGTTTGTTGAATCGAATCAAATTGCTCTTGTTTCAAGGGCACCGAGAAGGGTTCCTGTTCTAAAACAAAACAATGCACAGCAAACACAAATAATCCCCTTCCTAATCAAACCAAAAATTCTTCTGCCATTTACTAATTCTAGAAAGTCCATAAAAATGGGACACAGCCTTTTATATTTTATAACTTGAGTGATACAAAATATAACTATCCCTGGAATGAGTAAAGTAACAATAACAAATTTATGCTCTAGTTTGATCTCTCCCCTTTACTATGTTACTTAGGACCACATCCTTGGAATTTATACCAGAATCTGGGCTAAAACACTGTAGGGGTGGGGTGGGGAAGGGTGCCACAAGAATAGGAATTGGTGTGGAGTGTGTGATGATAATTTTGGCTGCATCAGTTTGTTGTGTTATCTCAAGGCAATCCAGGAGGTGGCAGTCCAGTGGTGATTCATAAAGTCTCCCAGGTGGCTGCTGAAGTGGATTCTCTTTTCTGTGCTAGTTTCACACAATTCTTTCTGTAAGTCTATGTGGATGTGGTATAAATGGATCAAGATGCAATGAAGTACGCTCCTCCCCACCCCCTCTTCTCCCTCCACCAAATTACACTGGACATGAGTAGATGGTATTTAACCTCACTCATTCTTCTATATTCCTGAATTATTTAGTGTTAGTGATTGTGTAATTTTAATATCCCCACTATCAACAAACATTTCTTCACTCCCTATGATAAATAGAGCAATGTACTGGGTTCTGGGGAGACTAAAAGGCATGAGTTCCTTATTCTTTTCCTTTTTGTTTTTGGTCTGGATCTGTGATTCATCAAGTCCTCCCAGTTTGGTAAATTTTCCCACCAATTACCTCAGGAACTCATCTGAAACTTTAGTTTTACAGAATGGCACGCGTGAATAATAAGCTGATTTGCCCATGGAAGTCTAGCTAGTATGTGTCATAGGCTCACATCTTTAGAGGCAGAGGGGAACTTGGAGGTCATTGAGTCTAATCCTCTCATTTTATAGAGGAAGAAACTCAGGTCCAATAAAGTTAAGTGACCTGACAAAAAATCACACATGAATTAGCAGAGCTAGGAACTGAACCCTGCCTCTAAATTCAATATTTTCTCTTGACCCTCCATCCTAACCCCAACAATCCAAGACTAGAACAAAGTGCTCCTTGATTCTACTATAGACCCACACTACTAGGTTATTTCTCTTCCTGCCCTTGAGTGGCTCAAAATCTAGTCTGAGGATAGGGTATAGAGATAATGAAATACGTCATAAAATCCCAGAGCTGGAAGGTAGTTTAGAAGACATCTATTCCAAGGAACAAATTCTGTCTACATGTCTAACAAACAGTCACTTAGCCTCTGCTTAAAGACTTTTGGTGTTGGGGAGTTCACTTCTTTCTTCATAAATCACCCAATTTGGTTTTTTACAACTCTGCTAATATCATTTTCTTGATGTTAAACTGAAACCTTCACCCAGGGGTCTTTCCAAGGTTAAGGAGATCTAATCTGAATACTTCCCCCCATATGACAACCTTTTAAAAAATTTGTACTCACTTCTCTACTCTTCTCTACTGCTTTTTTTAAGTTAAAAATTATATAACAGGAATTTTTTACTTTCCTGATCTCTCACACCCAACCAAATCACTAATAACTAGATAAGTCAGTTCTTCCTTTACTTCTCACTGTATAATTAGAAAAATTTGGACTCTATCTCCCAGTATTCTTTTCTCACCCCAAGAATCCTTTTCCCTTCATTCATGTTTGCTCTTGTTACATGGGTATATAATTTTGTGGCTCCTCCCTCTTGCTCCTTTTTTCCACATTTGAGGCTGGGTGAGCGCTAGACTTTTATTTTCCTTTTGCTTCAAGGTATTAAAAATAAATTTTTAAAAAATATAACACTTGGAGCATTGGATGTTAATTTTAAAATCTATATCACCCCCCAGATGTTCAATATTTCTAGATTTTATTGCAATGATACTCAGTTGTGAAGTGACTAACACTGCAGCATAACAGAGCCCCATGAGATGACCTTCAGAATTGCCCACGATATTCCCTAACATACTATCTTCACCCTTACATAATGCCTCAATGTAATTCTGCTGATTGAAACCACATACAGCCACATTATTGTTTTCCTTTTACTTACTGCTGACAAACACCATGAAGTTGATTTGTCTGTATTAGAGGCAATCATCCCAAATAATTTCCCAGGCTTCATTGTGAAACTGTGTGTGGCTTCTTGTGATTAGTTTTGGGCTTGAGTCTCATTGCTGTAAATGTCTGTACATCTAACTATTTGACCTACTTATCAGCCAATAGAACCAATCTCTTCAATTTGTAGTCTTTTGCTCTATTCTTTTGCATCTGCTGCTCTCTTAGGCTTTCTGACTGCAAATCAATCTCTTAGGTAGAACAGTAACAATGCTTCCCTCAAATTCAGATAAATTTTCTATAGCCCCTCTCTACAACCTACTGATTCTTTACTGTTCTCAGAACAAAGGCATGGTTCACATTTATTAGGCATGATTTCCCCTTTATAAATACATCATGATGATTCCTTACTAAATTATGCATTTCTTAAATGGTTAGTAATATTGGCTCTTGTCACTGAGTTTAATAACTTCTTTATAACTGAAGGGAGGGTTAAAGGTCTGGCATTTCCTGGATTACCCCTTAGTCTCCTTTCAAGTATATTGATTGTCTAAAATAATAATAGCACTCAGGCTTTGTGTGATGGTTGGTATTCTGAAAGAGATTTGCCATCATTGATCAAACTATGTAACATCTATTAAAAGAAAGATGGCCTTGGGAAACTGAGTCATGGTCAGAATTAGCTTCATCAAGGCTATTCTTACATATATTCAGAGTACTTTCAGGTATAACTTGAGGGGGTACAGAATTTCTGTCTATCAATTCTCAATAGATTCTTTTGCATTCAGTTTCATGTAGTGCAACACAATTTAGTTAAAATTCCCAGTGAAGAGGATACTGCTCTAAATGTTAATGATATAAGGATGGAAAAAAAATGACTGTTCCTGCCCTCATCACCTTACAATTTAATGGAGTGTGTGTGTGAGATAATACATGTAGAATTATAAGGGCATCAATTTATAGGATTAAGGGATTTTAATGAGATTAAATCCAAATATCTCATTTTATAATGAGAAAACTGAGGTCTGGAGAAGTAAAACAATTTGCCTAAAATTATATAAGTAGTAAAGTATAGAATCAGGATTGAATTCAAGCTACTTGACTCCAAATACAGGGAATACAGTGCTCTTTCCATAGCACTTTTCTATATACAGAACAAATGCCATAGAGTAGAATATAAGAAAAACAAGAAGTAAAGAGATAAAAGCTATGAGAAGGTTGAAGAAGAACTTGAGGAAAAAGAGATGATTTTTTTAGGTAAGGGTTAATTGGGGAAGTTTTCATGGAGGAAGTAGGTGTTGAATTTGACCATGAAAGGAGGATGCTTTTAATGGGCAGAAATGTAGAAGGAGTGAATTCTAGGCAAAGAGGATGGCCTACATGAATAGACAGCCTGATTCGAGAAGAGTTAATAGTTAATGGAGGCCAAAAGTACCTAAAGAGGGTTATAGATTAAAATAAGGATAGAAGGGTAAATTAGAATCAGAGTGTGGAGGACCTATAATTGTAGGACAGGGAATTTGTACTTTTTCCTAAAGGCACTGGAGAGTCAATGAAAACTCCTTATAAGTAGAGTGAATTTATAAATCTATTAGAATGACAATTATAGCAGCTCTGCAAAGGATGCATTGGAGGGGTGGGAGAAAGAAAAAATGGAGGAAGTGAGAAGGATGTGGCAATAGTTTAGGTGAGTGGTATCGAAGAACTAAACTAGGATAGATGGGGGAAGGAGAGGAATGAAGGGTTGAATATGAAAGATTTTGCCAATATAAACAGTAGGATTTAAGGGGCAATTAGGTGACTTGGTGTATAGAGAGCCATGCCTAAAAGTGGGAGATCTTGGTTTAAAATTTGCCTTTAGACACTTCCTGGATGTGTGACCCTAGGCAAATCACTTAATCCCAATTGTCCAAACCTTACTAGGGCTTTGGAACCAAGCCCTAGGATTGATTCTAAGATGTAAGATAAGAATTATTTTTAAGAAAAAGAAAAAGAATTTCACTAAACAGAGAAGGGGGAGAAGGGAGAATTAGGAGGGTAGATTAAGCAAAACAAACTAAAGATGTACAAAAAATATTTATGCCTTCCTTTGGGAAGGCAAAGAATAGATATCTTAGGGGTGCCTATCAAATGGGGAAAGACTGAATAAGTAATAGTGTATAAATCTGATGAAATACTAGTAGTATTCTGTAAGAAATGGGGAAAGAGATGGCTTCAGAGAGAATTGGGAAGATTATCACTTAAGCATAGTGAAGTAAGGAGAACAATATATACAATGACCTCAATATAGTAAATATACACAACTTTATTTGTTTTAATTTTTTAAACCCTTACCTTCTGTTTTAGAATTAATACTGTATATTGTTTCTAAGGCAGAAGAGTGGTAAGGGTTAGGCAATGGGGATTAAGTTATTTGCTCAGGGTCACCTGCTAGGAAGTAAGTGTCTGAGGTCACATTTGAACCCAGGACCTCTTGTTTCTGAGCTTGGCACTCAATCCACTGAATCACCCATTGCCTCCTTAAACAGCTTTAAAAGAATTTGAAACTCTAATCATTGTAATGATCAACCATGATTCCAGAAGATGAAAGACAATACAAATTATTCACTTCCTGATAGAGAAGTGAAAAACAGAGAGTGCAGAAGAAGAGAGGATATTATGTGAAAATTGCTTTGCTTAGCCATATATGCTTATAAAAGGTATTTTGTTTAGTCTTTATTCTTGCTTGGGGTTGAGGTGGAAGAGAAAGAAGATGAAATTTTGCTGGTTGAAAAAGGGGTCATGTAGTTTGGGGAACAGCAGTTTCTTAGAGTTCCACTGACTTTGATATAACCACCAATTCCTGATTTTAGATTTGGATGTGTGCTTGACTTAACCTGGAACCCAGTATCCTGAGGTACATTTCATGTGGCTAAGAGAAGAGGACCCTAGACATACTGGATGTCCTGGGACTTTTAGTTCTGATCCTAGGAAATGGCCACAGTGGCTGCAGAGTCCTCACTGGCTTCTGCCACCTTTGTTGGGCCCTGGGAAAGCTTCTTTCAGCGTTAGGAGAGGGGCTTACTAATTGCATCAAAAACTTTTAGCTCAGATTGGAATGGGGGGAAGGAATGAGATGGAAACACAGCCTTTTTATGAGAGCTACCTACTTGCTTTTACAGACCTCTCTACCCTGTCTTGGAGAACTACTCATCTACTAACACTAATTTTGAATCATAATATGGTAGCTAGCTAGAAACTTAGCCATACATTGAGATAGATCTGAAACCAAGCAGTAGCCAATCATACCACCTACCACCTTGGAGACTGACCTGCAAGCCTTAGAGCATCATGAAGCTTGATCCACCCCACCTAAATACTATGAGGAATTTTTCACAGGCACTAAACAAATATGTGTCTTCTCTATCCATAATTTTAAATCTTCATAGATAAATCAGCATCAGGGCAAGTGCTGATAAATATTTAACAACTGACCCTTTGTAAAAACAAAAACAACATATATGCAGGACACATTTTTAAATTTAATCTACATTAACATTTTCTTCATCACTTTAAGTCTAGACAATCAAAAAGCTCAACAAATGATGCTCTGATTTGTAGTGTTTGCCAGTTCCAGAGATGGAAATGCTCATACTGAGAAATTAATAATTGAGAGCTAGTATGAGCTGGCCTTATACATACTTGACTATATATCATACGTGGGCCCATGAATTTTGTAATACATTTTAAATCAAATTGTGTCTACAGACAAGAACCCAGAAAAAGAATTATTTTCTTAGTCCCCACATACCCAAAGGGAGCCCAGGTCATAGCCAAAATATAGGCCTTGTATGTCAAATAAAAAACATTGCAAGAATATAGAAGGAAATAGTTTAAATACCTATCAATTAGTCACCATCACATAAAACTTGGCAGAATCTACTTAAAATAACAAATCTTGGAATATAATGGTGTGTTCCAAAAGACACAAGCTTACAAACAAAATAATCTACTCTGTAGAGCTGAGTATAATCCAATGAGAGTAAGGGAGAGGATGTTTAACTTGCAAATATTTCTGATTGAAAAAAATTAGAGCTGAGGAGCAACTTAGAGATGCAAACTCAATAGTTCAGAGAAACCTTTAGAAAGGTAAATCCGAGTAATCTAAAAGATTTGTATGATGATGTCCTAATACTAATAGAGGAAGAAATAAATGTTCTTCAGAATCAAAATGTTATGAAAGGGTAAAGAAGTTAAAAATAGAAGTCTTGGGAATGGACTGGTTCTGTTCTGAATATTTGAAAGGGGGGAAAAGAAGGGAGAGAAAAAGAATGAATTCACCAATTTAGAAAGCAGGAAGGAAGAGAACTTTATGTTTCTCACAATTGGGCATGGGAAGAATATACAAACAGAAGGGCTAAGGAGAAACAGGCAATAAACCTTATGTAAAATGGACCAAGAAGTATTGAATACACATACAGACAAATGAAGAATTTGGTGCAGAAATTCTACAGGGAAATAAATAGGGTTGTGTTAGAAGGGCAGAGGATATTCAGAGGGAGGGATTAGTTAAAAGCAAAACAAATTTACTAGTATTGAGAGGTGGGGATTAAAGAAGGAAAAAACAAAATAAAAGGCCAAAATTTCAGGGAGATGCCTTGAGTTGATTCTTCTACTACTGGCAAATAGATGAACAAATTGTGATATATGGATAGGATGGAATATTTTGGTACTGTAAAAAAAGACAAAAGAGGCGATTTCAGAGTAATTTGGGCAGTATGAAATTATACAAAGTGAAATGAATAAAACCAAAAGAATGATTTGTACAAGGATAACCTTATAAAGAAAAAAAATAACTGAACAGCAAAAAAAGGCCACATAGACCATAAGTACTTGAAATGGATTCAAATTTACCAACTTATGTAGATCTTCAAATGTTCTGCAATTTGTAGTCTTAGAGAATAGTTTGGGGACATTGAGAGGTTAAGTGAATTACTTTGGATTGCACAGTTAGAATGTGACACAGATAGGATTTAAATGCATCTTAACTTAGGCAGTGCATTATCTCTCTATCATTATTTTCTCTCTGAGTTATTATTAAAATATTATTTTACTGTAAAAAAAGAAAAAAAAAACTTTGTAAGACTTAAGAATTCTGATTAAAGCAATGACCAAACATATTTCTAAAGGACATAATAAGGGAGCGTTATACCCATCTCCTAAAAGAGAGGTAATGGATACAAAGCAAAGAGAGATTTGATCTTGGATATGACCTTTGTTTTAATTTTTTTCTTTTCTTTCAGTTAATGGAATGTATATGTTTATACTTAAAGCAAGTGACATTAAATGGAGATTTAGGAATTCATATAAAATCTTTTTTGAGTATTCTGCTAAATATAAAGAAACAGTCTCTCTCTCTCTCTCTCTCTCTCTCTCTCTCTCTCTCTCTCTCTCTCTCTCTCTCTCTCTCTCTCTCTCTCCATCCAAAGTGAAAATAAATTTGAAAATGAAATGGAATACAATTGAAATTTTTTTGGCTAAAAGAGAATCTATATGAATAATTGGTAGTGCTAGAGGCATGGGAAGAGCTTTGAATACTATGGAAACTCCAAAAGAATCCAGTAAAAAAAGCAAAACAAAACAAGACAAAAAATATATATAGTAAGATACTATATTCACTGTGGTCCTATGTGCTTTCAATTGAATTATAACTAGAATATACTTTGATAAAAGGTTAATATGAGTTAAATAGTAATTTCTATTGCCCTAAAAACTACTGGCTTAGGGGTATCATGTTATTGTTGTGATAACTTACTAGAAAGGCAGTCTATAAATCCTATGGTAGGGGATGTATTTTATTGAACAAAAACATAGGATTAGAAAGCTTCAGGCCCATCTTGAGACTATAGTCTCTCTTCTATGACTGTAGCTTCCTATTTCAAGTCTGTTCAGAGAAGTTGAGATGGCTTATCCAAAGCCACTGGCATAGTCAGAAACAGAACCTTGAGTTTTCTGACTCTAGGTCATGTGTATAGGCTATAATACACGGAGAATTCACATGCAAAAACTGCTAATCACACCTGCATACACAGAACACATGTAATCATGGTCTATTTTTTTTTTTTTTGCTTCAATTTTGCTATTGTATCCTAAGAACCTAGCACAATGTCTGGCACTTAATGAATCCTTCTTGGTTGATTGAAAGGACCTTCAGAGAGTAATACAAATTTTCTGTATCTAGGTTGATCTATTGTAAACCAATTATATATAAAATGCAAGAATTTAAAATAAATTATGTGGGATGGAGAGGTGGGAAAAATCTTAGCTGCCAGTGAAAAATCAAATTGCAAAATGCTAGAAATGATATTCAATTTTATTTTTTAATTACTGTATATTTTATTAACTCTGAGGTGAATTGGTGCTTGTAAGCAAAATGAAGCAAAATGGTTGAAATAGTGTCATTCATAGCAGATTTACATTACATAATGTGCTATTAGAAATTTCAAAGTCCTGTAGTATGCCTCTTACTTATAAGACTATGACACACAGTGTCAGAATTATCCCAAATTCAGAACTAATGAATTTTGCTAATTCGTAATAGTTAGATCTACATGCCTTTCTACTTTGCTCCATAGTTCAAGGTAGATAATATGATATAGATTAAAAAAAGATTATAACTGAGATGCTCATTTTTTTCACATTGAAACCATTACATTTGATTTACCAAATTATAGTGACAATAGTAATGGTCAGGTTCAAGCTAATTTTGTCTTAGACATATGGGAGTCACCAAAAATATTATTAATATTAGTGGATTTTATACAGAGGATTGTTAGCAGCTTACTGAAGGAAGTCCCTAGTCATGAACAAGATTTAAGTACCAGGGAAGATAGTTGCAAATGTTGAGAGAGCTGGAGATTAGGGCTAGTTTGGAGAAGACTCTAGAATGTAGGTCTCAAGAGATCAATCATCACTTCTTTCATTTCTTCCCCCTTTTGAATGTTAAGTTCCTTGAAAGCAGAGACTATCTTGCCTTCCTTTTGTATTTGCATTCCCATTGCTTTGCACTGTGCCCTTCAAACAGTAAACATTTACTTGGTGACTTGACCTGACTTCCATCCAAATGATCCCTTTTCAATTACTATTCTTGAAGCACAAGATAATGAGTTTGCCAGAAAGATGAACACTTTCCCCCCTAACCCCTTAAAGATAAACTAAACTTTCTTTTCAGAAATAGGTAAGAGTTATGGTGCTTTTGATTTCAAACTGAAAATGAAACTTCATGTCACTCTATATTTGAATTGCAATGATTATATTTCTTCACATAATACTAGGTTTAATTTCTTGTCTAAATATCATATCATAAAAAAGAAAATTTTCATGGGGCTCTGTTGTTACCATTGTGAGATTAAGTACAGAAGAGGTAAATATGATATGTACATCTAACCCACCCTACCTATTGATTTTGTCAGGTCACTCCTCTGCTTAATAACTTCTAGGAAAAGTCCTATTGGGTCAATGTCCAAACTCCTTCATTTGATGTTTAAATCGATCTGCCATTAGCAGAAATAACTAAGCTTGTTCATTCATCTCCCCTGTACTATTTGACTGACACCAGCTCTTCTTGCCTCTCAGTGAGTAATGCAGTCTGGCAGCATTTATTAATCTTTTACTATGTGTACTGTACTAGGTGATGTGGAGGCAAAGGCAAAGTGAAAAACAGTCACCATCTTCAAAGAGCGTATATTTTATTAG
Source organism: Monodelphis domestica (assembly GCF_027887165.1). NCBI lineage: Eukaryota > Metazoa > Chordata > Mammalia > Didelphimorphia > Didelphidae > Monodelphis > Monodelphis domestica. Next base: position 550,650,489 of record NC_077227.1, on the reverse strand, counting down.
GAGACACAATATAGAAACAGATTATGATTATTTGAGGAGAGACTATGAAAAACTATTGGGATAAGGAAAGGCTTCCTATTGGAGGTAGCAGATGAGCTGAATCCCAAAGGAAGGAAACCAGAGATCCCAAGAGACAGAGGCAAGGAGAGAGTGCCTTCTAAGCACGATTGAGGAGGACAGTATCACTATGCAAATACAGAAAATAAAATGCTGAGTTTAGGGAATAGCAAATAGGTCAGTTTGACTGAAATGTGGAAGAAAATGATGTGAAGTTGGGTAAATGGGGTTGGAACCCGAGTGTGAAGGGCTTTAAATACCAAATCACGGAGTCTGCATTATAACCAAGAGGTAAAGGAACCACTGAAGGCTGTTGAGTAGGCAAGTGACACAGTGTGGAAGCACTGGACAGAGAGCAGGCAACTGGAAGCCAGGAGACCACACTCCTTCAAAGACCAAGCAAATCCCATTTCCTTCATGAAACCTTCCTGAAAGACTCTCAGACTATAATCATCCTTCCCTTCTCTAAAATCCTACTGCATGTTCATATTAACACCACATAATCTAGAATTTGATGATATAGTAGTTAAATTTTCCTGTAGCTATTTTCTTCATGTAGATCTTATCTCCTTAATGGAATTATGTGCTCCAGGGAAAAGAAAGTATTTTCTACTCTTGTATCTCACTTTTAGTGGATATAGGTGTAAATAGTGACAGATACTATGGGTGTTTAACTAAAACTGGTTGATAGATTCTCAAGTTTCACCGAGTTTTCCTCCCGGAGTACAAGACCTCATACCAATGGTCACCTCATCAAAGATGTAGACTTTTAACTACGTCACCATCACATGGATGGTCAGGTGTTAAGCAAGGATCAGAAACTTCTAATTCCCTAGACCTATAGGAGTTGGAACTGAGCCTCTGGACTGGTGTTTAGTCCATGGGAAATTTAGAGTCTAGCCCAAGATAGCAATTACAAATTTGATGAAGTACCTTGGGGCAACTGGGTTGTGTTTGTGCAGCGAGAATATATATTGAGTGCCAGAGAAAATTATGATTGTAGAAATGATTTTAATGTGAAAATGATGACTAAATGGGTGTTTTAGAGGGCAGCCACAGGCCAGTTGTGCATTGAGTTAAAAGGCTGCAAAGGGGCATAGGATCATGTTTTGGGGCCTCATATGGTGCCCTTTCTCCTCCCCTTTACAAACACACACACACATTGACACACATAAACGCTTCAGTGCTAGATGAACTTCAGTGAAAGTCTTCAAGATCAGATTTTTGTCTTGTATAGTGTATCTGAATGGGTCTTCCTATTTCTTTTGGACATGGATTCCTCAGAGGGGCATAGGATAACTCAGGGAATGAAGTGGAGCTTGACAATAGAATATCACATATACATCAATAGGCCATAGGATTTCCACTTCTATGGCAGAGGGACAACTTGATCATTTATTAAAAGTGACAAGGCCTTAGTGTCTTAGTATCACTGACCATTGAGGTAAGAATAAGGAACATTTGGGTTTATTGCTTTTTCACAATCTGAAAATTGCAAGTTTTAGCAAAAATGTTATCCCTTTTCTTCCTGTGACCTCCAATGCACCAAAATATTTTTTTTTTACTTATTCATAAAGACTTTGAAAGGTCAGCAGATTCTCTGCTTCACTTTTAGGCAGAAGCATATTTAAACCTTTCCAGACAAAAGGAAATCTCTCCAATTTCTATTTTAAAACAAAACAAAAGGCAACCTCTTTATTAAGAGAAGAAGCTACCCAGCTGCCCCCTATCTTCTTCTTTTTTAAACTTTTACCTTCCACCTTGGAATCAATACTGTGTATTGGTTACAAGGCAGAAAAGCAGTCATGGCTAGATAATGGGGATTAAGTGACTTGCTCAAGGTCACACAGCTAGGAAGTGCCTGGAGCAAAATTTGAAACAAGACCTCTTGCTTCTCTTTCCAGGGACCCATCTAACTCTTTTACTTCTGACTTAGATCCTTAGACACCGTCTTGGACAAATCCTTTGCACTATAGATAAAACAAATAGGGCTTAAAGGGAAAGTAATTTTTCTAAGGTCACCCACAGTTTTGACAACTCTCAATGTTCAGAAAATCTTATTTCTAACAATAATTCTTATTGTCTCTGTCAGATCATACTGCCTTTTTATTCAGTCTTTGGGAGATGACAATTATTTGTTTTATTTATATGTGTTTTATCTCCACCAATGAGATGATAAAATTTCAAAGGCAAGGTGGTACATATCTTATGTTTTCCACCAATTACAGTGTCTACTCTGGTGTTGAACAGAGATTTAATAAATCTTAACTGAATCTATCCATCACCATGTTTTAAGAGTCCTTCACATATCAATAACTCTACCATGAAGACACTCTGCCACCTTAACCACCTGATTCACTAGTGTACATACAGAGTTCAGTCCAATTTGAGTCAATTGAATCTTGGATCTCATGTAAGTAGATCCTGGAAGTAATAGAAGCATTTTTCTATAACACATATCACAACATAGTCTTTTGGCATTAGACCCTGCATATGACATTAAATATAAAATTATTATATTACTGGATAATAATTCTAACATTCATGGTGCTTTAGTTTTCAAAGTGCTTTCATAGACATGACTTTATTTGACTCTCACAATATCTTGTAAGGCAGGCACCATACTATTTTATAGATGAGGAAACTGAAAGTTGGGGAGTTTAACTAATTTGTCCAGTGGTAGTCAATGGCAGTATCAGAGGAAGAACTCTGGTCTTATAGCTTCTAGTTTTGCATACAGACTACATATAGACTATGGTGCAAATCTAGAATTCATATTCTAAAGCAAGTAATAAGAGTACATCCAGTAATTCTGTACTATAGAACTAAACAAACACCCTATACTACTACAATATGTTTTTAAAATTGGATGATTATGATTTATAATTTCATTGATATTAATTTGTAAAGACCCATGAGAGTCTAAGCTACTTCTTTTTTTAAAAAACTCTTAGCTTCTGTCTTAGAACCAATATTGGTTCTAAAGTGGAAGAGCTTTTAGAGCTAAGCAATGGGAGTTATTTGACTTGTTCAGGGCCACATAGCTAGGAAGTATCTGAGGCCAACTTTGAATCCAGGACCTCCCATCTCTGGGTTTGGCTTTCTATACACTGAGCCACCCACTTGCCCCATAACTGTAAGCTTTTTGAGGGCATGGAGTATCTTTTGCCTTTTAAAAAAATCTCCAGGTCTTAGCACAGTGCCTGGTACATAGTAGAAATTTATCAATGTTTATTGATTGATTGCTATAAGGAACTCCCGATGAGTGAACACCTTCTGCCAATACAAATACATTTTTCTTTGTAAATTTTAGTCTTAGAGAACATCATTGAGATCTTTGAGGTTAAATAACTTACACAGGGTATCCCTAGAGTCTTCACTCTATTTTGGGAGTCATAATTAGAAGCTTTTTGATTAGGTCCTTTTGATTCAAAGCATCACTAGCTACCCACTATTCAACCTTCCCTATTTAAAAAAAGACTTTTAAAAAGTCTACTTCTTCAAATAATATACACTTTTAAAAATTTCAACATAGCTTTGAATTTTGCAGTGATAGATGTATAGAACCATGAAATGTAGGGCTATCTGAAAATAAGCTCATAGGAAAAATTCTGTTCTTTCACAAATGAAGAATTAGCTAGGTTTTTTCTCAGCTATTCATTCACAAGAAAAAAGGGCAAATATATCAACATCCATAACTTACTAGTCAAAAACTGGTATATCATAGGGTTAGTGAGATGTTAACTCATTAGATTATAAAGAATTCTTTTTTTATTAATTGTATCCACAGTTTGTAAGGATAAGTGATAAAGGATAGAGAAAAATACACAGATTATCTTTAAGAGGAAAGGAGGAGAATTTAGACACAAACCCTGGAAGAAGATTCTGGAAGGAAAGAAGGATCTTGAGAGTTTACTGAGTTTAACAGTTTCTACTGATCTGGCTTTCCTCTGAGCTGGTAGGAGGATCTTTGCCCTGGCATCTCCTGGGAAAAGACTAATCTTGTGGAAAGATTAGGAGTTCCTGGGTTGGAGAACTGCCTTGGAGGAGATCTGCCTTTCCCTGAAATACAGAGATCAACCTGTCAGAAACAACTTGGTTAAGGTAAACTCTTGGGTTTTGTCACCTGGGGCTTTGGGTTTACCTAGGAAGGACTCAGTACATCAGCTTTTTAAAGAAAATCTGTAGTCTGTAGGTAGTCAGATAGCTTTTGGGGGTCTAGATAAGGTCAAGGAGTGAATAAGGAGGGCTTGAGAAGACCCAAAGAGCAAACCCCATGGAGGGGGGAAGAGCATAGATTGGTGGGAGGAGCTATAGCCATGTAGATTTAGGACTTTATTATTTCTCTACTCTCAATAAACTTATTATTTTAAATAATTGTAAAGGTTGTGCTTCACTGGCCCTGGGAGGTTCCTAGTTGGTCTCCCCCCCCACCCCCATTTCCAAACCCTTTAGGTCCTTTCCATGTAATTTTCTTTGAATTGAATGGCTAAGCACTCAATATACTGAGGTTGTTTTCCTGGTAGTACCAGAACTTGCTCATTTATTATTTGATAACTGACCCATACAAGCAATGCTTTCCTTCTTCTCTGACGCTTGGAACCGCTTCCTTAAGGCTTAGCTCAAGTGTCACCTCTTTCAAGAAACCTTTCTTGATTTCTAGTTTTTCTATACCTAGGGGAATATCTAGGGCAGTATCTAGGGGATAGTTTCTTATCCTAAGTGGGTGGTGGTAATGCTCTACTCCCAAACACTATTTATTTTGAATGATTTGTTATATTAGTAGTCTGGAAACTAATTTGTACCCTATGATTTGTAGTTTAGGGAGATAATCAATCCATCTCAGGCTTCAGATAGATTTGGGCCTTTCATGGTCTTCGAGCTAGAAGGTGGATTTGAGTCATAGCTTGGATTTCTCAATGGGACACACAGAGTCTGTGAAATGGATGGAGGAGTAAGAATTTCAAGCAGTTGCAGTGGGCATTATGACTTAACAAGATGGTCTGGAGAGAACTGGTGGTCAAGGAGCAGCAATCAAAAGTATAAAATAAATGAAGAAACTGAGGAGAAAGCAGAAGACTGAGGAGAAATAGAGAAGAGATAAGAAGAACAAGCAGGCCTCTGTGGGCACCTTTGAGCAGAAGCCTAGAACTGAAATTAATGATCACACAACACATAAGTCTTCAAGGATTAATTAAAGTTCTTAAAAAAAATCGATTTTTCCCCTCAACTTTTCTTCCCCATGCCTGTCTAGGATCAAGACAATAATATTCTGCTAGATCTTTTTTAAACCTAATATTTTGATTAGGTCTCAGATATAGACCCAAGAAAGTATGGCCCTTCAAATGAGAGATTGTCATATTTTTGTATTTTTGTATATCTCTGACTGATATAAAGCACAGAGTCTGGAACATCGTAGACACTTAATATGTGCTTACTCATTGAATGCAATTTACTTACGATGATTCCTTCAAGTTTATCAATTCTTAGACACCTCTATGTGATATTAGAAGACTTTTGATCAAAGATTTTGAAGAAAAAGTTAAATATAGAAGGTTTCAGAATCTTAGAGAACTTCTAATTCAGTCCTTTGGTTTTTACATATGAAATAATTGAGGTTCAGGGACCTTGTATACGTATTATACAGATTATAAATAGTAGGTGCATAATAGGAAGCATTTATCACATATCAGCAAATATTCTGTAAAAATTACCATAGACTTAATTATTATGAATTTTAAGATGCTCCAGTTATCAGAAACATCATTTCATTTGATTAGAAAACAACTTTATTAAACTATAATAACAGATTGAAGAGGTAGGAAACTTAAACAAATCCCCTAATTTTCTGAGAAATAAGAACACTAAGGTTTTTGAGAATTAATGTGGTTTATCCCTGGTAGCCCAGATTGTGCTTAAATCCAGAAATGGATTGGGATTCCATTGACTTTTAAAATTATTTATTTGTGGTGAACTTTTAGTACAAGGAAATGGGTCAGATACTTTCTACTCAAGTTTGATTACTAAAAAAAATTAAAAAATTCTATTTAACCCTCTTTAACATGGCATAGGGATAGTGGAAGTAGGAATCTCCTGTTTTAATCTATTTATGAAAGAGATGAGAAAAAAAAAGAAATGCTCTCACCTTCAAGACTAACTGATATTGTTAAAGTCAGGGAACCCTTTTTCCTTTTTTTGTGTACTGAAAGCAAAGAACACTAAGACTTCACATAAGTATTCTAATTTTCCCTCAAATCACCCAACTCTTCCTCACATGTAAGGATTTCGTCAACTTACTCTATCAAAAGACCCAAAGGAAATGAAGGGAAAGATACTTTCCTTTTACCCAATTAATTACAAGGTGAACTATTTTCCGAGGTAGTTTTTAGTAATCTACTTCAAGGGTCCAGTCAAGAAAAAATAACATAGTAAAGAAATAGCTTTAAACATGCCATTTTTCAGGGATAACTGACAAAAGAAGTCACGTGTTAATAGTGGCAGTGTGAAGACAGTTTTCTTCAGTCTAATGGTAGCTTTCTGTGCTCACCATCCTCCCACCTTCTATGATATCTACTGGGAACTGCAGAAAGAAGGATTTCTCCTTTTAAGGTGTACCATGTAAGAATTTAATAATTTATCATTAAGAGACCAGAGATTAATGATCATTTTAAAACTCTGGTCTTTTTTTAATGGGTTGAAGTATGAAAATGAATTATAACTCACTAGATTCTGTGTAACAATTTATTCTATTTCTCAGATCACAGGAGAATTACGTGAGAGACACAGTGTCACTTAGCCAGAAAGAAACACTATGTATAAAAATTGGAGTTAAAAATTCGAAAAATCTTTGACCACTAAAAAAGAAACTGGTTTAATTTTAGAATGAGAGAATTTTCATAAATGGGGGCCCAGACTAGTGACAAATGGATTAAAAAACAACAAAAAAGAACCCTATTCCTTATATACTAAGACAAGCAGAAAATGAGAATAAGTGCAGCTCAGATTAGTTTAATGTGAATTCTAGGGGGGGGGGCAGCTAGGTGGCTCAGGAGATTGAAAGCCAGACCTGGAGACCAAAGGTCCTGGGTTCAAATCAGACACTTCCCAGCTGTGTGACCCTGGGCAAGTCATATAACCACCCCCCTCCCCCATTGCCTAACTCTTACCATCCTTCTGTTTTGGAATCATAAAAGGTAAAGGTTTAAAAAAATAAAGTGAATTCATAGTATACAGAAAGTATACTTTCTGATTTCTTCCTAATTACTCATACAGTACTCTTGTGGATTCTTGATTTTCTTGAATCCTTTGACTCTTTAGTTATTTCAGGATTAAGGGCATGGGGTTTGCTATTGCTATGGATGGAATTAATTGCTGTCCTTAGTGTTATCTAATCCAATCCCAAAAGATGACATATTGTGTTGCCTCTAAGTATATAGTTTTAAAAATATTTAATTACTGTGCCTTAATTTCCTTACTAAAACCTAACCCTCTTCTTTGCCTCTTTTAGTTTGTATTTGTGTTAGCTTTCCTTCCTTCTCTTTAGATATCCTGCTGTCATGGTTCTCTGAGTAGACTCATGTTCTTTATCTTAAGACTGATGCTTGCGTCATCTCTTTAGAGGATATTGATGCTATCAGCTTTAGAAGGAACCTGATGAAAGGTTCAGAAAGATAAAGGTTACTAGTGGTTAATGCAAAATAGGAAAAAGGAGTCATTGGGATTTCAAGGTTTCCTGACATGATGGTCCAGCTCTTTTTTCTGCTCCTCATTTGTGAGAAGGGTATGCTTTCAGAAAATACAGTTCAGAAATACAGATTGCTGTTGGATCTGCTCAAGTGTGGAACTAAAATATCACTCTATTTATAAGCAATGGCCTGCTATTTCAACAGCAAAACATGCAAAGTTTGGTTTTCATGTTATAGATGTTGCTATGAGTGGCAGGGAATTAGTGAGAGGATCACCACTTATAGCAGCAGCGTGAAATGTAAAGTATTTGGCATATTTAGGAACAGAAATAAATGACTGACAGAGAAGTTTGTTTTTTTCCCCGAGATGAGATGTCTTTTGAAAGTCCTGTTTCAGTAAACTAGGATGAATGTCTAAGAGTCTGGTCATGTGAAATGATCAAAATAGCATACAGCCTTTGAACTAGGCTCAGCCTAACTCCGCTTCACCCCAAGGGATTAAGAAATACCTGGAATACAAGCCATCTTGAGTGTTTTCCTGTGATATTGGTTAAATGATGCCTCAAAACATTTGTTTTTGAAGCTTCTCCATTGGAGATTTCTTCCTATAACTGAAAAAAAAACTTTGCAAAACAGCCTTTGGGAATCAGCTATCTGAAGTGATTTTTTTTCTCAGAAGGAGAAACATTAATAGTTTATTTTGAGACTAAAATAAACTTTTATTGTCTCCTTCGAGAGGATGTATAGCAACTAAGATATGGAAGAACATCCCTAAAACTGACCTTTCTGTCTTAAACTGACTGAGGTCACTTGAGCTTTGGGACTAATTTGACAGGTAATTTTTAAAGTAGTAATCTGTCCTTTTCTGCCTGGTTTGCTAAAAACTTGGAAAAGATTTACCTCTAATAGTATTGAATGGTATTAGGACTTTCCCCAGTATTGTTGATTCATCCTTTGGGGGTGTTTAGATAATTCCTCAAAAGCAATTTAGCCATGTGACCTGGGATGGACATTAAGGGTCACCTATTCTAATTTCCTCATTTTACAGATGAAGAAACTGAGGCTTAGAGAGAGGCTGAGTAATTTGTCCAAAGTCACATAAAGTAGCAAGTTCTATTTGGAATTCAAACCCAGGTCTTTTGACTCCAAATATTTCTTCTATATAACATCACAAGATGGCATAGTGGATAGAGTGCTGTACTTGAAGTCAGTAGGATCTGAAGTCAAATCCTGTGTTAGATATTTATTAGCTGTTTAACCCTAGACAAGTCATTTTACTTCCTTCAGTTTCAGTTTCCTCATCTGTAAAATGGGAATGATATTAATAGCACCTATTGCACGGGGTTGTTTTGAGGATCAAATGAAACAAAACATGTAAACAGATTTGTAACCTTTCAAGTGCTATATAAATGCCATGTGGTTATTATTTAGAAGCTGGGTTTTGAAGGGGATTGAAAAAAATTTACATTTTGCAGAATTATTTATTTGCTTCTGTACTATCTCTTCCAAATCAATGTTTGTAGCTTACCTAAAAGAATTTTTAAAAAGCAAAATTCTAACATGCCTTCTCCCCCATCCTCCCAGCATTAGAAATATAATAAGACATTGAATAGGGTTCCTGTTTGTTTCTTTATGGCAATCTATTATGCTCTATCTATTATGTTCACCTAATTGGATTTTCCTCCCCCACATATATTTACTTTTAGCTCTTTTATGCATTAAGAACAGGCTAAAGCCTATGAATTTCCTGGTTCAATAGTTCACGCTCAAGGGCCTGTAATTTCATCAGCGTGGATGAATATTCCCTCCACCAGGGCATATCATAACCCCTCCAATGCTTTAGTAGATAGCCTATGTGAATTGCTCTGGCTATAAAGTACAATATCCTGAAGCTAATCTGGGGATGAGTAGCTTCAAGCTACTCATCCCCAGATTATCTTTTCATGTGACGTTGGTCCTCACATGAAAAATACACAGTCCATCCCTGGGTGAGCAGAACTTGCCAGAGCTTGCCCTCTGACTGAATTTCTAACACAATGAAAATATTCGAAATATTTAAATCAGAACCAGAGAGTTCTATGTGAACCTCTAGCAGTCAAATTCTGAAAGTGAGGTTGGACATCTGCTGGACATTTCAGAAAATGTCCATGGGCCAAAGATTACAAGAAGCAATCTGGAATACAAAATGGAATATTTGAGAAAATAAACCCCCAAATATATCTTAGACGATCAACTAATGGTGTGTCCTAATAAAAAAAACCCAACTTTTATGTGATTAAATACTAATCTCTGACTCCTATACAGGCTTCCATAATTTAAAATAAAAATTTTCTATTGCTTTCCAGACATAAAAAACTAGAACTTGAGGGAACAATGCTTTATATCTTTTTTTTTAAATCATAAGCCATAGCCAATTTATGGAGTTGAATCAGCTATGACACTCAGCTACATGAGAGCATGTTTAATGTGTCTAGAAATAATTACCTCAATGGCCACACTCTTCAACTTCCCAAATATTTCATTATATGAGGCCTCGTCATGGAATTTTTCAGCATGAAAATTACGCTTACCCTTTTGCTGTCATGGGTTCCTCCAAAGCAAAGACCACGAAAACAAAATAGTTTTATGATGTTAAAGGAAATATTAGCCACTGGGTTAAAAAATATTGCCTTGCTGTGGAACCTTTTCCAAACATAATATATTAACAATAAAAATTAAACCTCTAAAACATATTGGTTAGGACCATATTTTATTTTCTAATGTGATCATAGATTGTGCTCCCTTCTTTAGTAGATTCTCTAAAATCTGTACTAGAAAATTTATGAATTAGTTGGCTAGGAGAATATATCTCAGTTTCAAAGATTTTTAAACGTAATTTATTTTGGGTACTGTGTATATGTCATTTTCTATCATGACCCCAAACCACTGTAACCATTTCAAAGAGTTTTCTTATGTGATCAAGCCAGGCTGCACGGGGTAACACTATCATTATTTCTGAAAAAGGAATGGTTAGAATGTTCAATGCTTGCCTTATGGGATTAGTAACAACCACCACACACCTACCTGAACTAAGAAAAGCTCTCCCCACAGGCTCTGGGAAATAGCAGTCCTTTATATTAAGGAATTGGCTTCCCTAGTATTCAAACATCTTTCAAGCCAGGGATGGGGGTTGAAGGGGAAAAAAAAAACGCCACCCTCCCTCTCATCAGGCTTTTGGCATTTCTGCTAGGCAAATTCCAAGGGAATGAGAAAGTACTATCACTGAAAAGCTCAAATCTGACTCCTTCCCTCCCTCCTTCCCTCCCTCCTAACCTCTCTCCTTTTTTTCCTCCTTTCCTTACTTTCTTCCTCTTTAAGATTATAGGCTTTGTATAGATGTTGGAGAGCAAGTTCAACCCTCTCATTTTACAGATGAAGAAACTGAAACCTTCTGTACAAGAAATAATTCCTAACCCTTTTTTGTTTGGGTTATGAGAAAGGAGCAAAAAATCAAACCATTCACATCTTGTTCCTAAAACATTTCAACTCTAATGTCCTAAATGTTGTTATTTTTACACACTAGACAGAAAAGTGGGGATACAAAATCAGAGTTGTATTCTGAAAATATAGAGGTTAAATATTGCAGGATTAATCAGTTCCTTTGTCATTTCATTAATACCCATTTCCATCCTATGCATATGATAAGATCACTATTGTGAATCCTCTGTAATCAATATCCTAAACCCAGATTTTACCAATCAACATATATCCAGCTGCATGGAGGTCCAAAATACCACTACACAAATAAGTGAGTTAAAGTCATTTTTAGAGCAAGGTCATACTAAGTAATAATCTCTGTTGCAAATATGTCAGATCATTCAAGACAAAAAAAATTTCCTTGTAAATTTCCTAGCTAAACCAAACTATAGTACCTTATAGGACTGATAATCTAAAGTACAACATATATGTACATATACATATACATGTAAACACATGCGAAACACACATATCTGCAAACTATAGTAGCCTTTGACATTCCACTTGAACAATTATTTGCCTGAAAGAAGTCCAAAGTCTACAAGGATATCTAGATCATAGTCTTTAAAATAAAGATTAAGGGATTTCACAAAGGGTAAATACTATAGTAAGGAAGAGAGAGAAAGAATTTTTGCATGACTTCCATTACTTGAAACTTATCTCATGAAGTTCAACCCAGAGAATTAATAATGAAAATTTAAACCAGAATACCATCTAGTTCTTTATTAATATGTTAATGATTACCATGCTCTTCTTCTTCCTCCTCTTCTTCCTCCTCCTCCTCCTCCTCCTCTTCTTCATCCTCTACATCTTCTCCTTCTTCATCATCATCTTCCTCCTCTTCTTCAATCTCCTCCTCTTCCTCTCGATCTATCTCTTCATCATCTTCATCCTCTTCCCCTTGCTCCTCATTATCATCTGAGTACTCCTCCTCTTCCTCTTCTTCTTTCTCATCCATTTCCTCAGTTCCATCTGTTTCATAACATTCATCTACTGAGGAGTTGTCAGTTTTAACCACAAATGGCTTTCTTTTGGGAGCAGGTTCTTGAGGTTGCTTATCTTGTGTTTTTCTTTTTTTAGCCAAAGGGCAGCCATAAACACTGTTTAGGAAAGTAAAAGAGGTGTGTTATTATACCACCCTTGATAGTCAGAGTGATAGAAGTCATATCATTTAATCAACTTTATTAATTATTATATCTCTTCTGAAGTATTTAGCAGACTGGTTTCAGTGCCATTAGTGAGCTGACAACACAGTAACATATAATCTGGCAATTGTTATTGCAATTATAATGCTTTGAAATATAGATTTTATTCATCTAGTTACTTTAAAATGTAGTCATTTTACATTTTACCTTAAATTTTCATAGGTCCAATAAATCCTTATGCTTTAGATTACCAATCATCAAATGGGTATAATAATATCAACTCATTCATTGGGATACTATAAAGATTAATAATGCATATATTTTAGTGGAAAATCAACTCAATGAGAATTTTGATAATGATTCAACAAGTTTAAAGCATTTTGATGGAACAATTAATTGAAGAAATATTTCTATTCTATTCTTTTTATAATACATCCTATCTTATCCTATATTATATATTACATTACAAAAGGACTTGGGATGGCCACATCTTTTTGGAAAAAGAAGTATTTTTTTTTTCATTCTCTGCAAAGCTTTGACAATCAGCTGGGGCCTAGGAAGGCAGTGCTACTATTAGGTAGTAGTACTTTTGTTGATGTTGAAAATACTAATCTGATCAGTGTACTAATGATAGCATATTTCCTGGCTTTCTAGGTATCCAGCAAAGCATAGAGAAGCAAATGTATAAACTAAGATGCAGCTGCAATCTGAACTGGTTTAGTGATTTACTACAATACAGTCATTGTGGCCATCTAGTCTAGTCCTCTCAAGTGATGGATAAGGAAACTAAATCCCAGATAAGTAAATAACAAGTGCATGATCACATGAGGAATATGTTAGGAGACTCAGCCATTTGACTCAGATTTTCTGACTTCAACACACTTTCAATGGTCCCACACTGCCTCCCTAATTTACTCACTATTGAACTTCGGATAGCCCATAGGAAATATAACAGCAATAATCAAAAATTTGCCTAGACATGATTTATAACCCAACATGCAGAGAAATCCTATGAGGTCTTCCAATGGGATTTTGCATTTTCTAGCTCAGGTGGGTCATCCAATGAATGAATGAATGATAAGAATAATCCTCTCCCCCACCTCTATCACTGAAAATATAGTAGTGACAAATTTTGTCCTTGAGGAAACCATGAACAAAAGTAGACCAAATATCTATATTATGAAAAATAATGATGGTAATAATGCTGTCTTAATTTGTGTAGAAATTTATACTTCACAATATGCTTTCGCTTTTGCTACCATTTAATGCTCACAAAATTCTATGCATTGTGCAGTTTTATTATCCCCTTTTTTTTTCGGTGGTAAAAAGTGAACCTTTTTGATCCATAGTGTTAGTACATGGCAGAGGCATGACTTGAACTTAGAGGTCCTGTCTATTCTAGTATTCTTTCCCCTAGTCTATCCTGGGAGTATGTGTTGAACAGATCCATGAGAGCAGAAAATCCACCAAATAGAAATCTTTCTGATCTAAACATTTAGTTTTTGTTGGAAATATAGACATTCCAGGAGATTCAATCCTAAAGTGAATTTCTTTTGATGCTGACATTCTTTGTTCAAACATTAACTTATTTTCAATTAATTAATTAATTAATTTTTGAAACCCTTACCTTCCATCTTGGAATCAATACTGTGTATTGGTTTCAAGGCAGAAGAGTGGTAAGGGCTAGGCAATGGGGTTGAGTGACTTGCCCAGGGTCACACAGCTGGGAAGTGTCTGATTTGAACCTAGGACCTCCTGTCTGTAAGCCTGACTCTCAATCCACTGAGCTACCCAACTGCCTCCTAAACATTAACTTATAATAATAATAACAGTAAAGACCTTGGCTATCTTGTACCCTAGTTTTTTTTTGTTTTGTTTTTTGTTTTTTTAATTTTTTAATTTTTATTTGGTCATTTCCAAACATTATTCATTGGAAACAAAGATCATTTTCTTTTCTTCCCTCCCCTGTACCCTAGCTTTTATCTGAGTCTTCTTTTCTGCTTGCACATCTCCCTCATACATACACACTCATCAATCACTCATCAATATAGTATTTATGAGCAGTGTGTTCTCAATATTTCTCTTCACTGGGAGATTAAAACTGAGTTTATGGGCTTGCCCATACTTATATTAATCTGGGATGCTTATAAGTAAATAATCTAATTATCTGAACCTATCTGGGGATGCAATTCATTTGCTTTTTCTAAACGGCAATGGGGAAATAACGTTCAGTTATTAACTTACCATTCCTAGTGCAGATAATCCTAGAAATGATCACTGATTTCTGTTTCTTATTTCAGGTCTAACTTCAGATGTGTTTTTTTTGTTCACTCTCCTTCTTGGTTCCTTTGCAACTATACAGTAACTTACATATTCTTCTAGTGTCTCTTATTTTGAAAGAGAAATTGCTTTGTTCATAGGATCATTAGATTATTAAGAAAAGGGCCTTAGTGGTCATCTAGTTGAAATATCTAATTTTTTTTTATAGATATGAAAACTGGAGCTACCTGAGGGATTGGGCCACTTGCCCAGACTCACACAATTAGTATGAGATGCAGCCATTGAATCCAGATCTTCCTGGTTCCCATTCAATTACTGTCCATCACACTATGGCTACTTTTTCTCAAATTCCCAGGAAAATAATTTGAAATCTGTTTCTTGTTATGGATTCTACCACTGACAGGATTGAAATGTACCTCACCTGTAGTACTGAGGGTAATGTAGACATGGCTGCTAAATGGGTGGGCATCTAAGGTAATCTTCCTTTATTTAGGATCTTCTCATTGCTCCTACTCTGACCGAGGCCTTAGTTTCCTTATCTGTAAAATAAATTGGTTTGGACTGGCGGTTCTCTGGGGTAGTATTTTGCTCTGTAGCTATGAATCTATGATGCTTTGTCTTGCACTTTCACTTCCAGGAGAATGAGAGAAGAGAAAGTTGTTGGGTTTCTGCCTCTTTCACATAATCTGGAATATTATTGAAACTCACTTAGAATTATAATTTACTTTCAGGAAATTCATAACTAAGAAAGTAACCAAAGCATAGCGACTCAGAAGTTATTTAACTTTGCACAGGGGACTTTACCTTTCTGGGCCTCATTTTTTCATTTATAAAATGAAGGAGTTGGACAAAATGGTTGTAAAAGTCCCTTTCAGTTCTTTGGCTTTAGGAGTTCAATAGCTATCTAACTTGGACCACTTTTAGTTTCATTAATCAAAATAGTAAAATATATTTATATGTATAATATGTGTAAGCATACACTTTAAAGCCATTTCCAATGTGAAAGGAAAAATTGGTCTCATGGAGACATCAACTTGTAGAATTAGAAAAGAATTTGGAGGTCCAATTGTCTCCATTACTCCATTTTACAACTGGGAAAACTGAGGTCAAAAGAGACGTGATGTACTCATAGTCATAGCACCAGGCAGTGGCAGGGCTCTTGGTAACCTGAAGTCTACCATCTTCCAGGCCAGTATTCATTTTGTCTAGCCATAGTGCAATGTTTCTAATTTTGATATTATAGTTTGTCTGGGGATGAATTGAAAAGATAGAATTAGGTCCTGAACCTATGCTTAGTGGATATAAGGAACTTCTAGATAAGGAAACTTCCTCTACCAGTTTAGGTCAATACTTTCTTTGCAATATAAGTGAGTAGTTTAGAGAACTGAGAGGTAAAGTGATTTGGCCAGGGTTGCCTAGCCAGTACATAGAAGACTGAGAACTCGAACCCATGTCTTTCTTGGTTAAAAAAAATCTGCTCACTATTCACTGTCTTGAAGGACAATGACAGCTAGTGGGTAGAGCACTGGGCTTGGAATCAAGAAAACATCTTCCTGAGTTCAATTCTGGCCCAAATACTTCCTAGTTTGAAACCCTGTTTGCCTCAGTTTTATCATCTGTAAAATGACCTAGAGAAGGAAATGACAAACCACTCCAATATCTTTGACAAGAAAACCCCAAATGGAGTCATAAGGAGTCAAACATGATGGAAATACAACAGTAACTTGAAAGACATTATAAATACAGTGTCTGTTCTCTTGCACTAAGCTTGTAATAGCCATAAATCCATGTAAACTCCCAGAGTTGTCATCAATATATTTTAGCTCCCCTAAAATGAAGCATGTCTAAAGTAAGTAAGCAAACTTTGATTAGTAATGCATTTTGTGAACTAAATATCTTGTGGATTGTTATTTTTCAAATGTATTTAGTTGTAAATATTAATGAAATATATTTTTAATTAGAATTAATACTGAATTTGCAGTAGCACTTTGTCATTATGTATTTTCTAAATCAGTTAGTGCTCATGACACAATCATTTTTATAATGGGGACCCCAAATTTTTGACATTAAAAAAATCCTCATTATCAAAAAAATTGAGGACAGTGAATAGGAAAACTCATTGGACCCCAAATCAGTGGAACAAGGTTAGAACCTTGGTCTGCCACTGATTTTTCTGTGTGACCCTGAGCAAGTTATTTCCATCTTCTGGGCCCTTGCTTTCCCATCTGAAAAATGAAGGAGATGGACCAGATAATCTGTTAAGTCACTTTTTATGCCAACATTCTATGATTTATGGTCATGAACTCTTTTACTTCTTATTGTTGTTTTTTCCTGATGAGTGAAACTTCCAAAATACTTTTGCAATCTTTCCAATTCTACTTCGTTACCTTTTATTTTCTTGCCTGCCCTACATTAACCCTCAAATTACTTGAAAAATCATTGTGTAATTTGCAGACTTCTGTCCTGGATCCAGTTTATCAACTGTTGGGGATAAAATGGACCTCCCATTCCAGAGTTTCATGCCAATTCCCATGCCCTGATGCACATACTTCTAGCTAGATCTATTGATGTAAAATGTAAATAAAACTGACACCCTGTGGTGGCAGAATTCTCTTATGCTACTTTTTTATTTGATCTATAATCTTTTAGTGCCAGTCTCTGGCATCTATTTTTAATGTGGCAACAAAATTCAAGCCAAAAGAAAGACTTCATCAGAATTTACCTACAGTATTTAAGTAGCCACGTAGACTAGAGAGTCTACTAAATTCTGAGCATGTTTCCTAGCCTATGTGACTTGGGAGCTTGAAATGTTTCAAAATACTGCCTTGTAAAGCGTTCCTAGAATGTGAGTTGGGGGAGTATAGATTTACATAAACCTGTATTACTATATACCATGTTTGTTTGTTATTTTTTCCTAAAAGGTGGGCAGCAAACCTGCAAAGAGAGGTTATTGCATATCACAGCAAGGGTACTGATTTCAGTGGGGTTTTAATCTCATTCCTTCTCCAACCTGGCAATGATTTCAGAAGCTGCTTTGTGTCAACACTAGGCCTGCCCCAGGGCTGCCATAGCATACTGATTCAGCCAGGCAATCCATAGAAAATTGTAAAAAAATTCTCTGACTCAAATTACCAACCTGTGACAATTCCATTTCCACAGAAAGCTTGAGGATACTCCTAAATGTTAAACTAGATACTGGTGCATCCAGTTAAACCTCAAATAAGATGTTTGGTAAAACCCCATAGCTCTTTGGTTTTAGTTTAGTAATGAGTTAGAAAGGCTTCTCAGTATTTCTACTTTCCATTGCCCTCTTCTTAAATCCTGTTACTCAGTCTTATAGTTGTGTGGTCTGTCCTATTTCTGCTCTTCTATCAACAATGCAGAGATGTAGGGTAGATTGAGATACTATCTAGAAACTAAGAGACAGACAATAGAAGAATAAAAACAGATGGAGTATACTAATATATTTAGTGAAAGGGCATTTGAAAAAAAGGAAGTCAATCATTATAATCCTAACTGAACTAAAATAAATTATCACATTAGTTAGATAAATCACACTTTGTTAAAGAATATATACATATGTAATCTGGCTTTGAGCATGCACATTTTACCTAATATATAGCCCTTTCTATCCCTACTACATGAAGCCTATCCTCCTTGATTGGCTTTCAATGTCTTTAAAGGGATTGTCCCCACACTGTTTTCTCTCTTTTCTGCCTTGGTCCTTGCATCTTGTCCCACAAGTCCTGCAAAAGCTCTCTCTCTTCATGTCTCTATCATACTATTCTATTGTGCTCCTAGCTACTCTTCCCAGCACCCAGTCTCTAGCCTGGATGCCATGAACTGAAACTGGAAATGGGGGGAAGGGACTTGACTTTCCCAGGTCTCCTCCTTTAATTCCAGCTCAAAAAATGGGCCCGAGTGTCACACAGCTAATACATATTTGAGGTCACATTTGAACTCAGATTTTCCTGACTCCAGGCTAGTTTGATACCTTAGGATCCTATTGCCATGATCTCCCTTTCTTGGGATCTACCTAATCCTCAACCTCCATGGGAGTTTACACTAAACTAGGGGACAGACTTGCATCAGTACTAACATGATGATACCTATGGTCAGCCAGTCCTTTCTGCTTCCTTATCTCATCCCACTGCCAACTGAATTTTCACTAGGACTAAGAATTCATGGTTACTTCTCTATTAGGCCTGTATTTCTACTAACATTTTATGTTTCTTAATGATTTATCTTCCCAGGACAGTAAACTTTAATATCTGATCCATATCACCAAAGGCCGCTGCTCTTGTTAATTTCACCTTTCACTTAAACTTTTTGCTGAATTTTGCCAACTAAGAATTTTTGGAAAATACAGGATATATTATTTTATTTAAAGCTGTATTCCAAATAAATATTTTTAGAGTTATAAAATATTAAATAAGTAATTCCTTTAACAAACTTTTGGGCTGTAGTGTTTTTAATCTAAAATCTAAAAAATATCATAGAATATTATTCATGACACTTGCTAATAAAGGTCAAAAAAGTCAAAATTGTAAGATTTGTCCATGAAAATACCTAAAAAATTTCTTCTGTTTCAATATAAGATGAATAGAATAATACCCAATTGGAAAGTCAACTTCTTCAGCCACCTAATGTGTTTTTTTAAGTTATTCCTTAGGTATCCAAGAAAAATGAACAGGAAGTGGTATTCTTTTAGATTTATGAGGCAGTTTGACGTAGCAGAGGAAGTGCTAGACCTGAAATTAGAAGAGACCTGGTTCAAGTACCAGCTTTCCTACTTCCTAGATTGACCAAATCACCTAATGTCTGAGTCACAGTTTATTCATTTGGCAAATGTGGGGCCTGAGTTAGAAAACTCCCAAGTATCTTTTTATCCCTCGATATCTAGGACTCTAAGATAATTTTGAGTCTTCTAGCCCAATTCATTTTACAAATGAGTAAAACTAAGGTGTGAACTTTTTTTTAAACCCTTACCTTCTGTTTTAGTATCAGTTCTAAGAAGGATGGCAAGGGTTAGCCAACTGGGGCTAAGTGACTAAGAGCCAGGAAGTGTCTGATAACAAATTTGAAACCATGTCCTCCAGACTATAGGCCTGGTTCTCTATTCACTACGCTCCTGAGCTGCCTCCAAATCTAGAATTGTTAAATGACTTGCTTATGGTCATGCAGAGATAGGACTAGTCAGATATCCCAGAGAATACCAGAGTTGAAAGAGACTACAGAAGTCATGAAGTACCTGCACTTTGAAGACCTTTAGAGAGGGGGTAATAATCATCATCCCCATAGGTCCATTTCATTTTTGGACAGTTCTAATCTTAAATAATTTTATATCAAACTTCAAATAGCAATTTTGTAATTTCCATTTGTTATTAATAATTCTGTTTTCTGAAATCTATTCCTCTTCAATATGAAAGCCCTTTAAATACCTGAAAACAACTTATTTCCTCTGGCTTCTCTTCTAGGTGCTAAACATCCCCAGTTCCTTTAACTGATCCCCATGTGACATAATCTTGAGACCCTTTATGATTCAAGGTACTCTTCTTGGGATATTCCTTCCTAAAATGTAGCATTCAGAACTGAGCACAATCCTCTAGTTATGATATGAAAAGGGCAGAGTACACTAGATGGATGCTATCTTTGTCTTAGATACAATTCTTTTCAATACAACCTCAAATTCTATTAGCTTTTTTGGTTGTTGGCATTATATTATTGACTTGGAGATCTTCAGTCCACTAAAACTCTCAGATTGTTTTTTTTCAGATTAATTGCCATATGGATGGTCTCTAGTTTTAAATTTATGATTCTATAAAGATATGCCCCATCACCCATATATTATACTCATTGATTTTTTGGACCCAAATTAAGACTCTACATTTACCTCTATTAAATTTCAAATGACTAGACTTGACTTAACTTTCTAGTCTGTCAATATATTTTTGGCTTCAGATTTAATTATTCAATGTGTTAGCTATTTATTCTAGTTTTATATCATTTACAAATTTGGTAACTGTGCCATTGATGCCTTTTATATCAAAGGCATTTAGGTACTTTCTTATTATCTCCCTACTTATCTTGGATTTCAACTCCCTCCTAGTTATTTTTGTTCTGTTCATTTCTATCCAGAGATTATTCACCTTGGAAGAGAAAACAGAACAAAAATTAGAGTTAATTTAGCTCTGCTTATCTCTAGGAGCAGTATTCACCATTCCATTCAAAATAGCAAAAAAGAGACAAAAACCCAAATCAAAATAACAACAAAAAAGACAACCATCTGGTTTTCTTTGCCATTACTTGCCAGCCTTAGCACATTTGAAACTCTAGTTTTCCTGACACTTATATTTTCAAGACCATGTCACTTTTTAAATTCATCTTTGTTGATTGATCCTCCATTACTTCCCCTTACTTTTATCATCTAAACATGCTTTTTAAAAATCTCAGATGCAGTTCAACCATTCTAGAAAGAAATTTGGAATTATACTGGCAATGACTAAAGTGACCATTCCCTTTTACCCAGAGATCCCACTGCTAAGCATGTGCTCCAAATATATTAGAGATAGAAAGGTCTCATATCTACTAATAAAGTCATAGTAGCACTTTTTTGGTGTGGTAGCAAAGAAATGAAAATAAATGGAAATAAAGTAGATGTCCATCCTTTGGGGAATGGCTAAACGAATTGTGATAAATGAATGTAATTGAATATTACTACTCCTTAAGAAATGGCGAATATGAAGCATTTAGAGAAGTATGGGGAGATGTTAATGGTGCACTGCAAAACAAGCAGAACCATGAAAAGACTATATATATATATATATATATATATATATATATAATGATTATAACTGTAAATGGAAAAAATAAACAATGAAATTGAAAATTACATAATTATAATGACCAAACTTGTTCCTGAAGAAATGATGAGAAAATGAACTTTCCTTTCTTTTTTATTTTGTGTGAGAGACTGTAAATGTAAAATATCCTATATGCTGCCAAACTTGGTGGACATTGTGAAGATTAAATTAACTCCCCTGCCCATTTTTAAAATTTAATCACCAAAGGTATAAACACCCCATTCACACTTGAATGTGGGAGGTCTGTGACCCATGTGTGTGATAGTGGGTGATGAATCAGAATCGACTAACCGACCCATGGGTAGTCGTAAGCAAAGCTTTAGACTGTGATTTATCCACATAAAAAGTGGAGGAAGGAATAGGAAGTGATGCAAAAGAAAGTGTCTTTAAAAGGGAGTTACAGCTTCCTACAGAGGAGATTTGTCTGAGATCCTTGTCTGAGAACTTCAAAGAAAAATTCGACTTCTGAAGTTCTGAGTTCAAGTCAGAGGCTGATGAAAAATCTGCTGATTGGACCTGAGACCCTGTACATGGTGAGACTGTCCTTGAATCTCTTCCCCTTGGACTGACATGTGGTGAGTGAAAAAGGCTGACTCCTTTCCTGGATTTTCTGAAGAGACTAGCCTCAGGAGAGACCTATCCTCTTGAGAGAGGCTCCCTGCAACCCCAGGTCCTTGGGTACAATGCCTTTCTGGTTAAGGACTAAACTCCCCTGCCTGTTTTTGAGCCAGGGGTCAGAGCAAAATACTTAGTGCTTAGGCTAGATATCTCACCCAATCCTCTTTCTAATTTTTTAACTTCACTCTCTATATTTTGTAAAATAAATTGTAAACAAATCTCTTTGGGATTAATTAAATTCCTGGTGACCCTAAATTTTGAATAATCCAGCCCAATCTTTTTAATAAAAAATTCCCCCCCTTAAAATATGTTAGTTAATTTTACTGAACTACCTTTTAATTTTCATTATTTGTTACAAGGTATGGGTAGGTGGAGGGATATATTCAAAATGATATAAGACAAAAGATATAAGTAAAAATGTAAAAAACTTCATTGGGGTCTTTAAACAATTATACTCATCAGAATTGTTTTACTTTACATCTTCTGAATTTCATTATTTAATGTTTTCCATCTCTCCTGGACTTATTTCCCTTATAGAATTTTAGGTTATAAAATCTCCCCTGTAATTCCTCTGAATTTTAAAAAATCTATTCTCCTGAAACCATGGGCCCATGTTAGACTGTGACAGCATGCCCTTGCTTTTCTCTCAAGTTCTGAAATGGGCTGGTCTCTACTCTCCAAAGCTCCTATCCATTCTACTTTAGGATTCAGATCTTTCTTTCACATGAGATTTATTAGTTCCAGAATAGGAGTTTTTTCTACTTTTTGAAAGCAAAATTATCATTAAGAAAAGCCAAGAAATTATTATTGTTGTTCTGCTATGAGCAAAGTGAGAGAGTGCTAGATATCGAAAATTTCCCATGACTACAATGCTGTCTACTAAATTATGTGTACTGACATGACCAAATCTGAGTTAAAACCTCATCTCTAATGCTTATTACCTGATTGACCTCTGAGAAGTCACTTAACTTTCTAGGTTTTACTATCCACAAATACAAAATAATAAGGTTAGATTGGATGCTCTCTGAAGTCTCTTTGTTCTCCAAAGTCATAAACATAATTCTAAATATCACTTTTGTCAGATCATATCTTTCCTGAAAAATCTTTAACATTCCCTATTGCCTACCAAATCAAAACTAAATAATTTTGCTTGGTGTTCGAGGCTTTCTATCATCTAGACTTGGCTCTTTTAATGGACTGCATCTTTCAAAAGGCTCTTCATTTGAATGGCCTCTTTACCATGACACAAACTTATAATCATTCTTGCCTTCAGTATTTCTATGATGCCTTTTCTCATGCCTAGAGAACCCTTCCCTCTATCCATATAGTACTAATCCCTTAAAGTCCAACTCTAATTTTACCTTCTCTGTGAATCTTTCTTCACAGTCATAAACTGAATGGATCTTTACCTTTCCTTTGAACTCTTCCATTACTTAAAATATGCCACTATAAAATTAGCACTCTATGAGATCCATTAGGGCAGAGGACTTTTTGAATTCACAGCTAGTGTTTAATAAATTCTCATGATAAACTTCTTTCACTGTTTCATCATGGTATGGAGGTGAATCTCGGTTCTTCAATTTAATAAGCATTATTCAGTGTTCAGAGCATAGTGAAAAGCACAAGGGAAACAGTCAAAAGACATTTCCTAACCTCAAGGAACTTACATTATACTGGGAGGGGAGGAGAAAACAATAGGTACACCAATAAGTCAGTACTAAGTAATTAGGGGTGAGCTAGTATTTACAACTGAGAAACTCAGTTGTGTAGGATACTGCCATTGAGTTAAGCATTGAAGGAGTTAGGGAACCTGAGAAGCAGAGGCGAGGAAGCAATGTATTCCAGGTTTGGGAAATGTCTGTGCAAAGACAGGAAATTGAATGTTATGTTCAGAGAATGATGCCAGGCTAGTTTGGGTGAGATATAAAGCTGTAGTGTCAAACTCAAATAGAAACAGATCTCTGCATGCCACTTATGGACTTAGAAAAACAAAAATGAACATTATCCATGTTACAAAAATATTTTATGCAAATATTATATCTATATGTATGTACATAGGAGTACACAGGGTTCACATTAGGAGGCGCTATTGTAGAGAGTTTGCTGATAGCTAGGTGGCACAATGGATAGAGCCTAAAGTCAGGAAGACCTGAGATCAAATCTAGCCTTCACTTACTAGCTATGTGATATTGGACAAATTGCTTAACCTTGTTTACCTCAGTTTCATCATCTATGAAATCAGCTTGAAGAAAATGACAAACCACTCCAATATCTTTGACAAGAAAACCCCAAAATGGGGTCAAAAAAGTTGGCCATGACTGAATTGAGCTGAATAACACAACCAAAATATCTGTTGATGGACACAGAAACACATACTAATGAAACCACAGATGTTCCATGTCTTTAAGTAAAAAATAAAAGGAATAGCATTAAAAAAGACTTCACTGTAGTCATTTACCTTACTATTTGCGTTATCTTTTACTTAAGTATTGATCACATTCTATTTTGTATAGCCATTTATATTCACAACTTATCTCCTCTACTAAACTGCAAGATCTTTGGATAGAGAATCTGACAGATATTATCTTTATAACTCCCTGAGCATCAGTGCATGAGTCTATTAATCAACAAGTAATAAGTAACTATTATATGCTAAGCACTGTTCTATGCTCTGAGATACAAATATAATGCAGATAGATGGCAATGGATAGCATGCCAGGTCCAGAGTTAGGAAGGCTCATGTTCTTGAGTTCAAATCTGGACTTAGACACTAACTGTGTGACCCCGAGCAAGTCATTTAATTCTGTCTTAGTTCCTCGTCAGTAAAAGGAAATGATCAACTACTGCAGTATCTTTGCCAAGAAAACCCCGAATGAGGTCACAAAGAAAGGGCTGTGACTAAAACTGAACAGCAACAAGAAATTAAAGGAATGATACAGTTTCTAGTCTCGATGAGTTTACATCATCTCTCATAGATTATTTGATCTAGAGGGTCCTTATATATCAAAAATATCTAGTCAAATGAGGAAACTGCATTTCAGAGAGGAGAGAATAGTTATATAGTTAATAAATGCCAGAGTTGGGACCTGAATCCAAGCTTCCTCAGTCCTTTTCTAGTAGGCTATGCTACCCCAGAGAATAAGGCAATTGTTTATTGACCAACATGCAGCTATTTCAGTACAATCAGTACACCTATCTATGCAAGTGCAATGAACTTAGGTAAGGATAGGAAGGACAGAGAATCTTGCTATTTACCCCGTTAATCACTTTACTTAATAGTGCATATAGTAGACAGAGAGCTGGTTTTAGAGTTAGAAAGACTAGAGCTTAAGTACTACTTTTGACTAGTTTTGTGATGCTGGTCATCAGTGCCCCTGATAAATGTAGGAATATAAATTGAAGAGCAGGTGTCAATCTGTACTGATATAGGAATCTTTTTTTTTTTTTAAGATAATGAGAATTTCCTTCTAAGCAGTTCCTTCTATTAATGAAATCATGTAGTTGTTACTGTTCAATTGTGTCTGACTCTTTGTGACTCCATTTGGCAAAGATATTAAAGTGGCTTGCCATTTCTTTCGCTATCTCATTTTACAGATGAAGAAACTGAGGCAAACAGAATTATGTCATTTATCCAGGGTTATCCAGCTTGTAAGTATCTGGGGCTGGATTTGAATTCATGAAGATGTCTTCCTGATTCTAGGCCACCTACCTGTCACAGTGAAATCATAGGTCTGGTTAATTTTTTTAAAAAAAGTATTATATAACTCTCCCCCTGAGATCTTGCCTCCTGATTGACTAATTCTTCCCAGACCCTCCAATTTAAAGGAGATGGCCAGGCCAAAGATATTTTCATTCTTCCCTAGGCCACACAGATTACTCATTTTTCTTACCATTTCCTTAGAAGGGATATCTTCCCCCTTTTCAGATCCCTTTTATGTGCTGTCTTCCCCATGAAAATTTCAGCTCCTTGAAGGTAGGGACTCTTTCTGCTTCTTTTTGTAATCCCTGTGCTTAGCACTGTGCCTGACACATAGTAAGCACTTAACAAATTCTAATTGAATGGTGATTGACACCTTTGAATTGGTCCAGATTGGCTGACTGTAAATTGTTGGAGGAAGTGACTGTAGAATTCAAGATCATAGGTTCTAAAACTAGAAATCATCCCAGAGATCCTCTTACCCAATTCCTTTACCTCCTATATGAAGAAACTGAAACTTTTTAGTCAGCCATTTGCCCAAAGAACGCAAAATATAAACAATGGAGGCGTATTTAATAAATATTTGTGGAATGAATGAATGAATCTTTTTCTTTTCCCTACTGCCAAAATGGTAATTCTTTTGTATTACACTTATATCTCTAAAGTACTTAGAATAATGCAATCAAATTCTTTTCAAGTCCAAGTTAATCCTTATCTTTTTCAAATCTGGAATGTAAAGGAACACATTTAGACTACTAGTATACTATTTAAGGGATTTTTGTGTTTCAGTAGTAAGTCTGGACTACCAGCTGTTGCCCATTGCATTCCTTCTTTCAACAGGGTGCCTTCACACAGGTGGGCTCCTATGCCTGAAATGTTCTCTTTCTCTTTTATCTTCTCCTACTTTTAGAAGTCTTATTTTCCTCCAAGTGCTATCTCAGATACCATCTCCTTCCTGTAGGCATCCCCACTTCTTTGGCTAATAAATCTTTCTCTCCCTTCAAATATTTCTATGGCTTTGTCTGGATTTCCCCTTTGCCCTTATGGCATCTTACCTTGTTTTAGACTTATCAATGTGTGTGTCATGTGCACTCAGATGAATAAATATCGACTCTTTGAGGGAAAAGATTGTTTTGGTTTTGTCTTTATTTCCCCAAAGCTTTGCAAACTGTTTTACACACAGCGGATGCTTAAAAAATGCTTGTTGAATTGAATTAAGTTGCTTCCAAAAGTGGTCAATTGATAACAAGATAGGAAATGACACACTAGTAGGGTCTTTGTAGCAATCAGAGGCATTTTAAAGAATGTGATGTTAGAACTGGAAGGGAGGTTTGTTGGTCTAACACTTTTATTCTATAGATTTAAAACCAACCAACCAAGAATCAGAGAGTTGAAGTTATTTTTTATTTTACAATCACATAAAAAACTAGTAAGAGTCCTAGAATTCTATTCTCCTGATTCTTGATCTAAAGTTCTTTCCTCATGGCTGCCAGCAGAAAGAAAGTTAGATCAAAAGTGAAATAATCCACTGAAGAAGACATATTACCAGTTTGTTCTTTACTGTCATTTGGCATAATGGTTAGATAGCTGGACTCTGTTAGGAAGACCCTAGTTTAAGGTGTCCAATATATATTGTCTGCATGTTCCTGGGCAAGTCGCGTAATCATTTCAGTGCCCTGGCAACTCTCTAAGACAATAAGTTACAAAGAAAGTGCTGACCTGTACTGGTAGAGAAAGTTTCTCATGTTAATGAAACCCTGGCTTCAGTCCTTATATCCTATGTGGGTGTATTTACTTGAAAGTTTCACTTGCCTTGAGAAATTAGGAACTCAGACTTGAAAGTCTGTGTTTTGGGTGTGTTAAAACTTAAAGTAGGGTCATTATAAAGACAAGATGAACTTAATTTCGTTTAAAATAAAATAAAATAAGTGAAACCAAGATCAAGGAGCCAAACTGGAATATCCTAGCATCCATTCCCTTTCCTTGTTAGTTTAAAATAGTATATATTCCTCTAAGTCAGGGGATGAGACATGCTTCTTTACCATGTTAATTGGATCCCTTTTCTCAGCTGTTTTCTGTCCAGGGTGACAGAGGAAATGAAATGTTCCATTCCATTGTCTGTCATTGTTTCTAGTGCAACTCATTGCTCTCACCTCTAAAATTAGGGGGTTGGATGAAATGACCCTCTAAGGCCCATTTAAATTCTAAATCCTGTAACATAACTAACATGATCCTTCCTTTTAAAAAAGAACCCATAGGCTTTTCCCTTGACTTATGATAAATATAAGTACCTTAAGCATGCCTTTAGGCTGTCAATCATTTAACAACACATCTACATGAATATTAGTGCCATCAACACCTTCCAGCAAAAATCTGAAAGATCATATTTAACGTCAACTCAATGAGCTGAATTCTCTCCCTCCTGGCTCAACTTAAGTACTAAGATGGGAGAGAGCACTATCTTCTTGGTGCATCCTTAATGCAGGACTCCTATTTTGCCATTATCAGCCTTTCTTAAATACTATTCTTATTCCCTTTTGAAAATTCACTGGACCAGAGTGCTGCTTTTTAGAATAATTACAATTAAGCTTCATAGATATAAGAGAATGTGGTAGTCACCTTTCTGCTCTGAGCTTCAGTTCTCTTACTTATCTGCAAAACTGAGAAAATAATACCTAGTGCATTTTTCACACAGTGATGTTTTGAAGATCAAATGAATTAATGCCTATAAAGTGCTTTGCAAACTTCAAAGCATTATATGTTTTGGGTATGATCTAATTTTCATACTTTCTGATTGAGTTCAGATTTATTGTTCAATTGTTTCATGTGTGTCCAACTCTTTGTGACCCCCCCTTTTTTTTCAAAGATACTGAAACACTTTACCATTTCTTTTTCCAGCTCATTTTCCAGAGGAAGAAACTGAGGTAAACAGGGTTAAATGACTTGGCCAGGGTCACAGAGCTAGTAAGTGCCTGAAGTCAAACTTGAAGTCTTCCTGACTCCAGACCCAGCATTCTGTTATACCACCTTGCTTCCCTGAATTCAGAAAGTATTTATTATTATGACAACTACTGTTACTGTTATTAGTGTACTTTCAAAGGCAACTCTGTTTCTCTTGAATGTTGAAGAGATGAATGGTGGCAAAAAACACAATACAATATTAATCTGTCTCTCCAGTAGAATGCTTCTTGAAAGCAAGGATTCTCTCATTTTTGTATTCATATCCTGGGTGCCTCATGCAGTGCTAGGTATGTTGAAGCACTTAATAAATGCTGGTTAATTTGCTGATTGATTAGGGACTAATCTTTTGATAGCAGAGCCAGACTATGAGAACATACAAGATATATGGATGAATGAACAGAAAGCATATCAACAGAAGAATGAACAGAGAAATAGCCATTCCTGAGCTTAGGATGCAGACTCTCACCCTCTCACAGAAGCCACAGGACATTGTGCTTTGTCTTACACGGTTGGTTAGGAGTCATTCAAGTGAGAAATATTCTAAATTCTCATCATTAGAGGATTGAGATGTTTATACATTTCTGCTTTAGTGGAGGAAAGGGTGCATGAACATTTCTAGCTCCAGGAATAGACCAGAATAGTTCTTGAATAGAGCAGAAAAGAAAACATTTTAAACCCCAGGGGAAAAAAAAAGTTGTCTTTATATGAAAATTGTGAGGTACCTTCAATTTGCATTTGCTAAAAGGGCCATTACTGGCAAATGATAAATATATACTATGCTTTAGCTTTTAAAAAGTTTTTCATATTTCAATGGGTACAAGGCTACAAATAATAAATCTTAGAACACTCTGTTTATAGATAAGGCAAATCTTAAAAAGTGGCTTCTTCATTATGCTTACCTGAGTTTAATTTCTGTGGCAACACTTAGTTAAGCAAGCTGTGTCTTTTCATTTTAGTGCTGAAGCATTACCTTATAACCCAGTCCCATCTGCCTTTGTGGCCTCCCACCCAATATTAATTTAATATCTTGACTGGATCCAGTCATTTCTTCCCTTTTATTTACTTTTCCAAAGATTGTTACAAATTCCACGAGCCCTTCCTATTCAAAAACAAGCCACATGGGGAGTTTCCTACTAAAGTATCATTTCCTGGTGCGTAATCTATTAGACTCAGGAAGCTGACCTGGGTTTTTTTTTTTTTTTATCACATTTAGCACTATATAATGTTACTTCCACAGTGCTATTTTGTCATCCGATACTACTTCTGTGGCTACAGATACATAGCAGGTACAGGGTATTTTTATAAAACTCAGATGACAAGAGAGATGTGAGATTTAATGTGGCATAAACCACACCATCAAAAAAACATGTAATTCTCTCTTCATGGTGCAATCTAGTGAAAAAATAAAACTCCCAACTTATTGCCAATGGTGAGAGGCTCACAAGACTTCACAGCAAAGATGCCATCAGGAAAATTTAGAAAATTCAACAGGCCACAATCTTCTAAGATTCTTCTCTTTCTTCCCCTCCCCTCTCCCTTCTCACTTTGTACATTTTTCTCTTTCCTAATTTTTTTCTCTCCTCTCCCCTTCCCTTTTTCTTCACATCTTTCTCTTCTCTCCCTCTCTCTATTCCCCCCCCCCCCCTTGTCCTTTCTCTCTTATCTTCTCTCCTTTTGACATTCCAATGTGCCTGCCTATACAAATATTGGAAGCCTGGGGTTTGAATCTTGTATCCACCACTTACTACCTTGGTGAGTATGAGTGAATCATTTAGAAACTCAAGTTTAAGAGTTAAGGGATGCTGTTTTCTAAGGAGAGAGTGGGAACTTCCTGGGCAGTACAACTCTGCAAGATAAGAGGATTACATTAGCCTCCAAGGTAGAGCAACACCAAGGGATTAATGGAAGAGTGGGAAAGGTAGACTTTGTGCTATTTGAAAAGTGTGGGTCTCATGATGTCTCAAGCAGGGCCAAGTTTGTTTCTCTTCCAGGAAGACCATTTGCAGGTTGATGATGTATGTCTGGGGGACTTTAGGATGGGTGGAAAGTGAGCCTTGCTGGTGAGGAAGAGTGGTGTTGATTGTTTATAGAATACAACATTGCTTTTATATGTTGTACAGTTTCTGTGTTCAGGAATAAATGCTGTTCTCTCCCTAATATATACATTGTTATCTCAGGTACTTGTGTGAGATCTGAAAGACCACTCCTTCATATATGAGCTATATCAGAGACTTTTCCAAAATAATAATGGGGAGAATGGCAGGCATAGGGGCAGCATGAGACTTGATGAGCCAAATAGCTTATGGGTTTTGGGGATAACCCCAAAGATCATGCATAATTTGTGTGAGTTCAGAGCTTGAGGTTTCTGGGCCAAGAGTTTTACATTAGATAAGGCGGCATGGTGCAATGTATAGATGGAGAAGACCTGGGTTCAAATTCCAGCTCCACTACTTCCTATTTGTGTAACCTATAAATCACTTCACTTCTCTGGCACTCAAGAGATCTGAGGTTGCTAATGGGATCTTATGTTGTTGCATTGAAAGGAACAATGTCCAGTATAATGGAGGTGGCGGTTCCACTATACTCTTTAAATTAGATGAGTTTTCAGGGTCCTTGCAGTTCTAAATCCATGATCTTATATTCTATCTGTGTGATATCAATGACTTATAAAGAAAATGGAATGTTTTTGTTGATTTACAGCACTGTGTCCTCACTGATATGATCATGATTCCCCCTTGCCTAGAATGCCTCTTTCCATATCAGTACTCATTGAAATTCTTCTCTCCCTTCAGGGACCAGCTAATTATCACCTTCTTTATAAGCCACCTTTATTGTTCTTTTAGTTTCTTATTGCATGTTATCTAGGTCCCTCCACAACATCTTTCTTTTTTCACTTCCTCCTGAGTATTATATTTATTTTTGGAGATACTGTGTGATTCTTTTAGAATGTATGATCCATGAGTGTGGTGGTCTCAGGGTTGTTCCTAACATGAAGCACAGTGCTTTGCAGATGGTAGGTGTTATTCAATATTTGTTACATTTGAATTGGGCGGTTGCTGAAGCTCTTCTACATTCTACAGGGCAGATACCATTTAAACATATGGAATAAAAATATCAGTGGACATTGATGTAGCACTTTATGCTTTTCAGTGTGCTTTTATAGCATTATCTTATTTGAATGTTCCAAAAATACTGTGAGATGGAGTGGGACAAGGATTATTATCCCAATTTTCCAGATGAGAAAAATAAGCCTCAGAGACTTGCCCAGGTCAGTGTAACTAGAAAGGGGCAGAACTGGGACTTTAACTTGGCCTATTCATTCCAAGTCTAACACTTAGAAAAAAACAACAACACATTGTCTTTCACTGATGGGCCATGTATAATAATATAGCCAAATATCAATTATTGATGACATTTATCCATTATAATAATATGCATCAGATAGTAGTATCAACAGATAATATTAATATATATATACATATAAAACAACTTGAGCTTATTATTCTTAAAAAATCTCCCTATGCCTTTAAAGCAAGAATGTTCCTATAAAACAAAGAGCTTAATATGACAGCTCTTACCTTGGCAATACTTATCTGAATGCATAAAGCTTTGCATGTAGTACACACTAGATAAATATTTATTGAATTGACCTACTAGCTCCTGGTCACTGTCATGATCTCCTATATAGGCAATCTCTTGGGATTTCAAGTGGCGAGGGCCTCAGAGCCACAAATGATATCCTTTTCTTAAGAGGGTTTCCTTTATAGCTATATCTCAAAGCTCCAGTAAAATGAAAACTGGACCCTCCTCATTGACAGAGTGGTCACTGGAGTAGTAGACAACTGTAATTTAAATATAAAAACAATTAATGCAATTTAAATTTAGGAACATTGACATCTACTTGGAGTCTCATGTTTACAATGATAGATTGAGGTGATGTCATCTGATTTAACTGTATATTCAATCAGGATTATTTATTCTAGAAAGAAAAGGATAATCTAGGATCTGTTTAATTGTAGGCATTGAAGCTCATCAGAACTAAATGGATGATCTATTATATACAGAAAATTTCTTAAGCTTCACACCTTGTTCCTTTCAATTTGTCTTTGCAGGAGTTAAAAACTGTTAGATGAAAGTTATTTGAGGACTTACTGTGGACTCAGTACTTGACCTTTTAGGTAATATCAGAAAGAAGGGAGGGGGCACCTAGGTGGTTCAATGGATTTAGAGCAAGGCCTAGAGAGAGAAGGGAGGCCCTGAGTTCCAATCTGACCTCAAATACTTCCTGGCTCTGTGACCCTGAGCAAGTCACTTAACTCCCATTGCCTATATCTTACTGCTCCTTTTCTTTGGAACTAATACACAGTATTGGTTCTAAAATGGAAGATAAGGTTCACAAAAAAAGAAGAGAGAGACAGAGTTTGTCTCTGACAGAGGGCTGACAACATATTAAAAAATTTGTTTTTGCAATTGTGGACATTTTTACATTACATTTCTTAAAGAAAGACAAATGTACACAATAAATATCAGACTTGAAATTAGTGCAAAGTCTTAGGATAAATGAATGCTCATAGGGAGAGATTTAAGTAATCATTTGAACTAAAGCCCTTCATTTTACAGAATGAAATGGAAACTGAGACCCAGAGAAGGCAAGTAATATGCCCAAGATCAGAATAAGAATCAAATCAGTGTTCCCTGGATCCATATCTCCTTGTCTTTTTTACTATCCCATTTTGCTTCCACTAAATCCTTTTTCATAATGACCAAACAACTGGAACACTAGATTTGCATTATCCTGCTTGACAGCTCTAATCTGAAAAGAAACATCTCCTCTACGTATAAAGTCTGCCTGCTATTGCAAGAAGCCTTTTGGACAAGGCCCATTTGGCTCTTATCACTCTGATTCTATCTTCCAGCCTTGAATAATTGACATTTAGGCATATGTTACTGAAGAACTATAGTTAATTCGTCCCCTATGTATTTGTTCCTGTTACTCCCATCTTGTCCATTAGACTCTAAGTGCCTTTACAATAGGGACAAGGAAATCTTCCCAATAGTAAGAGCTATCCAAAAGTGAAATGGGCTCTCTTGGCAGGTAGTGATTTCCCTTGGCTCCGGGTTTTCATGCAAAGATTGGACAACCACTTGATTGAGACTGTAAAGTGCTTTCATCACAACTGGAACTGGACTAGAAGGTACTGAAATTCTATGACTTTGTGACCATCTTTTCTAACTGAACATCTGTAGTTCCTCATTGTGCCCATTAGAATGCTCTATGTCTATGACAGCAAACCTATGGCATGCTTGCCAAAGATGGCATGCAGAGACCTATCTGTGGGCACTCCTGCAGTAGCCTGCCAGAATTAGTTGGGGAGGGAGGAACTGCTCCCTTACCCCTCTCCACTGCACTTCCCTATCCCTCTGCCCAGCAGCTCAGTGGAGGTACTTACTCCATCCCCTGAGTGAGTGACTGGGCCACTCTCCTCCCTTTCTTCTGCCCCTTTCTGGGTAGGGGGAGCACTTAGTCTTTGGGGGAAGAAGGGCATAGCACACAGTGTCTAAAAACGTTCTAAAAGGTTCACCATCATTGCTTTATGTCAATGGACATTTATTAAACAGCAATGATTGGTGAACAACCGTTTAGTGAAAAATAAGTGATTTAAACAGTCTGAGCTATAGGAGTTCAGAGACGGCAGACATCACGAAATACCAGAAAAAATTGTTAACTATTAGTATGATACTTCTTATGTCTGGTCAGGTAGAGATGTAACACTTGTGACTTTCCAACAGGTCCTATACCATAAAATAGTTTCTGAAACTAAGGTGATTGCTAAATTGGCAGAATGAAATACTATAATGGGTTTGGGAAACCAGGCAACACAAAAAGATTTTCTACTCTGACGTACTTTGACAATACTATGGATAATAATGTGAATAGATCCACTGAAAATGGCTTATGAAAAGGCACTCGATACTAAATGGATTTCTTGATGGCTGCAGCAATCCTGTCAGAATATTTTTTTTCTGCAAACAATGCTAGTGAAAGAGACGACAATGGAGTCTGGAGGGGACTTCCAAGGTCTGCTAATCCAAATACTCCTTGCCCATGTAAGTTCTGCTACACTACCCTTGACAGGTTAGTTTAAAAGTATGTTGGTATGAAAATATATGGGTTAGCAAAGGTTAAAAGAAAGATTTGACAGGTCAGTGTCACACTTACTGACACCCTCCTCCTGATCTCAACCCCTGTCAGGTCAAAGATAGATCTGAGCAAGTGTTTCCGCAATCCTCAAATTTGATCTTTTGCTTAAGAAAAATCAGATTTGTGCCTTTGGCAACATAAATTTGCAATGAACAAGAATTAAAATAGTTTTTTTTAAAAGCTGACCTTTTCAGAAAAAAACAGGCAAATGACAAGAACATGTTCACATCAAAGACTTAATTTTTACATTCATATTCCATGTCTTTATATAACTATACACTCAGTCCATTTTCATAAGCCTTTTAGGTCTATAGACAGTGTGACATATTAGCCTGAATGTTGGATCTAGAATCAGAAACACCTGGTATTAAAACTGGCCTCTGCCACTCACTAGCTGGGTGACCATGGAGAAGTCGATTAACCTTTTTGAGCCAGTTTCCCCATTTTTTGAACAAGGACTATAGTACCTTTAGAGGATATTTCATAGGACTGTTGTGAGGTTCAAGTGAAATAAAACATGCAGAGTATACATTGCAAATCTTAGAGCACTGGGGATCTGTATTAAGTGTTTGGGGACACAATGATGCAAAACTCTATAATCTCTGCTCTGAAGTAATTTACAGGCTGGTATGGGCAAATGCATAGATGAGGGCAAATAAAGAAAGATGGATCTGGAAAGGGTGGAACTAATTGTAGGTGAAGAAATAAGGAAAAGCTCAGTGGAGAGGGTAGTGCTTGTTCATTTGGGAGAGTGGAACTTCAGCTAAATCGCAAAGGACAGCAAAAATTTCAAAAGGTGGCAATGTGGAGGAAACACAGGATATCAACTGAGCCAATGCAAGGAAGTAGCAGAAAGCAGGACAAGATTGGGGGAATGGTTGGTAGTCCAGTTCTTTTGGAATGCATAAGAGCTTAGCAGTGCAGAATAGGGCTGTGAGGTAGGCAGGAGACCAATTGTAAAAGGAAGGCCTTAGATTTTAGGCTATTGATTTTTATTTTATCCTAGGAGCAATGAGACCCTGAAGTTTTATAGGCTGGTATTGGGGAGAAGGAGATAACATAGTCAGAGTCAAGACTTTTCATATTAAATTGTCAGTGATGTGAATTATGGAAAATAGAGAGGATGATCTGTTAGTTTAGTTTAATAACAAAGGGAAAGAAGAAATGAACTAGTATTATTGGTGGAGTGAGAGGGCAGGGGAATGTGAAAGAGAGATCAACACCTATTATATGTGATGGGAATTTAATCCATAGTTGATTAAGTTTCTATAGCATCTGGCTTATTATACAGTTTACCTAAATCTATGTGATAGTGACCTATGCTTATATTGTTCTGATAATAACAGTTTATATATATGCATATATAATATATAACATTATTGTTATGGAACAAAATATACAAATGTATTGTTTATTATATTACTTATTATGTTTACATATTCATTTGTATTAATATTTATTATATATTAATGTTTTTATATTTGTGCATGTGTTGTTATTCATTCATTCACTTGTGTCTGACTCTTCATGACTCTGTCCACCATACTGTCCATGGGGTTTCCTTGGCAAATATATTATAGTGGTTTGCCATTTCCTTTTCCTGTAGATTAAGGTTAAGAGAGGTAAATTGACTTTCCCAGGGTTACAGAGCTAGTGTTGGAGAGTAGATTTGAACTCGGGTCTTTCTGACTCAAAGCCTAGCATTTTATCCATTGTCACCTCTAGGCAAACAGAAGTTGGTAACTTCTCTGAGGTCATACTGCTAGTAAGTGTCTGAAGCTGGCTTTGAACTCAGTTCTTTTTGACTCCAGAATCAGTGCTTCGATGGCACTGAGCCATTTAGCTGCATATCTATCTATCTATCTATCTATCTATCTATCTATCTATCTATCTATCTATCTATCTATCTATCTATCATCTATTTGTATCTCTACCTATATAGACACATATTTTCCAGTGCTGCCAAATTAATATTATTAGGACAAAGTTCTGGCCATGTCATTACCTTAAAAACCTTTAGTGGCTCTAAGATGTCTACAATAATCATATAGTGGGAAGAACATTAGGAATGGAATCAAGAAGATTTGAGTTTAAATCCAGTCTCAGAAACTTACTAGCTGTGTGACTAGGCAAGTCACTCATCTCTGTCTACCTCAGTTTTCTCAACTGTAAAACAGAAAAAAACAGTATCTATCTTGCAAGATTCTTGTGAAGATCAAATGAAATAATATTTACAAGGTGCTTAGCACAGTCCATGGCCCATAGTAGTATTTAATAAATGCCTTTTCCCCCTTCCCTTCTCCTAGTATTTCTATATTAAGATTTGCAAAGTATTTTCCATATATTATTTTATTTAGGAAAAGAAAACATCTAGAGTACAAGGACTGCTTCATTTTTGTCTTGCACTGACAGTGTCTAGCATAGTTCTTGACAATATAGTAGTCATTTCATAAATCCTTCTCTCTCTCCTCTTCCCTCCCCCTCTCCTCCTCTTCTCACTGATCCTCCCAACCACATGAATAGGTAGAGTAGGTATTATTATCCTTCTTTACAGATGAAGAAAATATAGATCAGATAGGGAAAATAATTTATTCAAGGTCACACAAATAAAGGAGACAAGTCTATAACAATGGTATTTAAACAATCATCTTGTGTTTATCTCATGAAAACAAACTGTTTCATGGAATTATATTTAATTCCAATAAACCAAGGATAGGGTTACTGGGATCTGAAGATGAAAGGATGAATTCTCTCTACTCCCATATGGCTAGCTCAAGACTATACTTTATTTTATCTATCCATTAACCTAGGAATGAGAGTCTAGCCACTGAAGATGGTATATATGCTTTGTTTGCTATAATATATATATATATATATATATATACATATATATATATATATATATATACTGTGCCTTCCTTGTCTTCCTCTCCTCCTACTCTTTTTCTTCTTCCTCAGAGAATAAAAATCAAACCAATATTACCATTGCTAGTATAAAGGGAATGACAATCTCCAGTCCTATGGCTCCATTCAAATATTCTCCAGCCCCCCAGCCCCATGAATGCTTAGATCAAAGCTTCCTTCCTTGGCCATCACTCTCTGATACATTTTACCTGCCCCCCCTCCATTCCCCACCTCTGCCAGAAGTCTCCCTTGAGGACAAGACTGGTCTGAATTTTACATTTATATCCCAGGCACCTAGCAAAGTGTCTGGCACACACGATGTATTTAATGAATCTTTGGCAACTGATGACTTTGAAATATATAAAACATATTAAAACTTGTCCAGAGCATGCTGAAGGGGCAGTGGGCTGGTAAAAGGAATAAGGTCCACTTCTGCCTGTGTCCATGTATTAATGAAAAAGATCAGCCTTCTGGTCGCATGGCCTCATGGGATAGACAGTTACAAACTGAGATACGGCACTAAAGTATCACAGAAATAACACTAGGTTGGAAGTCAGAAGAGCTGAGTTCACTTCATAGTTCAGTTATTTACTGTACTTTACCTGAGTATTAAATAATATAACCCAAGAAAGGAAAGGGCAGGGATAGCTGAGAGTCATGGAGAGTTATTATAGAAAAGAGCCCAAGTAAAGGTGGAAGAAGGCTATGTGATTGATCACTGTCTACCCTAGCTGTTAGAGAGGCACTGATGAAGGCACCTAAAAAAGACCACCAGTCAGTTCCCAGATCACTGAGCCCTGATAAAAATCTTGTCTAGTTAATGACTTAAATGTTACATGAGGTATCTGCTGAAATTTCCTGCCATACACTTGGTTTCATACTATTTTGGGTATGGTGGCAGTGGAAGTATTGATTAGGGGTTGTGGGCAAGTATGGAGGAATTAACTATTAATTCTGAAAGGGTATATAAGACTGGAATCTTTGTTTTTCTGAGGAAGGGGTGTCTATGAGCATTTTTTCCTAATCAGAGAGTAGCCAACAAGACCTTGGGAGAAAAAACACTCTCTACCTTTTCCAAGATGACTCCCAATTCCCTTCCCCAATAACCATTACTCATTCTTGGGGAAAAAGGCTTTCCTTTCTAGGGCCCAAATGACAGAGCATAGCTGGGAATTTTAAGTCTCATAACAATTACTGGGATGGTGTAGAAGTTAGATAACAGCGAGGGAATCAAAATCACAGAATCTTAGTGTTGGAGGGGATCTCAGAGGGCATCTAGTCCAACTGTTAGGCAAGTAAGACCCTCTCAATGACAATCCTAATAAGTGAATTGGTCTCCCCTTGAAGAACTTTAGTGAAAGGGAACTCAGTACCACCTGAAGTAGCCCAATATACGTTTAGATAGCTCCAATTGTTGGAGAATTTTCATCACATTTTGTCTAAAAATGTCTCTGTATCTTCTATACATTGTTCTTAGTTTAGCTGCTAATTGAGATCTCTTAACAGAATTCCAACTCCCCTTAAATATTATAATCATTAAATACTTACAGACAATTAACACATCCTACCTAAGTCTTCTCAAGTCTAAACACTTCTTGTTCCTATAAATGAATCTTTTATAAAATAGAATCCTCTCAACATTAACCATTACTTTCTAGGTTTATGAATCTTCCTAAGGACAAGACCTCTCGTGAAAGCCACATGGACAATATAGAGAGACATGAGTTAGACAACAGTAGAATAAGATGGATTTTGAGAAGTTGTCTTTACTTAAAAGATGCATAAAGGTTGGATTTGTGACTTTGAACCTAGGTCCTTTGACTCCAAAGCCATTGCTTTTCCTATTGTACCACATTATCATTGTGTGTGCCCTGATAAAATTGTATTTGTAATAGGATATTTACTTCTAGGTGGTATCATAATTTAGGAAGGACATAAATAACTAGAAGGCAAACAGATGAAAGCATGGTGAAAGGTCTGGAGATTATGGTCTAGAAATATATCCAGACATTAGGTTCAGTTGTATAGACTAGATTTTCTTGTCAACAATTTTCCCTGGGAAAATCAGTTGGGAAAATATATTTATGTACATGTATTTATACATATATATTAAAACCCTTGTCTTGGGGGCAGCTGGGTAGCTCAGTGGATTGAGAGCCAGGTCTAGAGACAGGAGGTCCCAGGTTCAAATCTGGCCTCAGATACTTCCCAGCTGTGTGACCCTGAGCAAGTCACTTAACCCCCATTGCCTAGTCCTTACCACTCTTCTGTCTTGGAACCAATACCCAGTATTGATTCCAAGATGGAAGGTAAGGGTTTAAATAAAACCTTGTCTTCTGTTTTATAATTAATCCTGTGTATTGGTTCCAAGGCAGAAGAGTGGTAAGGGCTAGGCAAGGATCATACATTTTGAAAATGTCTGAGGCTGGATTTGAATTCAAGACTTCCCATCTCTATGCCTGGCACTCAATTAACTGAGCCACCTAACTGACCCCCCCCCCACATATATTTTGTATGTTAAACATGGATTTAACCTTTAAGATTTCATTTCTTTTGAATGATTTTATATACCCTTATATTAATAATAGCTAACATTTATATAGCACTTATGTATCGGGCACTGTGCTAAGCACATTCTCATTATTGTCTCATTTGATCTTCACAACAATCCTGGGAGGTAGGTATTATTTTTATTTCCATTTTACAAATGAAAAAATTGGGGCAAGGAGGGGTTAAGTGACTTGCCCAGGGTTAAATAGGTAGTGTCTGATGTTCTCTATCCTCTGGGCCATCTAGCGCTCAATTAAAAAATCATGTAATTTCTGTTTCCACACCATCTCTTGCATAGACCCCCTTCTTGCCACTCCCATAACTACCCTCTTAATCATTATCATTTTTCATCTGTATTATTGAAGTAGCCTCCTAATTGGTCTTACTTCCTCATGTCTCATATCAATGCTGACAGGGTCAGCTAGGTGGTACCATGAATAGAATACGTACCTTATAGTCTGGAAGACTCGCCTTCATGAGTTCAAATCTGCCTTCAGACACTTACTACCTGTGTATGACT
The DNA here is from genome assembly GCF_027887165.1 of Monodelphis domestica. Lineage (NCBI taxonomy): Eukaryota > Metazoa > Chordata > Mammalia > Didelphimorphia > Didelphidae > Monodelphis > Monodelphis domestica. Next base: position 550,609,491 of record NC_077227.1, on the reverse strand, counting down.
CTCAGCAAGTCGCTTAACCCTGTTTACCTCAATTACCTTATCTGCAAAATGAACTGGAGAAGGAAATGACAAACCACTCCAGTATTTTGCCAAGAAAAACCCAAATGGGGCAATAAGGAGTTGGACATGACTGAATAATACAATGTTTGATGTCTCCCTTTAACCCCCTAACTGATATACACACCAGACACTGCAGTAGTTTCTATGATTGTCCTTTGGGTTCAAGTATAAACCCATTTCTTTGGCCTTTGTAACCATTCCAAATGATTCCCTTCCTATATTTCTATCAAATAATACTTTCTGTACACCTTGCAGTCTAGCCATATCAGCTGACCTGCTATTCCTCACACAAGATACTCCATCTCCCATCTCCTTTTGTGCCATACTTCTACCTCATTAAATTCCTGGTTTCTTTTGAGGTTCAACTCTCAGTTTCTACATTATGCCCTTCCTAGTGTGTCAGCTATCAGTGTCCCCCCCTCAAGGTTATAGTGTATTTGATTTGTATACTTATCCCCATATTCATACAAGTTATCCTCCCTATTAAAACTTAAAAGCTCCTTCAAGGCAGGGGCTGTTTCAATTTTGTATCTTTGGGACTTAGTCTAGTGCAAAGTACATAGAAAGTATTTAATAATTGTTGATTAAGTATACAGAAAACCACACATATCAGTTTGTTTAAACATAGGTTAATGGGGGCAGCTGGGTGGCTCAATGGATTAAGAGTCAGGCCTAGAGACAGGAGGTCCTGGGTTCAAATCTGACCTCAGACACTTCCCAGCTGTGTGACCCTGAGCAAGTCACTTAACCCCCATTGCCTAGCCCTTTGCACTCTTCTGCCTTGGAACCAATATACAGTATTGATTCGAAGAAGAAGGTAAGGGTTTTAGAAATAAAATAAAAATAGGTTAATTGGCTATTCTCAGCAATGAAATGATCTGGGACAGTCCTGAAAGATCTATGACAGGGAAAACTCTTCAACCTCCAGAGAAAGAATTATTGGAGTGGGTGGATGTGGATCAAAGCACACTCTTTCACATCAGTGTATTTAAAGTTTTATTTGGAGGTTTTGAATTTGTATGAGTGTGCTCTTACAACAGTGACCAACATGGAGATGTGTTTTGCATGATAATACAAATAAAATAAAAAAAATTCCAGGGTAGGCATTTGCACCTAAAAAATTGGAAACCACTATAAACTGGGCTTGATTCATTGTTTTGTTGATTGTCCATCCTTAATAAAGTAATGGAGAAAATACCAATATAATAGATTAAACTTAAAAAAATAAAAGTAAGGTTAAAATCTCACAAGGATTCTGTCTTAACACGTTGAGTCCTTGATTAATTGTTACACTATTCTAATGAAAGCAATGGCCCCCTGAAATATCTTTTATCTTTTTTATGGGAACCAATGATGTTTTATTCCATATCCCTTCCCTTTTCTTTCTAGTGTAAGGCAAATGGTTTATATGTAGTTTTGAATATTCATAACAGTGCACTGTGCCAAAGGATTCACTCTCCTCAAACCAATGATTCTTAGTTTACTGAAATTTGTGGACTTTAGTTCAAAGAGAGATGGAAGAACTTAGGTACATGGACTCAGTACTGTTTAATCATTTTGGGTGAACTGAACCTGCTCAAAAATATCATTCCTACAGATTATGAAAATTTGAGATTTCTTCGAGATTAGAAGCAATGCAAATTCAAATGCAGACATATCCTGTGAAGGTTAATTTGATTACTCATTCACTCTTCCTGTAAATTATCTCCATTAATCACTTAAAGATCACTAATTGTCTGGGATTTATGAGTTTTTATCAGGACAGTGAGGAGAGTAGCATAATTTTGAAGTGGGAAGGCCAAAGGTGAATGATACAAAAGGTTGATCAACTAGAAGGCAGAATTTAGTCTATGAAAACTAAAGGAAGAAAGAAAGTAGAGAAAGAAGGAAGTAGGAAGGTTGGCCAAAGACAAACTATGTCTATTTTGTCATTTTCCTAGGGCTCTCTTTGAACCTGTGATAGCCACTGTGAATTAATTAATTAAATGTGCAAAGAGTGTTGCATGTGACTGACTTAAAATAACAGGAGTAGTGGAGAAGGCTGGAAATCTTGGTATTACCTAATTCAGCTAATGTAGGAGAGTCCAGATAAATTCTTCAAGTTCATCAAGTTTTCCTATTGAATTTTATCTCAGCCACTAATGGGAGAATGTATCCAGTTCTCACCTTTAGAACCATTTCATTTACATTATTATTAACAAATGTGAGAATCTCCCTTTCTTAGGGACTCTTGGAACTTCCCCTTACTAATGCCAACATTCTGCTGTGTTATTATACACAACTCTCAGATGATAGAAAAATGAGGATAAAGCCAGCATTATACTGCAACTGAGAAGTAGATACAATATGAACTCAACTTCAGAAATTGCAATCCACTGGAATATTCAAAAAGCCTTCCTACCTCTCAACTTCCCCAGGCTCCTCTGAGCACTCACGGTGTTGAGAGGTTAGGTTACATAGAAGTCTTCAGCTCTCAGGATGAAAAAAAAGCAACTGTTATTATTCCATTCCTCTCCTTTCCTTTTCTCTCTGCCCACTTTTCCTGCTCCGAAACCCTCTGGGGAACATGAACACAGTTCATTCAGAAGCATAATAAGCAATCTCATTGGTTGGTGGGGCTAATGAAGAGAGTCTAGAGCATCCCTGAATCATGCATACATTATTTATGAAAAGAAGAATCTCTTCTAAGGTATTCAATCCTCCCCTCCCCTCTCCTCCCCAGTGTCTTAGGAAAGTGCATTCACTCACATATGAAGCATATCTCTTGAGATGTCAAATATAGCATGATATAATACAACCCTCCACAATGGCCATTAAATTATAATGAATGGCTCTTTTCAAGACTATAGGATTATATGAATTGAGCTTAATTTTCCTTCTCAATGGGGAGAAGGGAGGGTAGTTTGTCTTAAAGATGCAGAAGGAGCCAGACATACCAATATGTGCTCATACTCATATGGTATACACTACATGGTATAAAAAGTCACATCATCATCCTCAGAACTTACTTTTATTTAGCACTTTATAGTTATCTTCTTTGATGACAGCTTGGCCAAGTACAACTCATATAATAAGGCAGTCATATATCCTCAAGGGGGAAAATTTACAATACCCAGGATACCTGTAGGGCATGGTCTAGTAGGATAGATCATAAATCTATAAATTTAGAACTGGAGAAGATGGTAAAGGTCATTGGGTTTAGCCTACTCATTTGACAAATGGAGAAGGAGGAAACTGATTCTATTTTTTGTCCTCATGCTCACATTTCCCTACCCAAATATGACCTCATACCTTCTTGGAGAGAGGAAGCAGTATCATAATAGAAAGAGGAGAAGCCTGACTTAGCTATTTATTCCCTTATATGACACTTTACAAATCATATTACTTCTCTGGGCCTCAGTTTCTTGAACTGTAAAATGGGGGGATTGGATCAGATGGTTCCCAATTTCCCTTGCAGTTATAAATCTATGACTTATGATCCTTAGAGTCCTGAAGTCTTTCCTCTGAGAGATGCTAGCTGTCTAAGGCTGAAGAAGTTATTTAAGTTCTCTATGCTCCAGGCATCTTTTTAAGGCTCTAAATTATACCAGCATTGGTGGAGGGAGTTTCCACACCAGGGTTTTTTTTACATGGATTAAATTGGAATTTGAGAGAAAAAAATTCTGAGAAGAGGTCAATTCTGTCCCAAGTCAAGGGATACTTTCTGACCTCTGGCTGTTGGAGAGACATTGATGATTTGGCTGTTTTCTGGCAGCTAGTGACTCTTGCCTCCTGTCAGACCAAGCTTGAGCTAGAGTGGGAGAAAGATAGTAGGATATAAGGTGGTCTGATAACTCACTGTGTGCAATTAAGAGGGAAAGTATATGATCTGTGCTACCAAAGAGCAGAGGAGAAACTGGCATGTTATGTTTTCTTTTATAAGCCCTAGAGAATTTGAAAGGTCCCATGGAAGCTATGCAGAACGGGCTGCCAAGCATCAGAAAGGGCTGTCCTTAACTCCTCCAAGACAGACAGGAATCTACATTATCCTAATATATCTCCTAGGAAGGAGCTGATGTTGCTTTTCTTAATGAATAGACTTACAAATCTATGGGGTGAAGAAAAACTATTTTGGAAGAAATGCTCTCAAGAAAAACAGATTTTATTCTTGGTCTACTGTCTTTTCTCTACCATTTTCTAACTTTCCCTCCAATCCTCTAAGCTATACACACAATGATAAGAGATTAGAGGGACACTGTAGCGGGAATCAACAAGGACACTTGTTCCCTGGATTGGGAATATAAGAAAATCACTCTTAAGTTATATATACTGACAGAATCTTGGGAAACGGAGTTACCCTGGTACTTATTAAGTTTGGAGAAGGGGAACAATTCTGCTGCTCTGCTCTGTTTGTTTTATCCCAGTCCAAACAAGCTTCTACAATTATCCTATACATGAGAGACAATATGGCATAATGGATAAGGAGTTGACTTTGGAGTTAGGAAGTCCTGAGTTCAAGTCTTGCCTGTAGCACTATATTACTGTGTTACCTCTTGGTATCCTGTGTCTAAGACATGTAACTTACAGATAAGATGCCCATTTGCACTGGTAGTAGAAACTTTCACAACAGAAATTCACCACGCCAATAAAATCAAGACCAATTCCCCAAATTTTATACACACACACTTTTATACATCTATACATCTATATGTGTATATGTGTGTGTGTGTGTTAGCATGTTATGTCTCCACATCCACAACTTTTTTTTTGCTAATGTGTACATACTGGGATTTGGTGTTATGGATCACATTTTAGGGTCTAATGTTGAATAGCTTTATACTATAAGGGCTAAAAATATGATGTAGAGCCTGTGTTTTAATAGGTCTGGAGGAAGTGTGTTTTGGGATAAGGTAGTATAGTGGGAACAGACCTATTTGGATCGGGAGTCATAAGACCTTGGTTTAAATCTTGGCTCTAGTAGTTATGCAACCTAGCCTATGTAAGCTTGGGCAAATAATTTCCCCTCTCTTGGCCAAGATTTCCTCTTATTGAAAGTAAGTGATTTCAATTAAAGTTTATAGCAAAATGTATATAGAGAAGTCTAAGAGGGCCTAATTTACCAATCACCAACTCTTGGCAGAGTGGTAATTTTTTCTTATCAGTTTATTTCTTTTTTGTGGTGAGGCAAAATACTTGAATTATATTAATAAAATATATTTCCCAATGTCACAAAAAGTCATTTGTTACTAGGAGAATTGTCCACCCGTCATGCTGGGTTGTTATTCCTCATATATCACATTGTATTTCCCATTTCTCAGAAAATCCCTAGCAATCTCTCATGCCTGGAATGCTCTCCCTCTACATGTCTGCCTCGTGGCTTACCTGATTTCCTCCAAGTCTTTACCTCAAGTCCTAAATTCAATAAAAAGCATCTCTTAGATCTCAGTTATCTCATTGCCTTTCCTCTGTAATTATAGTCAATTTATTCTATAAAAACTTGTTTCTACATATTTTCCTCTTGACTCTCTGGGCAACTGAAGCAGGGACTATTTTTTGCATCCCTTTGTATGCCAGTGCCATGGATGGCACATAGTAGGTACTTAATAAATTTCTGTTGAACTAACTTGGTAGCAGGAGTGGCCTCTAATCTCTATTATTGTGAATGGCTATTAATTATTTTATTATATACATCTCAGCCTTTGTTTTCTCATTATTTCATCAACAGAATATGGTTACAACTTATACAGATACATCTCCAACAAACCTCAATATTTTAACATGAAATACATTTAACATCTTCCCTTTCAAAGAAAATGTGGATTGTAACTTTGCTATAACTTCTCTACACCATTTTGAAAACTTGCTCATGATTACAAAGGCCAGTTTTTGCCAGATGCGTGTGTGTGTGTGTGTGTGTGTGTGTGTGTGTGTGTGTTTGTACAGATGGGTCAACCACCTCTGGCATTCTGCATTTTAATTTTTCATGGTCATGTAATGCTTTCCTTTTCTGGTAAAATGTGATCTACAAAGTTGTTGCCATAGATTAATTATATCATGGAAATTCCCAATCCAGATGGTGAAAATAAGATATGACCTGTGGGTTTTTTGTTGAGTATGCCCTGAAATATGGCTGCTGTTTGGCAGAGCCACACACCAATTTCTGGTGTATGTTCTGCTGTTATTTTAGAATTGTGTGTGTACCTTTTTAATCATTAATCAAGAAATCAGACAAAAAGTATATTGCAAATCTAGACAGCATTCAATATGAACCTCTAACACAGTATGGATTCTCTGTTAGTCCATTTATTTATGGCCTATTATCTTCCATTTAAAAATGCCCTATGCTCCTTTTTGTGGCACAAAATCAGTTTGAGAAAATATTTAGATTAAACAATAGTGCTTTATCAAAATATTAAAAACATTCTTTAAAATACATTTTAACAAATTAGCCAAAATATTATTTCAAATAAATTTTATATTTTATGATATAGTTTAGACTGTAGTACTATTATATCATATAATAGGATCCCATATAATTTTATTGTTACATATTCATATATCAGTATCCATATAATATAATCACATATATAATCCTCATAAATGTGCTGATGCACATGTACATATAGTATACACACATACACATTTATAAGGATTGTTGCTGTTTGGTCATTTTCAGTTGTGTACAATTCTTGAATCCCCAGTTAGGGTTTTCTTGACAAAGATACGAGTGCAATTTGCCATTTCCTTCTCCAGTTATAAGGATTATCAATGGCTGATTGTGATAGATCCTAGAGGCTACTCTAAGAATCAAGTGAAGAATCATTGATTAAATATCTACTATATAGCAGGTGCTATATAGGTGCAAAAATAGGTTTATACATATATATGTATATATATTGAAAGGAATTAGAACTGAAAGGGACTTAAGAAATAATTTAGTCTGATCTCATCTTACTGATGAGGAAAGTGTTGCACAGAGATTAAATGGACTTGCCCAAAGTCTTTCTGTTTCCTCAATGAGTTCATATGATATATTACGATGACATTGATGAAGGGTGTATATATGTATGTGTGTATATGTGAAGTGTGTGTATATATGTATGTGTGTGTATGTATGTGTTTGTGAATAGCATTCTTACCTAAATTGGGAATGGGGTTCAGATCTCTGATTTAATTAGTATGGGGAATTCTCAGCATAGAAACTCCACCCACTAATGTAGATGAGCAACTTTCCAGCAATTTAAGTCTTACAGAGTCTCCTTGGGCATTGAGAGGTTAAACAACGTCCCCAGGATCACATAGTTAATAGGTGTCAGAGACATGACTTAAACCCGCGGCCTCCCTGACTTCATGTTTGATCTTCTATTCACTCCATCATGCTGATTTCAACCACATAAAATATATTGTGAACAACTTAATATTCTTTTTACAAAGTTTTTCCTTTAAGAAAGTGTCCAGGACTTCCGGTTAAGATGGCGGCTTAGAGAAAGCTGAAGTTCAGATCTCCGGAAAACCCTTCCCGACCGATCTCAAACTAGAAGCTCCTAAGGCGCCGAAATTCAAAACGATCAACAGCACAGACCCTGGGAACCCTCCTCCTGGACATGGACCCGGTTCAAAAGGTACGGCTCCCCTTAAAAGCCAGAACCCGAGATCCCTCGGACCTCAGGGGTAGGAGCGCAGAGTCCAAGGCTCCCGGAAGCGGCAGCCGCGCCGGGCTCAGAGAGCAGGGTCTGAGGAACAACAACCCTCAGGGTCTTCTACCCAAGTCCCAGTCCGGGTGAAAGTTACTGCCTGGGGCCTCCGCTGCAGAGAGCTGGTCAAAACAACAGCAACCCTCAGGGCAGGCAAGACAGCCTCACGGGCTGGATCCTGCTATCCAAGTCTCAGTGAAAGTCTGTGCTCTCGGAGCTTGGGGAAGCGGCAGCCCATCCCCCCGCAGGCCGACGAAACAGCCTCACGGCCAGGGATTCTGAAGGCAACTTCTGGAAATCGAGCCAGGGGGAGAGTGTGGCCTCGTGGTCCGACCCTTCCATTCCAGTTCCAGTGAGGCATATTCAGTTTAACCCAGGGAACGCTCATAGAACCAACATCTGCCCAGGACTAAAGCCTCTGATCACCAGACAAAGACAAGAAAAGCCAATCCTCCACGTTCAGAGATGACAAACTCCACAGAAGCACAGAAGCCCCAAAATACCAAGAAAAATAAGAAGAAAGGGGCGACTCTGGACACATTCTATGGAGCCAAAATACAAAATACAGAGCAGATAGAAGAAGATATACAAGAAAATTCTCCAAAATCTTCCAAAGGAAATAGAAACTCTCCACAAACCCATGAAGAATTTGAATCAGAAAGGACCAAAAAGATGGAAGCCCTCTGGGAGGAAAAGTGGGAAATGATGCAAAAGAAATTCATGCATCTACAAAACCAGTTTGACCAAACTGTAAAAGAAAACCAGGCTTTAAAGCAAGAACTAATAAAGCAAAGCCAAAACACCAAGAAATTAGAAGAGAACATAAAATATCTCACCGACAAGGTGATAGATCTGGAAAACAGGGGGAGAAGAGAAAATTTAAGAATAATTGGACTCCCAGAAAAGCCAGAAATAAACACCAAACTGGACATGGTGATACAAGATATAATCAAAGAAAATTGCCCAGAGATTCTAGAACAAGGGGGCAATACAGCCACTGACAGAGCTCACAGAACACCTTCTACACTAAACCCCCAAAAGACAACTCCCAGGAATGTAATTGCCAAATTCCAAAGCTATCAAACAAAAGAAAAAATCCTACAGGAAGCCAGAAAAAGACAATTTAGATATAAAGGAATGCCAATCAGGGTCACACAAGACCTTGCAAGTTCTACGCTGAATGATCGTAAGGCATGGAACATGATCTTCAGAAAGGCAAGAGAGCTGGGTCTCCAACCAAGAATCAGCTACCCAGCAAAACTGACTATATACTTCCAAGGGAAAGTATGGGCATTCAACAAAATAGAAGACTTCCAACTTTTTGCAAAGAAAAGACCAGAGCTCTGTGGAAAGTTTGATACCGAAAATCAAAGAGCAAGGAATACCTGAAAAGGTAAATATTAAGGAAAGGGGAAAAATGTTATCTTCTTTTACTCAAACTCTCTTCTATAAGGACTACATTTATATCAACCTATGTATACTAATATGTGGGGAAAATGTAATGTATAAATAGGGGGTAAAGAAAGACCAAATAGAATAATGGTTCTCACACAAAGATTCACAGGGGAAGGGGAGGGGAAGAAAACTCCTATAAGAAGGAGAGGAAGAGAGGGGGGGGGTTTACTTAAACCTCAATCTCAGGGAAATCAACTCTGAGAGGGAAAAACATCCAGATCCATTGGGATCTTGAATTCTATCTTACCCAACAAGGGTAAGGAGAAGGGAAAACCAAGGGGGGGAGGGGGAGAGGGAGAACAAAAAGGGAGGGAAAGAGAGGGGGGAGGGGGAGGGAACAAAAAGGGAGGGACTAAAAAGGGAAACATCAAGGGAGGGGACAAGGGGGACTGATTCAAAGTAAATCACTGGACTAAAAGGTAGAGCCGAAGAAGAAAAGGTTAGAATTAGGGAAGGCAATCAAAATGCCAGGGAGTCCACAAATGACAATCATAACTTTGAACGTGAATGGGATGAACTCACCCATAAAACGTAGACGAATAGCTGAATGGATTAGAATCCAAAACCCTACCATATGTTGTCTTCAAGAAACACACATGAGGCGGGTTGACACCCACAAGGTCAGAATTAAAGGATGGAGTAAGACCTTCTGGGCCTCAACTGATAGAAAGAAGGCAGGAGTGGTAATCATGATATCTGATAAAGCCAATGCAAAAATAGACCTGATCAAAAGGGATAGGGAAGGTAATTATATTTTGTTAAAAGGGACTCTAGACAATGAGGAAATATCATTAATCAACATGTATGCACCAAATAATATAGCACCCAAATTTCTAATGGAGAAACTAGGAGAATTGAAGGAAGAAATAGACAATAAAACCATACTAGTGGGAGACTTAAACCAACCATTATCAAATTTAGATAAATCAAATCAAAAAATAAATAAGAAAGAGGTAAAAGAAGTGAATGAAATCTTAGAAAAATTAGAATTAATAGACATATGGAGAAAAATAAATAGGGATAAAAAGGAATACACCTTCTTCTCAGCACCACATGGCACATTCACAAAAATTGACCATACATTAGGTCACAGAAACATAGCACACAAATGCAAAAAAGCAGAAATAATGAATGCAGCCTTCTCAGATCACAAGGCAATAAAAATAATGATTAGTAATGGTACATGGAAAGCCAAATCTAAAACCAATTGGAAATTAAACAATATGATACTCCAAAACCGTTTAGCTAAAGAAGAAATCATAGAAACAATTAATAATTTCATCAAGGAAAATGACAATGGCGAAACATCCTTTCAAACCTTTTGGGATGCAGCCAAAGCGGTAATCAGAGGCAAATTCATATCCCTGAAAGCTCATATTAACAAACAAGGGAGAGCAGAGATCAATCAATTGGAAATGCAATTGAAAAAACTCGAAAGCGATCAAATTAAAAACCCCCAGCAGAAAACCAAATTAGAAATCCTAAAAATTAAGGGAGAAATTAATAAAATCGAAAGTGATAGAACTATTGATTTAATAAATAAGACAAGAAGCTGGTACTTTGAAAAAACAAACAAAATAGACAAAGTACTGGTCAATCTAATTAAAAAAAGGAAGGAAGAAAAGCAAATTCACAGCATTAAAGATGAAAAGGGGGACAGCACCTCCAATGAGGAGGAAATTAAGGCAATCATTAGAAATTACTTTGCCCAATTATATGGCAATAAATACATCAATTTAGGAGAAATGGATGAATATATACAAAAATACAAACTGCCTAGACTAACAGAAGAGGAAATAGAATTCTTAAATAATCCCATATCAGAAATTGAAATCCATCAAGCCATCAAAGAACTTCCTAAGAAAAAATCCCCAGGGCCTGATGGATTCACCTGTGAATTCTATCAAACATTCAGAGAACAGTTAACCCCAATACTATACAAACTATTTGACATAATAAGCAAAGAGGGAGTTCTACCAAACTCCTTTTACGACACAAACATGGTACTGATTCCAAAACCAGGCAGGTCAAAAACAGAGAAAGAAAACTATAGACCAATCTCCCTAATGAATATAGATGCAAAAATTTTAAATAGGATACTAGCAAAAAGACTCCAGCAAGTGATCAGAAGGATCATTCACCATGATCAAGTAGGATTCATACCAGGGATGCAGGGCTGGTTCAACATTAGGAAAACCATCCACATAATTGACCACATCAACAAGCAAACTAGCAAGAACCACATGATTATCTCAATAGATGCAGAAAAAGCCTTTGATAAAATACAACACCCATTCCTATTAAAAACACTAGAAAGCATAGGAATAGAAGGGTCATTCCTAAAAATAATAAACAGTATATATCTAAAACCAACAGCCAATATCATCTGCAATGGGGATAAACTAGATGCATTCCCAATAAGATCAGGAGTGAAACAAGGATGCCCATTATCACCTCTACTATTTGACATTGTACTAGAAACACTAGCAGTAGCAATTAGAGAAGATAAAGAAATTGAAGGCATCAGAATAGGCAAGGAGGAGACCAAGTTATCACTCTTTGCGGATGACATGATGGTCTACTTAAAGAATCCTAGAGATTCAACCAAAAAGCTAATTGAAATAATCAACAACTTTAGCAAAGTTGCAGGATACAAAATAAACCCACATAAATCATCAGCTTTTCTATATATCTCCAACACAGCTCAGCAGCAAGAACTAGAAAGAGAAATCCCATTCAAAATCACCTTAGACAAAATAAAATACCTAGGAATCTATCTCCCAAGACAAACACAGGAACTATATGAACACAACTACAAAACACTCGCCACACAACTAAAACTAGACTTGAACAATTGGAAAAACATTAACTGCTCATGGATAGGACGAGCCAATATAATAAAAATGACCATCCTACCCAAACTTATTTATCTATTTAGTGCCATACCCATTGAACTACCAAAATACTTCTTCACTGATTTAGAAAAAACCATAACAAAGTTCATTTGGAAGAACAAAAGATCAAGGATATCCAGGGAAATAATGAAAAAAAACACATATGATGGGGGCCTTGCAGTCCCAGACCTCAAACTATATTACAAAGCAGCAGTCATCAAAACAATTTGGTACTGGCTAAGAAACAGAAAGGAAGATCAGTGGAATAGACTGGGGGAAAGCGACCTCAGCAAGACAGTATACGATAAACCCAAAGATCCCAGCTTTTGGGACAAAAATCCACTATTCGATAAAAACTGCTGGGAAAATTGGAAGACAGTGTGGGAGAGACTAGGAATAGATCAACACCTCACACCCTACACCAAGATAAATTCAAAATGGGTGAGTGACTTAAACATAAAGAAGGAAACCATAAGTAAATTGGGTAAACACAGAATAGTATACATGTCAGACCTTTGGGAGGGGAAAGGCTTTAAAACCAAGCAAGATATAGAAAGAATCACAAAATGTAAAATAAATAATTTTGACTACATCAAACTAAAAAGCTTTTGTACAAACAAAACCAATATAACTAAAATCAGAAGGAAAACAACAAATTGGGAAAAAATCTTCATAGAAACCTCTGACAAAGGTTTAATTACTCATATTTATAATGAGCTAAATCAATTGTACAAAAAATCAAGCCATTCTCCAATTGATAAATGGGCAAGGGAAATGGATAGGCAGTTCTCAGATAAAGAAATCAAAACTATTAACAAGCACATGAAGAAGTGTTCTACATCTCTTATAATCAGAGAGATGCAAATCAAAACAACTCTGAGGTATCACCTCACACCTAGCAGATTGGCTAACATAACAGCAAAGGAAAGTAATGAATGCTGGAGGGGATGTGGCAAAGTAGGGACATTAATTCATTGCTGGTGGAGCTGTGAACTGATCCAACCATTCTGGAGGGCAATTTGGAACTATGCCCAAAGGGCGACAAAAGAATATCTACCCTTTGACCCAGCCATAGCACTGCTGGGTCTGTACCCCAAAGAGATAATGGACACAAAGACTTGTACAAAAATATTCATAGCTGCGCTCTTTGTGGTGGCCCAAAACTGGAAAACGAGGGGATGCCCATCAATTGGGGAATGGCTGAACAAACTGTGGTATATGTTGGTGATGGAATACTATTGTGGTCAAAGGAATAATAAAGTGGAGAAGTTCCATGGAGACTGGAACAACCTCCAGGAAGTGATGCAGAGCGAGAGGAGCAGAACCAGGAGAACATTGTACACAGAGACTAATACACTGTGGTATAATTGAACGTAATGGACTTCTACATTAGGGGCGGTGTAATGTCCCTGAACAACTTTCAGGGATCCAGGAGAAAAAAAAACACCATTCATAAGCAAAGGATAAACTATGGGAGTGGAAACACCGAGAAAAAGCAACTGCCTGAATACAGAGGTTGAGGGGACATGACAGAGGATAGACTTTAAATGAACACTCTAATGCAAATACTAACAACAAAGCAATGGGTTCAAATCAAGAAAACATCTAATGCCCAGTGGACTTACGCATCGGCTATGGGGGGTGGGGGGAGGAAAAGAAAATGATCTATGTCTTTAACGAATAATGCTTGGAAATGATCAAATAAAATATATTAAAAAAAAAAAAAAAAGAAAGTGTCCAATGGCTAAGCATATCACAATTTTTATACACCTAGTAAAGGTTAGCTTGATTCAATCCCCAAAGACAATGGTGCCTATAGATTGGATCCAAGCATTCATACAATTAGCATTAACATGCCAAGGGGGAAATGCTAAGAATGAAAGAATCCCACTTGATTGGGTTCTCCACTTCACACAAATGCCTTGGTGGCTCTTGAATTTCTGCACAGTGTGCAACCGTGCTCTACTATCAAATTAATGTTAAAATATGTATGCTCTAACTTCTGATTTATAATATCAGTGACAAATAGTAAAAAGGACAGGCATGCCATAAAGTTTATGGATGGAGTGATGGCATGCACAATGATGTCTCATAAAGAATAAAGGGGGGGAGTTATTTATTCTTTTGGATTCATGAACTAAAATACAGATAGACTGGCTGTGTGTCTGCGTGCATGGAATTTTTCATAAATATCCCACAGTGCACCCTGTTGTACAGCAGCCATACATTAATTAGAGCATTCGGCAGACACTGCAATGTGTTACACTCACCCAAGTGAATCTTCATTTTTCACATGCAGGGGCTTACTAATTAAAATCAGCTTTGCAATTAAATGTGGAAAATTGTGTTAAACTTTCAAGCGTGGTTAAGAAAAAAATGTAATTATTTTTAGGGTATTTTATTTTGATGCAAATGAATTTTCCATCAAAGTGAAACTGGTAAAAGGGAAGTATGAGGATCTCTCTCTCTCTCTGTCTTTTTTCCCTCTCTCTCAGTCTCCCTCTCTCTTTTTTGTATTATAGATGCTCCTCTCAGTTGCAAGTTGCAATGCTCCCCTATATCTCTCTGCCAGTACCTGGCTCTGTTCCAATGCTTTTAGTGAGTGCTATCTGTCAAGGCATGAATAATACAGCCCCTAGGCTGTTGGCAGAATCCAAATGAGGCATACATCAGGAAGCAGGCACTCAGCTTCAGCTCCAGAACATGCTCTTGTGAAGACAGGCAATTATTCACCCGAGGCTGCAGCCATGGCAATCATACTGGTGGGTGAAAAAAGGTATAGGAAATGAAAAAAAATTTTGAATAAGAAATATGGCACAAGCCAAAGAAGATTCAATAATTTTTGTAGTAAGAGAGAAAATCTACTTTCCCCATGTTTGAAGATTTTAGTTTTAAAGTTTCATTTGAATTTTTGAGAGCTTTTTGTTTTCTAAGTGGAACAGGGCTCACACGTCGTAAATGGGATATTCAAGCAAATCACCTAATGCCATGGCTGTTTCCATTGGTCAAGATGCCAAAGGTAAAGGATACTTTGAAGATAACAATTTTAAAAAAAATTCTTTGGTCAATAAGCAAGTAACTTATTTTTTTTGGGGGGAAAAAACTCAACCCTTGATGCAAGATGAGAATAACTGAGATCTACAGTAATATAAATATAGGAGATTCACTTAAAAACCCCACAGAAATATGAATTACTTAACTTCTAATATCTTTACCAGGTTATCTTCCAATTTGACAGAAAAAAAAGACTAGCATAGAACTGCTGATGTGAAAAAAATATTTCTCTGGATAGACATTTCTATTATCTTTTTGTGTGAGTTTGGGGGCTAAATGCAAAAACTACTATTTTGGAAAGGGAGAAATCCAATTAATTTTTAACTTCCTGGGTGGAGTATGAATGATAATTGCATGTGAATAGGGAGTATTAGATTCTGCCATAAATTAATTTGATTATATTCTTTTCACAAAGATATCAATGATTATACTTCCATTTCTTTTTGTACTGGAAATAAAATTTAAACATATTAATGAGAGCATGTAAAGTTTGGCTAAGATCAAAGGATGACAGATTTTGAACTAGACAGGACCTTTGAAATCATGTGTATCTAAAGATTTCATTTCACAGATAAAAAAACTGAGACCTAAAGAAAATTGACTTGCTCAACATCATCCAACTGGGAAGTAGAAGAGCTGGATAACGCAATGCTAAAATCATTCAGAAGTTTAGTGTCTCCTAACACTAATTTTCATTTGGGCTTCACTAAATCAAATTGTAATTTAGGGGGCAAATGGGGTAGGGGATCTACAAAACTAAATCAAGTTCTTTAACCCTTAGCCAAATATTTCAGTTATGGTTCTATTGTAAAGATTTTTGCTATCACAAATACAAATATCACTGAATACCAGTATTATTTGTTATTAGGGCCTGGTCACATATTCATCTATTGAGGAGATAAGTCACATGTAAATGATTTTACATGAAATTTCTATTGGAAAACTCAAGCCCTCTGGAGCAGATATTGAATTACACATTTCATGGTGCTGAATGAGAAATGCCCAAACACCTATAGAAAGTTTCATCAGGTGACCTATTTGACTATTTTAAGGTCCTACTCATTTAGTAAAAAAGCAGATCAAATCTGGAGCAGCATATCTTTTTTGCACATTTGCTTCTGTCTTTATAATTATACAAATTCAATGACCTTTAACAGTTTATTGTTTTTTAGAGAACACTTTGCTGCAAGGTATTTATTTATTTATTTAAAAAACCCTTACCTTCTATCTTGGAATCAATACTTTATATTGGTTCCAAGACAGAAGAGTGGTAAGGGCTAGGCAATGGGGGTTAAGCAACCTGCCCAGGGTCACACAGCTGGGAAGTGTCTGAGACCAGATTTGAACCTAGACCCTACCGTCTCTAGACCTGACTCAATCCACTGAGCTACCCAGGTGCCCCCTGCAAGGTATTTAATGTAAGTAAAATCTTTTTTTTTAAATACTCTTACCTTCAGGCAATACTGTGTACTGGTTTCATGGTAGAAGAGAGGTAGGGGCTAGACAATGGGTGTTAAATGACTTGCCCAGGGTCATACAAGTAGGAAGTGTCTGAGGATAAATGAACCCAGAATTGTGAACCTAGAACCTCTGATCCCTAGATCTAACTCTCCATCCACTGAGCCACTTAAATACTCCCTTTCCAATGCTCTTTATACTGTATCATGTTTCTTCTTTTAAAATAATTAGTGCCAATTATCTATACACATTAGGCTTGATAAGTCCCTAGGTTTTTTCCTGTGGTGAATCCTACTTTACAGAAATTCTGCCCTCAATTTCCTCATCTGTAAAATGAAGGATGATGAAATAGGGATATTGTGGAGAAGGCACAGGATTTTGAGTAACTACCTCTATCACTGTGGGATAGTCATATTCTGCCTGGTGAACCTCAGTTTCCTCATTTGTTAAGCTGGCTGTCTATTAACATCACTTCCAACTCTGGTTCCCAAGAATTGATAAATACTAATGATCTTTGACATTATGACACCTCAGTGACACCATAGCAAGAAGATGAGTTGACAGTAAAATTTAACAGGCAAGCCACAAGGAACAGATGTTTGTTTAAGGAGCCCCCGTTATATTAAGCTCATTATTTTTTAACCTTTTCTTCTATGTGAGAAATGCCCCTAGGAAACCGGGATGGAAGAGGTAGGTGCCCATTTTCCAATCCTTCCCTTTTCCTTAAAGGCATTTCTTATCAGAATTTTAAATACCTGAAAAATATTGAGTAGGGGGGATGGCTGGAGGCACTATTTCTAAAGTTTCCAAATCTACTAACATCTCCAGAAGAAAAGAATAAATACCAAATTTCTCAACTGGCATCCTGATCCCATGTTTTTGGTAATTTATCATTTGTTATTCAGACACTATGCCTTGATTACAGATGTCAGTCCATGAAAAATGTTGACTGAATATGTATCCTTGCTATGAAATGTGGAGAAATTCAGATGCTTTACCACTGACTCAAGGGTAATAATCGTTAACTGAGGCAGCAAATCTTAACTAAAACACACCAACAATTAATTTTAGCAAAACAAGGATAAATAGCATTCTTGTGAGAGAGATGTCTCAGGATAACAAAAGGAACACTGGACGGTAAATCAGAAGGGGGGGGATTTATTGCTGTGATGTTACTTCCTGTCCCTGAGCCCCAGGTTCATTATCTAAAAAATGGGGGCAATAATTGTCAAACTACCTGTTAGTAGTGTTGTAGGGAAACACTACATATGTATGTTTTTATTCTTACTCTAGATGTATGTATTTGTTTACTTTTCTTCCATATTATAGATTTAGGTTTTTAGCTTTAGGTCTAACAATTAAAGAACTAAAATGGGTATGTGTCAACATGTGTATATGTATACACACCCAGATATACATTACACACAGTCTATGTATATACATATAATATATAAATCAGGTATACTATATGAAACATTTGTGGTTTATACCACATTATTGGATAATAATTAATGTCTCATCACTGTTAAAGAGCCAAAAACTACTAACAGAAATCTCTGCCCCACCCTCCACATATATGTCCCCAAAACTTGTATTTTTAACGTAATAGTATATCTCTGCTTAGAAAGGTGTATTAGTCCAATAACATGAACTTTTATGGGGACAATTGAAAGTCTTATAATGGGGTAAGAGAAAAAAAGTGGCACAAGGACAACATGAGGGAAAAAATGGCTTAATGATAGCTGAAATGAAAGAAGATCTGAGTATTTTGACAATGATGATTACCCTCTCTTCTAGGTTTCCATAACATTGCTATCTTTTGGATCTTCTGCTTCCCAGGCCACTTCTTTGGTTTCTTTGGCTAGAATGTCATCTAATCATAGCCTTTCATCCTTGATGTGCCATAAAATTCTATTCTGTATCCTTTTATCTTCTTCCTCTGTTGCCATGGGTTCAATATCATCTCTAGGCAGATGATTTTCATATGAATTCTGTTTTAACTTCTCTTTTGAATTCCAGTCTCATATCCCTAAATTGTATTTTCAACTTCTAGAACTGTATTATTATAGATATTCAAGAACAGAACTCATTTTCTTCCTTCAAACCTTTCCCTGAACATCCCTATCTTCTGTTGAAAGCCCCACTTTCCTTGCACTCACCTAGGAAGATTGGAAGATTCTTCATATCATCCACTAATCCTCCTTCTACTTGACCCACATATTTAATTTAATCTATTGTGAAAGTTACTCATTTTAATCTTTGTAACATATATGACATATGTTCCTTCCCTTCCATTAATCCAGGTGCCATGCTTATAAAGATCCTAATAACCTCACTCTTGGCTTACTGAAATAGTTTCATGCTTGGTCTGCCTACCTCAAATCTCCCCCTAATCAATCTAGCCTCCATTAAGCCACCAAAGTGATTTTGTTAAAGGGAAAATCTGGTCATATCATCCCTCTCCTCAATAACTTCCAGTGGCTCCCCATTGCCTCTAAGATCAAATACAAATTCCCATGTTTGGAATGACTTAACAACTTTCTTTCCCATCTTTCCAGTCTTCTTATGCTTCATTCCATTTTATAGTCCAGACACTGTCATTTTTGCTGCTCTCTGCATGGGGCACTAGATATTTCCTGGCTCTGTGCCTTTCATTGTCCATGCTCACATTTCCTGAAATGTTATCCCTCATCAATCTCATTTTCTGGCTCTCTTTTCAGCTCCATTCCCATCTTACATAAGAGGCCTTTCCTAGTCTTAGCTCTTTCACTCCTACCTTTTTACTGAGACTCCTTTCTATTTAAAATGTGCTACAGAGGTACATTATTATTATTAATTATTTGTCATGTTACCTCCCAATTTAGGATATTAGTTCCATGAAGATGGGGGCCATGTTTATGCCTTTCTTTGTATTCAGAGTTCTTCATACCTAATTTGACAGTTTCATTATGGGAATGAGGTAAAGAGAAGGGAACTGGCTTGGCTAAATGTTAAAGCATAGAGGAATTTCTAACTGTACTTTGACTCCAAAATTAATGCTTTTTTTGCAGGCTTGATGTAAGCAATATTGTGGAATGACATTGACAAAAGAAAATAGCTAGACTGCATTCAGAGAGGCAGCATCCAGAAAAATGGAGGTGATAATCCCACTGAAACCTCTGCTTGTCAGATCACATCTGGAATATTGTGCCCAACACTCTAAGTGCTCTACAAATGATAATATGACTAGGGATAGACAATGGACTCAAAACCATGTCATAGTGAATTCCACTAATATGTATAAATTGTCAACCATGTGTCAGTCGCTCAGTGGCAAAGTCAGAATATGAAACTAAGCCCTTCAACTCTAAATCTGATGTAGAGAGTATTTTACATACATTACCTCATTTAATTTTCACAAGACAAATTTGTCTATTAAATAATATAACCATGACTATCACCACTTTATATATGAGAAAACTGGCCTACAAAAGTAAAATATCTTGCTCGAGATCATATATCTAATAAAAAGGAGAACCACATTTTAAACTCAGATTTCTGATTCCAGATCCAATCAAAACTTTTACCTCTGTGCAATATTACCTCAATATGCACATTCCTAAAAAGTAGTCATTCAGACTCTGCTTATATATCTCAAGTGGCAGTGGACACAATGGAGAGAACTCATTCCATTTTTTTGACTGCTCCAATGATTCAAAAATTGTTCCTTATGCTGAGCCAAAACATGCTTCCTTGTAACTTCAGCCCCTAGAGCAGAAAGGTTCCTTTCCAACAAGACAACCCTTCACTTGAAGGCTGCTCTCTGGTCTCCCTTGAATTTTTTTTTTCTCCAAGCTAGTTCCCTTCACTCTGCTCAGAATCCTTCATTGGATCCCTATTGCCTCTAGGACAAAGTGTGAAATACTTAACATAGAATTTAAAGTCTTTATAAAGTTGTTTCCCTGTTATGTTCTTTAGTTTCCTCATAAGTAAAACAAGGAAATTATATTAGGTGACTTTTGATTATCTCGAGTTTTAAATTTATGATGCTAAGACTCATAAGCTATCATTTTTATGTTACAAAGGGGGTTTGTTAATTAAACTGAAGACTAGATGGCTTCCATGGTTCTTTTTATTTCTAGATTTTAAAACCAAAGTTGATCCAATGATTATTTTGCAACACATACTCTAGATATGTTTTAATTCCCTTAGAAAATTTCTGATTTTAACAATATAATTGTTGGGGGAACTATTATCATTTCACCACTTGTAGTTAAGATCTCTCAACAAATACTTATTAGAAGGACTTAATTTTTGTTTTAATTTGAATTGAGTTGCTCAGCTAACATTTTCCTCTAGTGCCACATATTGTGGAGGTGACTTTTGTGTCTTGGAGATTCTGCTAGGAGGACCCAAGTTTTGGAAGATCTTGTCAAGTTAGAAATGAATATCTTTTAACCAGGGGCCAATCAGAAGATTGGCCACCAGGTCATGTATTTATTATTATTTTTATCAATAGCAGCTCAAGAATATTATCTGCTATTGTGCAAAGGTGTTGTGTTGTACATGGGATGATAAAGTTGCCACTCTAATGAAACATGGATATTTCAAGTATTGAAGTAAATTGATTTGCTTTATGAATTAAGGTACACTATTACCTTCATTAGAATTCATTAATTTTTTAAAAATATACTCAAAGAGAAATCTTTTTTTTTTTAAAGAAGAGAGGAAGAGGACAAAGTTCTGTATTTTTAAAAGAGCAACAAAAATGTAGGAGCACTCATTCAGGAAATTAATAGTATTTTAGAGCAAGAAGGGAATCGTCAGAGGATCATTTGACCTAGTCAACTCATTTTATAGTGGAAAAAAACAGTGACTCCTAGAGGGGAAAGGTCTTGCTCAAAGTCACATGATTTGGCAAAGCAGAATGTTTCCTTTCATAGCCTGTATTCATGCTACACTTCAACATGCTGACTCTGTTTGCCCAAACATGTACTATTAAGCAAATATAATTTCCCCATTCTGGATAATTACACATGCACGTGTGTATTTAGGCATATGTATCACATAATCACACATAATATTAATTAAAAGTTCCCATCAAATGAAAACCATGCTTTCTTATGAGATGAAATGAATAAAACAATTCTTTAAAGAAATCCCCTAGAAGCATTAACACAAACATGTGCAAAAAAAGAAAAAAATAACACATGGAATAGAAATTTAAATCTGTAAAATACCCTACATGTTATTTGTTATAACTCTTTTATCCTACAGAAGGGGAAACTGAGGTTCAGATTAGTGACTTAATAGTTCAAGGTCCTACAAAGGGTTAGGGTAGAAATATGACTAGAGTTCAAGTCCCGAGTCTTTTTTTTTTTTGCTAAAAAATACAGGGCAAGATTTATATTGCATGTGTTTTTATGAGAATTTCAGGCTAGAGAATTGCTAGCTTTAATTTTTTTCTATTTTCAATGTTTTATCCCTGTTCTTTTTTTTTTAATATCATGATTCACCGTAACTCCTTTACTTCCACCAGTAGGAACCTCTCTTTGTAACAAATAGGTTTCTATTATTCAGCCCTCTTCAGTCTTCATAACCCCATTTGGGATTTTCTTGGCAAAGATATTGGAATGGTTTGCCATCTCCTTCTCCAGCTCATTTTACAGATGAGAAAACCAAGGCAAGCAGGGCAAAGTGACTTGCCCAGGATCACATAGCTAGTACGTGTCTCAGGTCAGATAAGTCCTCCAGACTTCAGACCTGGTGCTCTATTTGCTGTGCAACATGGCTTGCAAATTACTAAAATAAATCAAGACCTTGGACATGTAGTAAAATGTATGTCTCAACTTACACCCAGAATCTACTACCACTTTTTTGAGAGGGAGGGGAACTGCTTTACTGTCAGTCCTTTGAAAGCATGATTGGTCATTGAGTTGATCAAACTATGTTCTTTTCAATATACCCTAATGCATCTGTCAGCAATTCCTTGTCAAATTTATCAGGTCTATTAATGGGATGTAATATGACTGTTACATAGACAATTATGACAGTAAAAATAGAGAGAAACTTTAACAACTCAGAAAAAATGGGATTTATTGCATACATTTCTAAATTTACATGTATTTGTGAGTCCTCCTCAAGATTCATCTAATTAGCAGGTCTTAGATTCAGGCTGTTCACATAGTGACAAACCAGAGTCATGCCTCAAAAGCAAGTACAGAATTGTTATCTTATGAGAGAATTTAACTTTAACCTTCCTTACCTTTATTTCTATTGCTTGTTTTGTTCATTTGGAATATGTCCATGAGATTTCATATGCACAATGCTTTCATGCATATCACTTGGACTAAATGTGTACATACATATGTATACTCACACAAATACTGTGTAGTTTGACAAAGTGTGTAAATATTAAAAATAGATATTTGGAAACTTTATGCTGAAGAAATGTTAGCTATGAAGTAATTAAAATGAAACCTAATTAATAAAATATTTGCTCGTTATATTGTGTAATTCCTTTTTTACTCATTGCCTTGTTATTCAACTACTGATTTTATTCAACTGCTGTCTGGCTAAGAAAGTATAAAAGAAAGACTTACCTATCACTCAATAACTGCTTTGTATTCAAAAGGAAATAAACAATGATTTCTTTCCATTTTCTGGAGAAGTGTGGTGTAGGTTCATACTATTACTTAATTTTTTTTTAAACTCCTGATTTCAGTTACATTATCCCTGAAAACAAAAGTGAGCTATCTTTTCTTTTGTTCTTGCTCATCATCAGCCACTGTATGATAAATTCCGAGGCATTCTTCTCCTAACTTAAAATTTTCTTGCTTCCTTACATTATATCACATGGTGATTATTTTTTTTTGAGTAATTAACATTTTCCCCTTAGTTTTCCTGAAAGACTACAAAAATAATTATTTGCTTTCCCACAATATATTTTTGAAAAAAATTGCTTATTACATACCAAAATGAAATTGCTTTTAAGTTTCCAGTGTGATATTCAACTCTAGTTTTCCTAAAAGGAATATATCTTGTGTGTTACTCTATAATGCATTTGTTCTTAATTTTTCTTCTTGTTTTTCATGTGGTTCTATTATTTTATCTAGTTAGGTAACTTGGTTTTGAAGCTTCTTTTACTGAGGTAATCAGGATTTTTCCTCTATAACTTACAGTCTTTGAGAGTTGTCTTGAGACACTGAAAGGCTTGGTGACTTGCTCATAGTTTATTCAAAAAGTATGTGAAAGAGGAAATACTTGAACTGAGATCCTTTTGACTTTAAGATCAGCCTGCTATCTACTTTGTTGTACCATTTATCATTTCTTTTAGGTGACTAGAAATACAAAGTGACTAGAAACAGAAGGGACCAGAAGTAGATATTCTCAAAAAAAGTATACGAAGCCACAATAAATGTCATGACTTCTTGGTGACAGTAATTCTGGTCATGCTGTCTGCTATTTAATTTTCTACACTAATTTTCATAGAAACACTTATGTTTAATTGTATTCCAATGTGTGAAATGTTTTTAACCATTATAACCAAGGCTTGAATTCTGAGGGCTGTCTAACAGAATAATTATGCTTTTCTCTGGAGGCTACCACCTTGTAGTATCTCAAATACTTGTCTGCCCCCCAGGTAAAGAAACAAACAAACAAACAAAAAAAGATTAGATTGCTGTGTACCTTTCAGCTACAGGTAGATAACATATTTTTTTTTGGTCTTATTCCCAAGAATTATCTAAGCATATTCATTTCTAGGAGCCCTCTGCAGTTTATTTCTATTGAAAAGCTGGAATAATACTCTTTATGAGCATAATAGAATTATTTGGATCTCCAAGACTCATTATCACTGATGTGTCCCAGACTTTGACCTTTGAGACTAACCTTATCACATGACTGCCGCCTCCGCTCCAAAGCCTATGCTTTGTTTCCAGATATTAACTATGTTAAATGACAGAAGTCATACTAGCACAAGAATGTCACCAAGGTCGCATTTTAATTTGCCACACATGATTTACAGACCTCCCACGTTGAAAATGAGAGAAAATAGAAAGAAGAAAAAAGTGTTCTCAGTGAAATAGATGGTGGGTCATTTCAGTGTGCCATCCATATAATAATCATCTATACAGTGGCTAGAAAAATGGCTGTTATAATGGGAGGGGGTACCTGTGTGTGTGTAGGTTCATGTGTAGCTTCTGGCTAATCCAGATTTGTGCTGGTTTTTGTATTAAAATGACTTTATGCCATGCAGAGATAGATAGCCAGGTTGGCTCATGTTCTAAAAAAAAACCCCACTGTATAACTATCTGAGACAAAGGAGGGAGTTTCAAAAGGAAAGAGGAGGAAAAGCAAAACCAAATCCAAAATGCATTATTGCTCTCCAAGAACACTCAAGCAGTCATTTTCATCATTTGGTTCCGGTCATTTAACAAGGTCATCAAAGACAACCTGGTTATCAAACCCTTCCAGTTACATTCTGGAAAGAACACCAGTATTACCTTCTGTGCCTTGCGTATTTGCCACTAACGTGACCGCTACCATCACAGCCAGGAGTGGGGCAGCTGAAAAAAGGAAGGGAATTAATTACAGAGGTGTCCTGTGCTGCCGGGAGATTATACTAAAAGCAGGCAGTAGGTACGCCGAGATGGAGGGCAACAAAGACAGAAAGAGAGAAATCAAATAACTGAAGAGAAAAAAAGAGGGGGGATGCTTTTTATTAGCAAGTCTCTGGGGAATTAATTTCATCAGTGCAGCAGGGCATGAGCAAAGCACCAATGAACTTGAAAGTGCATTATACCCATTAAAAGGCATGAATTTTCTAAATTGCTAATGGGGATACATTTTACACTCAGAGCACTAACCTGAACAGCTCCTGTATGGCTGGTTCCACGGGAACTGCAGAGAGATGGAAAATATATAAAAATTTATCATCTATCACAAGTACCCCTCTTCTAGAGAAAATTACCCAAAAGGCTGTGTAAAAGCAGGGGTCACAATGAATCGTGCAAAGAGATTCTGGAGGATGAAGGTCACCCTGAGCAGGAGCCTCCAGTGATTTAGTGAAGCAGCAGACGTACCTCGAACCCCTTTGGAGCGTGTGCGATGGCGTTTCTCGTCGGCATCCACCTCCATCTGGGAATAGATTAGCAGGCAGTCAATGTTCTTATCCTGCATGCACAGACTATCAATGCATTGAGTGCTACCCGGCTCCCTCACTATTTATTGACAATATTTTAATTCCATTTTATTCTGCAAAGTGAAATACTCGGGAGGAGGGTGGGAGTGGACTAGTGAGTTTCAGGAAACCTAGATACATTATTTAATGGCAAACTCCGTCCCCCACCCCCACCCCCATCCCCAACTGCATCAGAGGCAATGTTTAATCGACAGACTTGCACCTTTTCCTGAATGTTTGCAAGAATGAAAATACGTTCCTATTTAGTTTTTCTTACAGGACATGGGCGGCTACTTTGAGAGGTACTTTGTAATGCTTACATCACTCAGACTTTCTGAATCTAAGAGTTGGAAGGGAAGTCAGACGCTCACTAGTCCAATCAGTACCTGAACAGGAATTTCATCTACATCATCTTAGTCCCTCCCCTTTCAGGGGGACCCTTAACATCAGGGCTTATTTAGAGTGACAGTTACATGTATGCCTCCTATTACATATCTGTAGCTAAAGGCATAGGAGAGAATTCTTAAATAACACAATCACTATCTGTAAAATTAGAAATAAAAAATTTTTTTAAAGCAAGAGACAGATTTTCCTAAAACATGAGTGTGGAATGACCAAATAGGAACAAAACCAAAAGTAAACAGAAGGGCGGGTGAGGAGAAAGGAGAGTGAAGGGAAAGGAAGAGAGGGGAAGAAACAGAAGAGGGAGCGATGTAGAGAGGGAGGGAGAGAGGAACAGATGGAAAGAGGGGAGAGAAAAAGAATGAAACAAAGGAGAGAGCTGGGAAAGGTAGAGAAGGAATGGGAGAGAGAGGGTAAAGAGGAGATAGGAAGGAGTGAGGGGGGAGAGAGATAGAGACAGAGAAAAGGAGAAAGACAGAAAGGGAGAGAGGGGGAGGGGAGAAGGAAGGAAGGAGTGGGGAAGGAGAAAGGCAGGGAGAGAAAGACAGAGAAAGTGAGGGGAGAACAAATACCTCATTCTCTGTCGGATTGTATAGTTCCTAGTTTTCATTTATACTGATAGGTCAATTTGAACAAATTTGAACACTTCATCATTTGCATTCAACAATATACATGTTTAATAAGTAATTTTATATTGTATTAATAAGAGCAGATCTATCTAGTAACCTTTACCAGAGAACCTTACTTATTAAACTGGAAAGGTTAATGATAAGCCACTGAAATGAAAGTTCATCTCCACCCCATGACATGAATGTGACATCTGTTCTCTGATTTGTGATTTCTTTGCCCTACCTATGTGTCCATATTCAGATTTCTAAACAGAATGAAGATGCTGACACATGTTGTTCACTATACTCTCAACATTCTACTTCCTAGGCTGTTTGAGATCTCATAAGAGGTCATCAGCATGTTTGTCTCATAGGATACAAATAGAAAAGTGAAACAGTCCCTGCTTTCAAAGGGCTTACATTCTATATGTAAAAAAATTCTCAAAGGATATCTTAAAGAGGGGCATATCCCCCCCCCCAACCCTTGTTTCTCAGTAGTGAAAAATCACAAGTGATGCTTTTATAAAAAATAATCAGGCAATACCAACACATGTCCACTCTCTCATTTCTATAGAATTTCAGTGAGTTTGTTTTCTGCATGTTTCAAGGGTAGTGTGGAGAGAGAAGAGAAGGAGAGAATGGAGTCTTCTCTCCTTCAAGGCAAGGACAAAGGAGGAGAAGATGAGATTATGGGTAAGTCAAGAGATAGGAGGGTGAGTCCATAACATTAAAAGAAAAATGTACATTTGTAAATAAGTCTCTGGCAGAACTCATACAGGCAAAAGGGGAGTAACATTTTGTCTGGATGACTTCAAAACAGAGCTTATGTATATATGTAATATGTATGTATTATATGTAATAACTGTATAGAAACCATGTATACATATGTAGAATATTAATAGACTAACTTGGGATAGGAAAGAATTAACATATTAAACCTTAACAGACAGGGATAGAGTTAGTTTAGGAGAAAAGGGAAGTTCTGAATACAGAGAGTTAGCATTAGGGACAGAACAAAACACATTTTAAAGTATAAAGGATAGCACATACCTAGATGTTATAAAAGTAATACATTTCAGAAAAGCAGTAAGAATAGAAATAGAAAAGTTTACGTTCCCTCAATAGTTGCATGTTACATTGTTTTTGCATAGGTATATGCATTGTGCATATTGTTACAGATATTGTTAACCACAAAAGATAATTGTTACATTGTAAAAAAAGTGTTTATACTATATAACCAACCTAAACCCATTTTCCCCAACCCAGATCTTAGTATAAGATAGGATTCAGAATAGGACATGGATAGGATAGGCTAAGATTTGTTATTCTGGGTGAGGGACATTAAGTGGGAATAGCAAATAGAATAGATTATCATAGGAATAGAATTAGGATAACTAAAACATATTTCTACACTGGATCAAGGTGACACCGAGCAGACAAGACAAAAACGGGGAGTTGTGAGAGAGAGAAAATCCAGAGACTTTTGGAAGGAAAGCCTGGTGGAGCTGCAAGGATTCCATCAGCAGCTGGGGTTGGGCATAGAGAGAAGGTTTGGAACTCTGAAAGGAAAAACAACCCTGAGAGAGTCAGTTGGCCCTGCTCTCTTGACTGAGACCTGCTAAGGAGAAGGTCCATTCTTTGACTGGATCCCATCCCAGAGACCTTTCTCCCCCTGAAACCTGATCCCAATCCTCCCAGATCAACAAGTGGGCAAAGACCTGAAGAAGAAAGGAGTGCACAAGAAGACCTGCCACCTTTTACCCTGAACTTAAGACACCTGCTGTGCTGTGCCAGCTGTGACCTCTCTCTCTCTCTCTCTCTCTCTCTCTCTCTCTCTCTCTCTCTCTCTCTCTCTCTCTCTCTCTCTCTCTCTCTCTCTCTCTCTCTCTCTCTCTCTCTCTCTCCCTCTCCCCTTAGAAGAAAGAAAGTTATCATTTAGGAAGAACCTGACAATAGAGAGAGAAAGGACAGACACAGTGAGGGGCCATAACCAGAGAGGATTGAAGGGGAAAAAAAACAGACTCACCCTCCTTCTATCTCTTGGTTTACCCATAACCTCATCTCCTCCTCCTTTGTCCTCCTTGCCTTGAAGGAGAGAAGACTCCATTCTCTCCTCTTCTCTCTTCACACAACCCCCTTTATTACAGTATCCATGATGAAAATGTAAGTAGGGAACAGGCAAACTTTTTTAGATGATTTTCTATAGCAGATGACATCTTCTTTTAGAAATCATTTTAAAAGTGCTAATAAGCCTTTCTCAATTCTGAACGAAGTTGGGAGAACTATTTTTAACCAATCTGTATCATTGTATGATATTTGCTATATAGTCAACTTTCAGTTACTTGGGGAAAGTCATTCATGGGAATATAGAAAAACAAATAGGCATACACATAAAATATTCATAGGTGTAATCTTTCAACTTTAATTTAACCAGTAGCTTTCACTGTCTCCATCAGCCACCGTGCCACCTCACTCCTACTAGCATCCTTAAAGCTGGCATAACTGATTAATTTGAATTTTACATCACATTTCTTGTAATGACCATTGATATTGTGAAGATGCTAACAAGAAGTGAAAGGACAATACTAGGCAGAAGAGGGGCTAAATAATTGTTCATTGAATAGTTGAAGGAGTGTTATATTTTGTAACACGAGTTTCTAGAAATAAATAATCTTGGCATGGAAAATATCTAGTCTAAAACTTAACTGTACCTTTTGTTTTCATGTGACTCTCCTTGAGGTAAGTAAAGACTTTCACATTACTATGGGGGAAATAGTAAAAAAAAGATTGATGAAATGTGTGCTAACAAATAATCCGAAAACTCTTGAGATTTATTGTGAATACTGTCTTTTAGTTAATTTAGGAGAATTTTGTGAAAAATATAAACTCTTCCCCAAATTCTCCTACATTAGCTAAAATATGATATTCAGAGCAAATCCCAAGGACCTTGGATGGTTTGAAGAAAGCAAAGTGGTTTAGTGAAGGGAATACAAGCTTCTAATTGGACTTTGCTATATATTCCCTTTGACCATGGAATAATAATTTGACCTTTGCAAGCCCCAAGCACCTTGTCTATAAAGGGAGAGTACTGGATTCAGATAATTTCCAAAGCCCTTTGCAATTCTAGAACCTGTGATCCAAGCATGGAACTGAAAGATATGAACTAGTTTGTACTTTTATTCTCTCAGTTATTCAATAAACATATCATAGATACCTTTGTAATATCATTATACTTGGTAGTACATAAAATACAAAGATAAGTAAAACTATGGCCTCTTTTCTGGAGTTGATTGTATTCTAGTAAAGAGGATAAATACATAGTTGAATAAATAACTATAATACAAAGCAGAAGAGTTACAGGCTTTAAAAAGTGCTAATAAAAGTGCAAATATGCTCAATCCACATCAAGTACTCTATCCTGATCTCCCCTGATCCAAATACTTTCCTTTCTTTGAGATTCAGAACAAAGAGTACTTCCTCTGTGAAGCTTCCCTGATTTTTCACATCCTCAAACCCCTTACTCAGATGAAAGAATTCTCTCCCTCCTGAAAACTTCCTTGAGAACTCAAACTTAATGAAGCTTCTACTCTCACCTCATTCTATCTTTTACCTGCCATTGCCTTTCTAAAAAGGTTCCAAGTCCCTGAGAACAGGTAAAGAGGTTGTTAATATTAGCAGCCACAGTGCTGAAAACAATTCTTTGAATATAGTGGGTGCTTAATAAATGTTTGTTGTGTCAAAGTAACCTTAAAGATCTTTGTGCTTCGTGGGGTGAGGGGGTACTCTGGATGTCTGTTTCTTCATCTATAAAGTTTCTACTTTGAGATGCATAGATTAAATTTCTCAGTGGAAAAGTAGTATGGTTGTTTAAGGAGACTATAAAAATGAAGCTGCATTGTTAAAGTAATACCATATAAAAATGGAAGACTGTTCCACTAAACTCAGCATTTACTCAGGTTCTGATTAGAGTTCTGTGGCCATTTTAGAGCTTAATGATTTAAAAGTGATGTTAAAACTGGTAAAGCTCATAGAAGCCAGAAATGAAAATAATGCTGAGTTGCAATAAAGGTTCTATAATAACTTGGCATCTTTCAAGGAAAACCTATTTTTCCTGAATGTACAACTTGTGGATTCAGGGTTGTGGAGTTCACTTCTCTCAAAGCTCCTGTGGCAAAGAAGGCAAGTCAACTGTGTGGTACTCCACACTGCCCAAACCTAAATATGTTCTTATGTTTTCTCTCCACAGTCTAGAGGACCTAGGATTGGATATCATCTCTGAAAAGGATGCATTGTTATTGTTGTTATTTTGTACTTTCAGATGTATCTATCTCTTCTTGAATCCCTTTGGGGTTTCTTGGCAAAGATACCAGTGTTGTCTGCCATTTCCTTCTCCAGCTCAATTTACAAATGAAGAAACTGGGACAAACAGGGCTAAGTTGCTCAGGGTCACATAGCTAGTAAGTGAAGATGAACCTTTCTGATTCCAATCTCATTCTCTCATTCACTGAGCCACTTAGTTGCTTAGATAGGATTCAAGTCACTCACTTGCAAATCAGTTAAGTTTCTCTGCCTTATAAGGGCTTGGACTATATAACTTTTGAGGTTTCCTTGAAATTCTGAGATCTTATTGAAAGTGATGGTTTGTAATGAAGTAAGCTTGGGAGACTCACTCTAACAAGAACCCAAAAGAGGTCACAGTTCAACTCAATTCAACACATATTTATTAAAATAACACCTACTCCAGGTAAGGCACTGAGCTAGGTGCTAGAGATACAAAAGCAAAACAAAAACCTGTTCTTTTCCTTAAGGAGTGTGAATTCTACTTTGTGACACACTATTTACAATAAAGGGATTTAGAATCTAAGGGTTTGAAGAAGTGCAGGTGGGAAGAAAGTACATTCTAGGGGGCAGTCAGTTAGCAAAAATTATTAAAGGCTTACTATGTTCCAAGCATGTGCTAAGCACTGGGAATACAAAGAAAGGCAAAAGACAGTCCCTGCTCTTAAGGAGTTAAAGGACAGTCTTGGCAAAGGCTCAGGGGATGAAGATGGAATGGCAAGTTTAGGGAAAGTAAGGAAGCCAGTTTGGGAGAATGTAGCATGCATGAAGGCAAGTAATTGGAAACAAATCTGGAAATATAGCCTAAAAGTAGACTGTGAAAGTGTTTTTTAAAGGTTGGGCTGAAGAGTATAATCAGAACTAATAGAGACCCTTGGAGGGCAAAACAATTTGGAAATTTTGGGGGAGGATTTAAATAACTGAAATAATTGGAATTGGTTTTAGAGTATCAAACTAAATTCTCTGGGTATCCTTCTGAGCAGCTTAGAATACTTGGAAAGGCATTGTGGATATTTTGACTTCTTAAAAGAATTGAGGGTCATGGGTTAAAGCAACATCTAGGATGTTATATTTATCTAATTTTAAAGTGTATTTCTGAATTTTAGAAAAGTCAACAATGAGAAGGTAAAGAGTTCTTTGACTGCATGTGTAAGCACACAAGATTATACATATACTGATTTAGGATCAAAGAATCAGTCACAAACTTCTAGAACTTGGAAGAGATTTGAGACTTTTTCTAGTCTAATACTCTCACTTTTCTGTCAGTCAATACTATGTTCCAGGCCCTGTGCCAAGCTCTGGGGACACAAATAAGAAAAAAAAACAGAAGCAGTTCTTGCCCTCAAGGAGCTTACAATCTAACGGAAAAATGAAAGCTGAAAGGAAAGGGTAAAAAGTAGCTTGTTGGAGAAATTCAAAGGAATGTTGCTGGGTGGGAAATGAAGTGATGGCCAGTCAGTTCATGTTCCTTAAATGGAGGTTTTGAGAGGGACTATTTGTTCTGTCTTCCAATGTGAAGGACAGAGGGGACTTATGAAGTATGAGCACCAAGGCTGATCCTATCTTACAGGATGATGAGGTTTTTAGGAAGATGATAGAGAAGATCAAAGGAAGGTACCTAGATGAGAAAGGAAGGTGAAGAAACTGAGGCTGTTCTCTGATTAGTTTGCTTTTGTTAGACATTGATTTCCCAAATATATTGTAAGTTCTCTTAAGGATAAGGACTCTTCAGTATACCTAATGCTTGGTACAGTGCTGGGCACAGAAAACCAGCTCTCAGCGTCATTGATGGTTTGGCATCATGATGTATAAAGCCCTCATTTTATAGTCAACAAAACTTAAGTGATTTGTAAGTGACTTGAATCCTATCTGAGCAGTTAGGTAATAATTGCAAAGAGGAAAAAAAAAACGGAATTCATCCAGGATTATTTAAATAAATCACCTAGATTCAGCCTTTAATGGCATACAAGGTTAAAGTTATTATGAAGGCATTAGCTATTGCTTTTAAAAGCTCATTGAAGATAAATGAGTTGTCCAAAGTTGGTAAAGGTCCAGTATCTAAAATATGGAAGCATAATCTCAAAATTGATTAAAAATCATTGGATGAATACTAGGGATATAAAACTATTACCAATTGAACAAAACTAGAATTTGCTGAATTTAAAACATTTTTTTTTGCTTTAGGTCTTTTAAAAGGAGAAAGTCATGCAAAGCTAATTTAATTTATGTCACTTTTAGGACAGTGACAGGTCTAAAGATAGGATAGAAGCAACAGCTGTTATGTTATCATGATTTCTACTACTTTCCCTTACAATTTGTGATGCTTATCCTTGAACTTAGAAGGAATTGTGGGTGAGGTGGGTAATGACAGCTGACTTCAAGTATTTGATGTGTGGTCATGGGGTAAAGGGATTTGACCTTTCTTGACCCCAAAGAATAGAGAAATGAACAATGGGTAGAAATTGCAGAGAGAATGATTTGGGTTTGGTATAAAGAAAAACTTTCTAACTATTCTAACTATCTTACAGTAGAGTGTTATTTTTCTCCTTATTGGGGTCTCATGCAGTGTCTCAATGATCATTTTTTACAGATACTTTAAAAGTGATTCCTTTTACTATGTAGTACTTTTCTGAACCTGACATTCTATGATTATTAAGAACATAAATTATTGACTGAGATATAGTTATGTAATAAAACTATGAATTTGGAATGTCAATGAAAGAAGAGCTATCAGTGGTTTAGAACTTCAGTACTGTTTAAGAGTGCTATGTCCTTAATTCAATATTATTCCATATTTCTATTAGTGGATTAAATAAGTTTATAGGTAATATAAAGCTTTCTTATGAAATGACTAGTAGTTTGAAAGATATTGAAAGATTTTTGAGTAAAAGAACAGCAACCACCTGTCTGAAAAGTTCTAGGTAGCTCTTATTAGAGACAGAGGTATGATTTTGATAATCAGAACAGAAATCCTTTTCCAGCATCAATAAAGGACATATAGTGTTTCTCTCAATATTGTAATATTTTTTAAAATTAATTTTTTTCAATCAGCAAAAATCTTCCTTTTCTCCCCTACTACTCAAAATCCCTCTTGAGAAAGGAAAACAAAACGCCTGTTGCAAACATATAAAGTCAAAGAAAAAACATTTTTACACTGGCCATGTTAAAAAAAAAAGGCTCATTATGCAATTGAATCTATCATTTTTATATGAGTCCTCTGGAATCTATGATTGGTCATCACACTGATGATAGCCCCGAGGTTTTTCAAAGTTGCTTGTCTTAATATTTTTTCCATTGTATAAATTATTCACCTCATTCTTTTCAATGTACTCTGTGCCAGTTTATTTGAGTCTTCCCAGTTTTCTATAAAACCATGCCCTACATTGTTTCGTAAATCATGGTATTATTCCATGTGTCATATCTTGTTTAGCCATTCCCTAGGTGATGATCATCCCTTCAGATTCTTATTCTTTGCCATCACAAAAAGAGTTGCTATTTTTTTACAGTCTTAGATTTTTTTTTTGTCTAGGATTAACCCCTCTTCCTTAATCTGCCCTCATTCTTATCCAACCTTTTTCCTTTTCCTTCCAGTTTACCAGTTTAGTGAAATGTATTTCTGCATCCAACTCAATGTGTAGTCTCTTCTTTGCCTACTTCAGATGAGAGTGATGTTCAAGTGTAAGCTACTCACCTTCTTCCTTCTTTGTATAGACTTTTGCTTGTGCCCCCAAATATATGAGATAATTTTCTTATCTTTCCTACCTCCTCAACCACCAATTTATTCCTCTTTGTCTATCTTTCCATTCTTCTTTTAATATGATCAAGATATAATAGAACCGCCCCTTGGCTCCCTCTCTCTCTAATCAGACTTCTTTTGTGGCCCCATGAAGCTCTTGTTTTGTCTTTCCAAGAATTCTAGTTGAATTCGTACCTTAGCTGTGTTTTTCTTTGAAGCTTAGCTTGTAGATGTTATAGAACTTTCTCTTATTCTAAGATTGTATCTTGAGCTTTTCCACACTACAAAAACTTTTTATGATATGATTTCTTTTGTTTGCTCATTATTCCATCTTCCTGAATTCGGACATAATATTAAGGTCTGGTTCCATACACTTCTGGAGGTAAGATTTGAGCTGGTCTTAACTGCAATTTTCTTGGAGTATTACGAGTTGTGTTATTCTAGAACCTCCAAGAAGCTCAGGTGGGATTCCTACAAACTTTCCATAGTTCCAAGTTGATCCAAGCCAAGTTTGATTGCTATCCCTGGTCTGATCCCTTTAAGTTCTTGACTTGCATTTGAATTTGAGCAATGTACCTTATTCACTTGCCTCATTTAGAGTTTTTACTGCTACTAGACTTAGCCAATATAAACCAGCTAGAGAGCTCTGCTCTGCTTCAGTGCCAAAACTCTTTGCCCACTCTTTGATTTGGTATTCTTGCTCTGGTTAGTCCTCTATATTCTTTGACAAGGCTGGAAATGGGAATTGAGACTTTGGTCCATTATTGGTAGGTACAAATCATATGGTTACTACGTATGCACTAGTCCTGAAACTCTGAGCAAAGGTCTCTTCAATCTGTCCTGTAACTGTAGTTAGTGAGTGACAGAATCATGCAGGGGACCTGTTTCTGCAACCTAAAGAAATTTAGATCCATCTGTGCTGGGTTTGGGACCTCTGTTGGCCTTGATGCAGAGTCTTTTCCTGTGCTCGAGTGGTCCCTGTAGTGTAGATCTGGTCAGACCTCATCTTTAATGTCCATAAGTCTCTAATGTCTATCTCTTTATGCTGACTGGAGCTGAAAAAAATGAGTCACTGAGATTTTTTTCTTGGATTTCCTAACCAGGATTCAGTGTGGTACATTTGCTTAATCCTCCTGGAGGAGTTGGATAGAGGGGAGAGGCTCACTGTACACCTTCCTCCTGTTCTGCCATCTTGGATCCTTGTCATCTTTAACAAGATGAAATCATAAGTCTCTTGCACAAACTATAAAAAGGAGCTTTACTTTTTATTTTATCATGAAATTCCTTAGTCATTTAGATACATATATAATTTAGATTTATATAGATATTTAAATATATTCACATTATGTATATTTATAATATTACATAGTATATATAATTCACTTAAATATAAAGATATAGTTAACTATATCTTTATGTTTATCTAAATGATTAGGGAATTCAACATCATGATAAAATCAAGTTTCTTTTTATAAATATGTTCATATATATTTATAATGTTTTATATATACATATATACATATGTATAAAATACATCTACTTATATATATATTTGTAGTGTTCAAATGTACAGCTGACTAAAGTAGTAATGAAATTATGCAATAGACAGGATAATCACTCCTGCCAAATGAGAAAGGGACAAGGAGCTATATGGGTAAGTGGCTATGAATGTACACTTTTCCTCTGATGAAAAGAGCTATACTAGTGCTTCGCTGGTTGAATTGTGAATTGGTCCATCCATTCTGGAAAGCACTTTGGAACTATGCCTTTAAAGCTATTGAAGGGTGTGAACACTTTGACCTGATCATTCCACTGCTAGGTCTATGTTCCAAAGAGATCAAAGAAAGAGGAAAAGGACCTACATGTACAAAGAACATTCATAGCAACTTTTTGTTGGTAGATACTAACAATTGGAAAATAAAGAGCTGCATTTCTACTGGACAATGGTTAGACAGATTATGCTATGTTGTGTTTAATGGAATAATATTGTGCTTTAAGAAATAATAAGATGAAAAGTTTCAGAGAGAACCAAGAAGACCTTATAAACTGATGCAGAGTGAAGTGAGAATAATTTATGACAAAAATGTTAAAAATAAGTTTGAAAGACTTTAACCCTTAGGTCAATGAAACGACAAATCATTTGTCCAGAAGATTTAAGATTTATATATATATATATATATACATATATATATGTATGTGTATGTGTGTACATATATATATATGTATATATATATATATATAAGATTTATTCTTTCTTTTCTTTTCCTGATTATTCCAGCCTACAATGACTTTTCACTTCCCAAAAAGTCAGACTCAGAGTTGGAAAGATTATGGAGTGTTATCTATAATTGAGTTTTAAAGGTACTCACTCATTTTTTATCAAACACTGATTGAGATGTGGTAATTAGGGATGCAAAGGCAAAAATAAAACAATCTCTACCCTCAAAGAGCCTACATTCTACTGGGAAAAAACTGCACAGAAAATTAAATAGAAAATAGAAATGAAATAGATACAAATTTATTTCTGAAAGAAAGGTTCTAGTTCCTGAGGTGATCTGGAAAGTCTTTCTAGGGGATACGGAGGATAAACTGAACTTTGAAGAAAACTAGAGATTCTTTGAGGCAAAAGTCAGCAGGGTAATAAGTTCCAGGTAGAGTCTGGCCTATACAAAAACATGAAGATTGGAGATGGAATGTCATACATGGGAAACAGGAAGTAGGTTAATTTGACTGAGATGTAGTGTGCATTGTAAGAAATGTGAAATATACCCATAAAGAGTAGAATGGAACTGGATTTTTAAAAGGTTTAAAAGCCAAATGGAACCATTTGTATTTTAACCTGAAGGCAAGAGGAAATCATTAGATCTTCTTGAAGAGGGTAGTGCCATGGTCAGACCTAGGGTCAGTAATATCTGTTTGGAAAAAGATTGAAGAGGGGGAAAGAAAGAGTAAAAGACAGAAATAATTTATGGTTGACCAAGAGACAGGTAACGAAGGCTTAAATTAGGGTGGTAACAATGATAATCAAGTCTGTTTTTGAACACTTTCTGTAAAAGAGGTCACTGTCTTTTTGAGGCAAGTAGTTTCGCTTTAGAAAAGGTTCATTTTTAGAGTTTTTATTTTATATTTGGCCTAATTATGCCCCCTTTTGTGACTAAACTTGAGAAAGATATCAAGAATTGATGCCTCCTCTTGCTTTCTTCTCATTCTTTTCTCAGCTCAAAGCTTGATTTTGCCTTTTGACTTTAGGAAACAACTGATTCTCTCCAAAGTTACCATTGATCTATGAATTGCTAGATTCAATAGCCTTTTCTCAGTCTTCATCCTTCTTGACTTCTTTGCAGTCTTTGACCCTGGCAATTACTCTTTTTTCTTTGAGTCTTTTTCCCCCCTCTAGATTTCCATGATTCTATGGTATTCTAGTTATCATCCTAACTACCTGATTGCTTTTCTCAGACTCCTTTGCTTGATTTTCATCTATTTTTCTAGATACCTCACAGTCTGATTGTCAGATTACATTGCTCACTATCTAACACATAACCAATCTTTTGTCGAATCCTGTCAATTTTACCTTCATAACATCTCTCATATATGCTCTTTTCTCTTCTCTGACACTGCCACTATCCTGGTATAGACCTTCATCATCTCATGCTTGGACTGTTTCAGTAGGATTTTGGTTGATCTCCCTATTTCAAGTCTCTTTTGACTGCAATTTACCATCCATTCACGTGTCAAATGATCTTCCTAAAGTACATGTATGATCTTGTGATGCTCTTACTGACTAAAAATCAGTGGTTCCCTAACACCTATGGGACAAACATAAAATTCTTTATTTGGGTTTTATAGCCCTTGATGATCTAGGAAATTTCTACCATTACCATTCAAGTCTTCTTATACCATAATAATCCTCACATATTCTGCAATCCATTGACACTGGTTTCTTGCTGTTATTAACATGATCATCTCTTGACTCTGAATTTTCTCTTCTTATCCCTCCATGTTTGGATTTTTGTTTCTCCTCATTCTTTTAAGTTCCAACTAAAAAACTATCTTGTACAAGAAATTATTTCTAGCTCCCTTCCATTCTAGTTTCTTCTCTCAAGTGGTCATTCCCAATTTATCTTGCATATATTTTGTTTGTACATATATATTTGCAGGTTGTCTCCCTCATAAGAATTCTGAGAGCAGAGACTGTCTTTTGCCTTTCTTTGTATCCAGGTGATTAGCATGGTATATATAACAGGCATTTAATAAATGTTTGTTGATTGACTGAGTCACTGACTGTATGGCAGATCTATATCTGTTATTCACCATAGGATTTAGAGTTGTGAGGACCAACTAGGGAAAGTTTAAATCCAATGTACACATTTAAAGATGAAGAAACAGATTCCCATGTGGGTACAAAATAACTTTTTCCAGGTAAAATAGGAAATGAGGGGGCATAAAAGATTTGAACTGTTTGACTCCATAAGCAATACTTTTGTCACTTATACCACACTGATTTGATAAATATGAAAATGAATATTTATAGGAGCTCTTTTTGTGGTGGTAAAGAATGGGAAATTGAGGGGATGCCTGTCACTTGGGGAATGGCTAAAATGTTGTGGTAAATGAATATGATGGAATACTTTTGTGCTATAAGAAATGACGAGCAACATGGTTTCAGAAAAACCTGGGAAGACCTATGTGAATTGATTCAGAATTAAATGAGTAGAATGAGGATATTAGCATATAAAGTAACAGTAATAATATGAAGGTTAATCTACTGTGAAGAATTTAGCTAATCTGATTAATACAATGATTCAAGATAATTCCAAAGGTCTCATGATGAAAAGTGATATCCACTCCATCTGATAACTGATAAATCCAACTGATAAATCCTGAATACAAAAACTGTTTTTACTTTAGTTTTCTTGCTCCACCCCAACATGGCTAATGTGGAAATGTTTTATATTATTTCACATAAAGCTGATATCGCATTATTTGCCTTCTCAAAGGGTGGAGGAAGGGCTAGAGGGAAGAAGAGAATTTGGAACTCAAAATTAAAAAGATACTGAAAACAATGACAAAAGAAATATGAAGACTGAATATAATGTTTGTTTAACTTAACTCACACATGAGATTTTTTTTGCTTTTAACATATATACATACATACATACATATATATATATATATGTAATACATATTTCTTTGGAGACAGGCTGAAAATTGTAAATTTTACCACTTCTCAGAGGCACAATGGCATAGGGGATAGAGTGCTTAACTTGGAATCAGGAAGATCTTGGTTTAAATCTTGCTCCAGACATTTACTAGCAGTGTGACCCTGAGAAAGTCATTAATAAATCCTCTGATCTTCAGTATTGTTCTGGGTAAAATGGGGATCATTATACTGTAGTCTCAACCTCATGGGATTATTGCAAGAATCAAATAGCAGAATATGCCCATAAAGTACCATAAAAATTTTAGGTATAATTATTTTAGCCTCTTATTTCCCCCAACTATCCCATACAGTGCATTGTAGATGCTTAAAATACACCTGCTAATTAAATAACATTGAAATTCTATAGCCAAGGCTGTGTCTACATACACACGTCTTCATACATGTATCTATTAGTGGCTTAGGATTTTGCTGATATCAATTGTGTATTCTCTTGGGTGAAGGGATCATAGAATTTAGAGCTAGAAGGGGCCTTAGAGATCAGCTAGTCCAACCTCCTCATTTTACAGATGGCTGAGGCTGCAGTTTCAAAGTTCCCATCAGAGCATCCAGTTTCATAGCAACCAGAAATGGCAAAACAACACTGTTTTGGAAGACTAACAGCTGGGGTAACTCTTCTCCCTCAGGCTTTGGAGAAGCAGTGGTGGGAGATGGAGCATGGGACAAACCACATATTGGGGTGGGTAGATTTATTTTGACTCTTTCTATTTATTTATTTATTTCCATGACAGAAGCTTTAGATTTCATTCTAAGATGAACAAGTTTCTTAAAGGAAAGAGATATTCTATGGTCAAAGCACTTTTGGTAAATCAATGATAATACAGCTATTGTATAATAGTTACTTAGAAGGACATTTATGTGCTATTAGAGTTGTTTTATCCAGACCTATAGACAAAAAACGCCCTTGAATTGAGCAAAGCATAGGTATGGAGAAGCTTATTATTAAAATCTTCCTTAATCTAACTCCTAATATTCTGGCTAGCCTGTTCTTTTCCTATGACTTTTTAGTTCCATGCCTTTGCAAATGCCATTTGTAGTACACAGGAAGAGTGCCTCATCTCATCCCCTAAATCTCCCAGTGCTGAAGTCTTTCCTTTCCTTTAAAATTTAACTCAGTGTATCTCCTCTGTGAAGGATACCCTGAAACACTTTCATCCTCCATTCTCAAATGAAAGTGATCCCCTCTTTAAATAGCTCATAAAAGATTACCTGAACCTCTTCTTTAAGCTTATCTCACTTTACTTTGAGTAAATATACTTTTCACTATACTTTTATTAATATAGAAACTCATGTCACCAGTGCAGATTGGCTAACCTATAGTCCTGGAGAATTTGTTGAGGATGCTAAGAGGTTGAAATACTTTGCCTATGGCCTCAAAACTAGTATATGTTAGAACAAAAGGTTGAAACCAGGATATCCTGACTACAAGACTAGTCCTCCATCCAGCACACCAAGAAACCTCTTTCTCCTTGTATTATATTTATCCTTCTTCCCTATAGAAGAATTATTGAATTGCAGAATTTAGGCTTGGAAGGAACCCAGCCCCCTCTTTGATATCCAGTTTAATCCATACCCTAAATCAGTGATGAAGGACCTTTTAGAGATGGAGTGTGGGGGTCTGCCAATACTGTCCCTTCCCCCACACAGGGGAGGGAGGAAGTGTTCCCATTGGGCTGCTGGGTAGAGGGGTGGGTGAAGTGAGGAATGTCCTCAATGAGTGTAGAAAGGGTGAGAGGAATGGCCTGAGCACTTTGCTCCCCTCCAGCTCTGCACCTGTGAGCCACCCGCCTTACCACAGGCACTCTCATTGGGCTGCTGGGCAGAGGGACTGGTGATGTGAAAAAAAAAATGTCATCAGGTATGGTGGAGAGGGGAAGGGAGCAGTATCACCCAAGTCTTTTCTAGTAATGAATTTGGTAGGGGGGAAATGCATGCCCACAGCGAGCTCTTGGCATGCCATTTTTGGCACCTATGCCATAGGTTTGCCATCACTGCCCTAAATGAATAAACACTCTAACTGACCAGCCTCAGATTAGACTTCGAAGAGGAACATCCTAATTACATTTGTACAGTTCTAATTGTGAGGAATTTCCCCACCCAGCTATACTACTTAGGACTTCTCCAACATGCTTTAGAAACCTCTTTTTTTTTTTTAAACCCTTACCTTCCATCTTGGAGTCAATACTGTGTATTGGCTCCAAGGAAGAAGAGTGGTAAGGGCTAGGCAGTGGGGGTCAAGTGACTTGCCCAAGGTCACACAACTGGGAAGTGTCTGAGGCTAGATTTGAAACTAGGACCTCAGGTCTCTAGGCCTGGCTCTCCATCCATTGAGCAACCCAGCTGCCCCCTAGAAACCTCTTTATCTTGTAAGATAATTTCAGCCCTTTAACTCACACTTCAGAAATACTCTTTGCTCTGGTGTCCCTCCCCTAATTGAAGGGTGGATAGCTTCTCTTAGAATCTCCCTTTAAGAAGGGTACCTAGGTCAATCATCTCTTCATTTCCTACACTATCCATTCTTCTTCTCTATCATGCCCCAGAAAACTCTTCATTCTAGAAGATGACTTCAAACCTAGAACTTCTATCTTGGCAGTCTTCTCTGCCAGTAGGGGCGTCTTTCAGACTGGAGGGTAGAAGATTCCACTCCTCTGTGAACTTTCATTTAAGGAA
The DNA here is from genome assembly GCF_027887165.1 of Monodelphis domestica. Lineage (NCBI taxonomy): Eukaryota > Metazoa > Chordata > Mammalia > Didelphimorphia > Didelphidae > Monodelphis > Monodelphis domestica. The sequence goes on along the minus strand of NC_077227.1, from coordinate 550,566,765 downwards.
AATGCTGCATATCAGAATATTACTTTAGTACCCCCAAAATGGTACAGGCTCCACTGATGTTTGTAACTGAATAACACAATAAGAGTAGACCTGGGAATTGAACAGGTGGAACAAAGACAAAAGTAAATGACAATACTTGAAAAGTATGGAAAGGTAGCTGATGTATTTCCCAATCTTCCAGCTGGAAGAGGCCTTAGGGAAGAAATAGACAAGCCTGGTAATTCTTCAGTTGAATAAGCCCAGGTCCAGGCTGATTAAGCAATTCTTTGACACACCTAATTAATGGAAAGACTAGGACTAAAAAGCAGATATTCTGACTTTCCCTCCCCTGAAACATGCTGCTAAATGTCTTTTTTTTCTTGTCCATAAGGCTAATTAACCATTCCAAGCCAGAAATTATACAGATATATTTCAGACCTTTCTCTTTTACTTGGCTCTTGATCACAGAAAAACTATCCCTAATTCTTCCTCCATCCTGCCACCACTCAGACTCCTTGAAAACAGTAAGAACACTAAACATGTTGATATATGTATCTGACTTTAAAATTTTAATTTGGTGGTCAGCTGGGTGGCTTAGTGGATTTAGCCTAGAAATGGAAGGTTCTAGGTTCAAATCTGGCCTCAGCCACTTCCTGTGTGATCCTGAGCAAATCACTTAACTCCCATTGCTAGCCCTTACCACTCTTCTGCCTTAGAACCAATACACAGTATTTATTCTAAGAGGGAAGGTAAGTTTTTTAAAATAATTTTTTAAAGTAACTATGGCCTTGATTCTCAAACTATCAGAATATAAAACTACAAAAATCATTGCAATAAAAAATCTTTCCCAAAAATCTGGTTTCTGATCCTTTGTCTCTTTAATTAGGTACCGGCACACAACTTGCAGTGTAAAAACTTAATGGTGCTGTGTGCTATCTCCTTTCTCTAACAGAGTACAAAATTAGGTTTCCAAGAAGAGAACACTTTTATAATCCCCTTAAAGTAAACATGAAAAATTAAGTTAATCTGGAAGGAAAATGTCTTCTTGGTTCTAGTTGATGTTCAGTGTCTGCCCTTAATCATAGGATGCATAATTAAGGCAAACTTGATGGGTCAAGATTCCTTTAGAAGGAAAGATGTCCAATTTTACTTCTTTCAAGAAAATATACACATTTCTTCATCAAAAGTGGACTTTTTGATTTCGAGGTCTTATTTTTATAATTTTAAAATATATGAGCAAGAAGCAGACTTCAAACTAATTCGAGGGGAGAAAAGGGGTAAAGGTAAGAAAAAAGTATTTCATTTTTGGTGTTTTGTTATGAGGGTGAAGAGAGAACACACACTCCCTCTAAGTGTTTTAAACTCAAGATTTTAGAGCAGGCTAAAAATATATTAGGCATTTATAGGAAATCATTCATTCATTCATTCATTCAACAATCCTTAGTCATCTACTAAATGCTAGGGATTGTACTTGGTGCTAAAAGATACAAATACAAAAGTGAGTTGGTCCTTGTGCTCTGTTGTCTTTCTTTACATATTAAGGACTTAATGAAAGTCTTTCCATTATCAATATGTTCTGTGTTTTTCCAGGCTCACGAAAAATTGTTGTTGTGGATAGGATTTTTCTCCCTCCTTACTGACATCTACTAGTATTTGAATTTGTGTTATGGTGAGAAATGACACAAATTCAAATCATTAGCAACACCACCACTAACATCATGTTCATCACATATATTAAGTATTTATGAAAGACCCTGACCCTTGTAAGGAAATCCACCCATGAACCGCAGAGTTGTCATACAAATTCAGAAAACTCTGGTCACTCATCTCCTATTTTGTTTTCTGTTCATATTCTTTCCTGACCTTTTATTAATGTCTATTGAAATCTCACTCATTTTTCAAGACCCATATTAGGATGGCTATGAAATTTGTACTAATTACATACATGCAACTTTCTTCTTTGAACTCTTGAATCACTTTCAGCCTACCCCTAAAATTGAGCACTCTATTCTTCTCTAACTGAATGAATTGTTTCCATCATGGTTACTTTCATAATCTCCAGAAAAAGCATCATTTTGCAAGATAAAGTCAGCTCTGAAACTCTCACCAGCTTATTCTAAGTTCAGGACTTTGAGGCATCTCAGTAAAAAACTAAAAACACAGATACCCTGCATCTCACTGGACGAGGCAAAGTAGAGCAAAAGCTGCTTGAGTGAGCTATTACCAAATAATAGAAGGAGGGAGGAGGACTGACCAATAATAGCCTGGTCATTTTCAATTGAAAATGAAAAATATATTCTGCCTGCTATCAATCATGTAGACGCTTGAGGAGCTTGTTTCTCAAAGTGTGTGGTGGAAAGTTGACTTTTTAATTTCCTGACTCAGAATATGTGAAGGCATCATCTAAATGAGTGACCCTGGGTTACTACATGGTGATGAAAAGTCTTTTAACTAGTTGGTGAGCTAGAACTGAGTCTCTATATGAAAGACTTGAGCTAATGGAAGAAATCTTTTGAGTGAGAAGGAAGAGATGTTGTAGTTCTCTGGTTGAGGAGACAATATCAATGAGAAGAGCATGAGCTCCTTTGGCTGCCTTCTTTCTTCATTTTGGCTGCCGTAGGATTATGAATGCATGGAAGCCCTAGTTCTGTTGACTCTGTTATGTTTCTTCTTCTTTAAGTTTAGGTGAATGAATCTGGATGACAGTCTAATGGATGACCCGGGGGTCTTCAAATGTTGGGAAAGTCACCAGAGGTCCAGCAATGGGAGCCAATAACTGAATCTACTGGCAGCCATTGTAGCCAGGCCAAGTCTAGTGAGCCCTCTTCTTGAACTAGTCTGGTTGTGAATCAACTCAGCAGCAGAGACATTTTGTGCCCAGCAAGCAAGGGCCATACATAGAAGTGATGTTGGCACAGTCCTCCCCTGCTATATTGTGGTTCACTGTACCTTTTTTTTAAATCTAATTCTATATTGTGGAGTTTTCACTATATCTTGGGATTTTGTAGATGAATACTGTACTGTATACAATGGAAATACAATATGCTGTTAGTTCGTGGATTTTCACCTATCTCTGGGGTCTTTGGAATGTAACTCCCAGGATAGGTGGGGGATCACTGTATATTGAATACTCTGACTGGTCTTATGACCTTTGAATAACAATCAACTATAAAATTTTCTTATCTCTTTTTCTTACTAAATGACTTATCTACCTTCATTTCTAGTTATATATTATAAAAATATAAAATGTATCATATGTAAATATATAATAGTTATACAAAAATGAATATATTATATATAAATATGTAAATATTAGTCTGATATCCTTTACTGCTTGTCTAGTGCTTCCTTGGTAAGGTATTATGCTGAGCTCCTGCCAACCATGCCTCTCTCTATAACCCTTCAGTTTAGGGTAATCTTAACATTTTATTCTTTTGAGACTATGGTAAAATAGACATATAGTTTTTCTTCTATTCTCTGATTATTCATATCACTAGAGGAATGAGATTTGGTATTTGCTATCACAAGATCACAGATTTAGAACCAGATGCGACTTTAGAGATCATCTAGTCCAGAGTTGCCAAACATATTGTCTGCAGGCTGCCTGTAGCCCACAATACTCCCAACTGCATCTGGAATGTGACAAAAATATAATTGGGAAATGTTAAAAAAAAAGAAAAAATATAATAAAAATTGATAATGTTAATATGTGGTTTTTAAAAAGTCAATTTATGCCTGACAGGATTCTTATGTATGGTATAGTGCCCCCTGTTTCTAATTAAGTTTAACAATACTGATATAGTTTAAACTTTTCATTAAATGAGGAAACGGAGTCACAGAAATGGGAAGTGATTTGGCAATAGTTGTAATAAGTGTCAGTGTCAGGATCTGAATATAGGTTTTTTAACTGAGGTTTCTGACATGTTTCTGAGACTTGTTCTTCTATATCTTACATTTTGCCTAATGCAAACAATATGTAGAGGAAGTACAAAAGAATAGTTCCTCCCTGGAGTTGTTTACAAATTGTAATGAACAAATGTTATCTGTTATTTCCCTTTGTCATGTGTGACTTTTAAGTAACTTAATCGGTGTTTAAAAAAATTATTGACATAACCAAATTAAAAAAAAAAACTTTGGGGAAACATTAATTCACTGTCTTCTAGAGTCATTATTTCTGTAACCAAAAAGCTTATGCACCCTGGGTAAGGCAAAGGAAATTTCAATCTGAGTAGAAGGTTAAATGTCAACAGTGCCACTCAGTATGCAACCATTCCATTTTAAGCAGGAAGAGGGAGTTTAAATACAGAGATGAGGGTTTGGGAACTTCAAAAATGGCCCCAGGGTATTTGCTTGTAACTAACATCTTGGGCTCCCTTCACCCAAGGAGGGATTCCTTAAAGACACATTTGAAGCTTTAAAAGCTAATGAAGCATTTGAAGGGATTTAAAAACTAACTCGAAGTTTCAAAAAGCTTCAAAAATAGCCATAGGGAGTCCAAAAGGATGGTCACGCTTTAGTTAAAAAAAAAAAGAAATCACATCACAGGCAACTCAATAATTGCTTTGTAAAACTTAAAGCACTATGAAAATGTGAGATAATAGAATAATGAAAAAATTTCTCTTTCCAAATAACATGTTGTTTATTATGGTGTTTTTTAGGTACTTGGAATACCATTCAGAAGTAGTTACAGAAAAGAAAAAAATCAAGCTAATAATACATATCAGTTCTCAGTGACCTCTTTGGAAAGATTATCAAGAATGGCAAAAATTTCATCAGGAAATCTATCACAAAATCATAGAATCCTAGGGAGGCAGCTGGGTGACTTAGTGGATTGAGATCCAGAACTAGAGACTGGAGGTCTAAGTTCAAATCTTACCTCAGATATTTACTAGCTATGTGACCCTGGGCAAGTCACTTAAATCCCATTGTCTGGTCCTTACTGCTCTTCTGTCTTGGAACCAATACACAGCGTTGATTCTAAGATAGAAGATAAGGGTTTAAAAAAATCATAGTATCCTAGAGTTGGAAGGGTCTCTCAACACCATGTAGTCCAACAATGAGGCAGACAAGAAAAGCTTCTCCAACACAGTAGCTGGATAATTTAGCCTTTTCTTAGAAGCCTTTAGTGAAAGGGAGGAGTTTCTTCATTCGTCATCATTTTGAACTTCCACATTATCCTTATTGCTTTCCTTTATGTATATTCTAGTTTGCCAGTGTTAAAGTTTTCTACATTCCCTTCCCTTTCTTTTCATGTCCCTCCCAATGACACCTTAAATGGTTAAAAAAATCCTCAAATATTTATAGTCCAACAGTCAACACCACTACAGTTCTTACATTGGCTCCAAAACACGTCTACTTCCACGGATTTAGTTCATCACCTCTCTGACAGAAGGTGGGTAGAATATTTTCTTTTCAGTATTCTCTGTACTCAGTTTATTACTACATTGATCAGAATTCTAAAATATTTCAAAGTGATTTTTCTTTATAATATTGTGGTCATTGTCAAAATCGACTCATTTCTCACCACTCCACATACGACTCTGAACTCTTTGAAGGTCTTGATTTCCTCTGAAACTGTTCATTTTTGTCATTTCTTATGGCCTAATAATATTCTATTACAACAACATACTATAATTTATTTAGTCATTCTGCAAAAGGAAGCCCCTCAGTTTCCAATTTTTAGCAACTATAGAAAAAGCTGCTATATTTTTCTACATCTAGATCTTATACTTTCTTTGATCTCTTTGGTGGTACAGTCCTTAGTAGTGTTATAATTGAGCCAAAGGGTATACATAATAACTTTGGGGGCAGAGTTCCAAATTGCTTTCCAGAATGGATGGACTAATTCACTGCTCAACCAATAGTGCACTAGTGTATTGGAATTTTCCATCAGAGGAAAAGTATACATTACATAGTCACTTATATAGTTACTTGTATCTCCTTTTTACTTTTTCATTGGTAGGAATGGTAATCTTTTCTGTCACATAATTTCGTTACTACCTTAAATCCTCAATTTGATTTAAAAACTCTAACATATTTCATCTAAAGTTATGGGGAACTCAAAGCCATCATAAAATTACTCTCTTTCATACTTTATTTAAGAGATTTGTGATTTCATGATGAACAGGATCCAACATGAAAATGATGGGATCCAAGATAGAAGAGAAGGAAGAAGCATAGAACTCCTCTCCTAACTCCTCTAAAAAGATTACCATGATTGGTTTAGCAAATTCCCAAATGGTGGGCATTACATTAGTCACCAGATTTAGAGCAGTATGAAAAAGTCTGCAGGAGACTGGAAAATTAACCCTCCAATTGTGGTCAACTCCCTTCCTTCTGGACACTTCAGTTCTCTAGATCCTACACATTTACATTTTCTTTTTTTGGGGTGACATAACGATTTTGACTTGTGTGGAGCTTCTTGTTGTCAAGTCAATTCTTCCTTCTGATCCTGTATAAGTAATTATTTGAACAAAGGTAGACTTTATTTTTATCTTTATTACATTTCATTTTGATAGATTCAGCCTGTTGTAATTTGCTAAATTCATTCTGTATTCTGTCATTTGATGTGTTTGATTTATATTATGCAAACATTTTATAAGCATGCCTCCCATTTCTTCATCAGAATTATTAATAAAGATGCAAAACAGAATAGTTTTGAATTAGAGTTCTAAAGCATACTTTTAGAGAATTTCTATCATGATAATATCCATCTTTTAACTTGTACTCTGTATATGACTATATAGCAAATTTCAAATCCTGCTAGCAATATAAGCCATTACCTATTAAATTCTCTTTTCTACAATTATATCAAGAAAGACTTTGAATATTTGCTTCTAAAATTTGACACTTAATAGGTCCAATATCTAATTGTTCAACAACTATATAAGAATAGAAATGGCATTAGTTTACCATGGTTTGTTTTTAATGAATACATGATATCTCCTTTAATCACTATTTTATTTTTCAAATAAGCACAAAGAATTTAATATTCCATTCTGAAATTTTGCCAATAATTAGAATCAAGTCCATTAGTTTTTAGTTTTTAGAATCTAATTTTCCTTTCTGAAAAATCAAATTTTGATTCATTTTCATTCTATCTCTAATCTTCTGATACTTCTATCAGTTTTCATCTTCATAAGACTCTTCAGTATCCTTTAGATGTAATTTGTCTGGGTATGGCATAGAAATTTTATTTAAAGCAGTTCTGATTATTTCTTGCAACTTCTTTACCAATCTTCACCAATATATATAGTCCTTTCTTAACTGGATTTTTTACCTCTTTAATTTTGAAGGCTGTTTTTTGTGGTAGAGAAAAATGGATTTTAGAAGTTGAAGTCATGTTTTCTTTCTGTCATCTGTAAATAGATACTTTTTCCTCTGTCAGCTTCCTTTTAACTTTCCTTAAAGTTTTTTTCCCCCATTGGGTAGCTAGGTGGCTCAGCATATTAAGAGTCAAGCCCAAAGATAGGAGATCCGAGGTTCAAAAATGGCTTTAGATACTCTAGCTGTTTGACTTTGGGCCAGTTATTTAACCCCCATTGCTTAGTCTTTACTTCTCTTCTGCCTTAGAACCAATTCACAATATTGATTATAAAATTGAATGTAAGAGTTAATTTTTTTTATTGCCTTGAGGAATTTTGGTAGCCCCTTAGTATGTAGAGGACTTTAGTGTTCTTTGCATTATTTTTCTATTGGTTCAGACCAAAATAATTTAGTTTTAGTTTCACATATCGTCCATCATTTATACACTTTATACAGCTCATCAGAAGGCTTACTGTGACAATATTAGCTTTCATGGCTGTATTTTGATTGAGTGCCATGTCATCAAATCTTGCTATTTATTTACTTGTATGAAAATGACAAGTTCATATTATTGCTCATACTAGAAGATAGACTGTCCTCAGTGACTTCCACAATTTTTGTGATGTAATTTTTCACAAAGGTGCACATTAAAGACCTAATAGACATTATGGGAGGGTTAAAGTCTTCTCTGTAGAGGTTGTTTCCTTCTCCACTTCTTTCCTACTTCCATACCAGACTCAAAAGGTCCAAAAAGCAAAGAAATATGTAAGTGAAGATCTAAAAACTTCCCAACAGAGTTGTGCCCAAATGAAATAGCCTGCCTCATATTTAGGGAATCACTGGAGGTTTTAAAATATAGATTGGATATATAGGATAGCATTCATGCTTTGTATAAGTGTTTGTCTAGAGGCTTCTGATGTTCTTTCTACATCTGGGATTTAAATAATCACTTGAAGCTCTAAATATGGTTGTCAACCACAGGTGTGCTAACAAATGTTTAACAATCAGATCTCCAGAAAAAGTGCATATAACATACTTTTAAATTTTATATGCATTATTAACATTTCTCCATAACTTTCTTAAAACTAGATAATTGACAAAACAACAAATCATTCTAAGTGCCCTCCTCTGGCCCAGCTACTATATCCTGAGATACAGAAGCCAGAATTACCCACAGCATACAGAGATATGGCTACATTATGCATGTATTATAAGTAGAATCTTATTTCTGTTTTTTAAAATTTATCTTTAAAATTCATTCATTTATTTATTTATTTAATCTAGAATATTTTTCTATGTGTACATGAATCATGCTAATTTCCTTCCCACCTCCCACCCCCTCCATAGCCAAAAAACAATTCCACTGGGTTTTACATGTGTCACTGATCAAGATCTATTTCCATATTATAAATATTTGCACAAGAGTGATTGTTTAGAATCTATATCCCCACTCATATTCCCATCAAACCATGTGATTAAACAGTTGTTTTCCTTCTATTTCTAATTCCACAGTTCTTCCTCTGAATGTGGATAGCGTTCTTTTTTATAAGTCCCTCAGAATTGTCCTGTATCATTGCATTACTGCTAGTAGATTCTTTAAGTCGACGATCATATCATCTGCAAAGGGTGATGGTTTTAGTCTCCTCGTTTCCAATTTAATAACAATTTCTTTTTCTTCTCTGATTGCTACTGCTAGTGTTTCTAGTACAATGTTAATTATTTATTATCTATTATTAGAGGTGATAATCGGCATCCTTGTTTCACTCCTGATATTATTGGGAAGGCTTCTAATTTATTCCCATTGCAGATGATGCTTGCTGATGGTTTAAGATATATACTGTTTATTATTTTTGGGAAAGGCCCTTTTTTTCCTTTACTTTCTAATATTTTCAAAGAAATGAGTATTGTATTTTGTCAAAGGCTTTTTCTGTATCTATTGAGATAATCATGTGATTTCTGTTGTTTTGGTTGTTGTTACAGTCAATTATATGGATGGTTTTCCTAATATTAAAATATTCTTGCATTCCTGGTATAAATCCTGCCTGATCATAATGAACAATCTTCATGATAACTTGCGAGAGTCTTTTTGCTAGTATTCTATTTAAGATTTTTGCATCTATGTTCATTAAGGAGATTGGTCTGTAGTTTTCTTTTGCTGATTTTTATCTGTCTGGCTTTGTAATCAATACCATATTTGTTTCATAAAAGGAATTTGGTAAAACTCCTTCTTTGCTTATTTTGTCAAAAAGGTTGTATAGTATTGGGGTTAGTTGTTTTTTGAATGTTTGATAGAATTCACTTGTGCATCCATCTGGCCCTGGGGATTTTTTCTTAGGGAGTTCTTTAATGGTTTGTTCAATTTCTTTTTCTGATATGGGATTATTTAAGTATTCTATATTTTTTCTGTTTAGGCAATTTTTATTTTATAAATAATCATCCATATCACATAGATTGCCATACTTATTGCCATATAATAGGGCAAAATAGTTCTTAATAATTACCTTAATTTCCTCTTCATTAGAAGGGAGGTTGCCCTTTTCATTTTTGATGCTATTAATTTGGTTTTCTTCTTTCCTTTTTTAAAAAATTAGATTAATCAGTACTTTATCTATTTTATTTGTTTTTTAAAGTACCAGCTTCTAGTTTTATTTATTAATTCAATAGTTTTTTACTTTCAATTTTATTAACTTCTTTAATTTTTAGGATTTCTAACTTAGTTTTTATCTGGGAATTTTTAATTTGTTCTCTTTCTAGTTTTTTTTTAATGCTCAATTCATTGACCTCTTCCCTCCCTGATTTGTTAATATATACACTCAGGGATATAAATTTTCCCCTGAGTACTACTTTGACTGCATCTCATAGATTTTGATATGATAGTTCATCATTTTCATTCTCTTAAATGAAATTATTAATAATTTCTATGATTTTTTTCTTTAACCAATTTTGAAAAATCATATTATTTAATTTCTAATTAATTTTTGATTTGCTTCTCCATGTGTCCTTACTCATTTTTATTGCATTATAATGTGAAAAATTTTCTCTTATTATTTCTGCTCCGTTTCATTTGTTTGCCATATTTTTATGCCCTAGTACATGGGCAGTCTTTGTGAATGTACCATTTGTTGCTGAAGAGAAGGTATATTCCTTTTTGACCTAATTTATTTTTCTCCACATATCTACTAACTCTAATTTTTCTAAAATTCCATTCATATCTCTTACCTCTTTTTAATTTATTTTTTGGTTTGACTTATCTAGATCTGATAGAGGAAGGTTCAGGTCTCCCACTAGTATAGTTTTACCATCTATTTCCTTCTTCAACTTCACTAGTTTCTTGTTTTAAAATTTGGATGCTATACCATTTGGTGCATACAGGTTGAGTACTGATATTTCCTCACTGTCTATATTGCTTTTTATCAGGATGTAATTACCTTCCCTATCTCTTTGAATCTTATCTATTTTTACTTTGGCTTTGTCAGATATCATGATTGAGACTTCTGACTTTTTTCAGTTAATGCCCATAAGATTGTGCTCTAATGTCTTACCTTTACTCTCTGTGTGTCTACCTGCCTCAAGTGTGTTTCTTGTAGATAACATATGGTAGGATTTTGGTTTCTAATCCACTCTTCTATTTGTTTCCATTTTATGGGTGAGTCCATTCCATTCACATTCAGATTTATTATTACCACCTGTGTATTCCCCATTATGTTGATTTTCTGACCTATTCCTTCCCCTTCTACTTTCACTATTGCCTTCTACACCAGTGTTTTGCTTTTAATCAGTCCCCTAACCCCCTCCCTTCTTATTCCCCTCTGATTTTTCTTTAGGGTCTATTAAATTCCCTTCTCCCTCTCTTTCCCTCCCTTTTGGTACTCCCTGCCTCACTTCCCCACTTAGTTTTTCCCTCTCAACTTCCCTTTAGGGTAAGATAGAATTCAATACCTCAGTGAATCTAGATGCTCTTCCCTTTCAGAGTTGAATCCACTGAGAGTAAGGTTTAAGTATTACCTATTAGCACCTTCTTCCTCTACTTCTTATAATAGTATTCTTCCCCTCCCTCTCCCATGAACCTCTTTATGTAGTATTATTTATCCTATTTTTCTTATTCCTTCAAGATTTTCTTGGTGCCAACTTGTATTCACCACTTTCTTTTTTTACATATCACCTTAAACCACTTAGTACCCGAACCACTGCCTATGAATAATTCTTCTAACTTCTTTGATAGTTAATACAGTTTTTGAGAGTTACAAATATCATTTTTTCATATAGGAATAAACAATTTGACCTCACTGAAGCCCTTAAAATTTCCCCCCTTCTTTATTGTTTACCTTTTCATGTTTCTCTTGAATTTTGTATTTGGACATCAGATCTTTCTAATTAGTTCTGGTCTTTTCTTTAGAAATACTTGGAAATCTTCTATTTTGTTGAATGCCCAAACTTTCCCCTGGAAGTATATAGTCAGTTTTTGATGGGTAGATAATCCTTGGTTGTAGACCCAATTGTCTTGCCTTTCTGAATATCATATTCCAAGCCTTGTGGTCCTGTAGTGTGGAGGCTGCCAGACCCTGTTTAATCCTGACTACTGCCCCTTGATATCTGAATTGTCTCTTTCTGGCTTCTTGCAATCTTTTCTCCTTAGCTTGGAAGTTCTTGAATTTGGTAACTTACACTCCTGGGGATTGTATTTTGAGGATTTAATGTAGAGGGTAACCTATGGACACTTTCAATGTCTATTTTGCCCTCTTGTTCAAGAATATCAAGGCAGTTTTCTTGGATAATTTCTTGTAATATGATGTCAAGTTTTCTATTTATTTCCAGGTTTTTAGGTAGGCCTATGATTCTCAAAATGTCTCTCCATGACCTGTTTTCCAAGTCATATTCTCAATGAGATATTTCATGTTTCCTTCTAATTTGTCATTCTCTTGACTTTGCTTTATTAATTCCTGTTGTCTTGTGAAATCAGTAGCTTCTACTTGCCCAATTCTAGTTTTTAAAGACTGGGTTTCAGCTATGATCTTTTGATTTTTCTTTTTGGTTTGGTCTATCCTGCTTTTCATGGCTTTCATTTCTGGTCTTCAATTTGCTTATCATTTCATTTGATTTCTGGGTTTCTTTTTCCAAGTGGGAGATTCTGGCTTTTAAACTGTTATTTTCTTTTTGAACTATTTCCCACTTTTCTTGCCAAGTTTCTTCTTTCTCACTTGGTTCATAATCTCAAATCTGAACTCCTTAAGAGCTTGTGACCAATTTCCATTTTTTTAAGATTTGGATGTGTTTGCTTGTTTGTCATCCTCTGCTGTCTCCTCTATAGTCTGGGCTTTTTCACCTTAGAAATTATCCAGGGTCAAGGTTCTTTTCTTTTCTATTTTTTTGGTAGTTGCAGATTGTAGTTCCTGTGTGCTGGTGGCCATTTCTGTGCTAGTTTTTTTTCTTTGCTTTCCAATCAGAAGTCTGAGGATGGTAGTCAGGTCTTTATATGGAGCCATATAGTGGTTTTTGTCCTGAGGTCACTTTTTAGTCTCCACTATGCTGTGTGCACCCCCTCTATGCCCTATCTCCACACCTATTCTCCATGTTCCTCAGCCTCCTGGTGTCCCAAGTCTCAATGCTCTCTGGGGTAAGTCTGTAGTTTCCCCAGCTAGTCCTCTGAGAACCTAGTGACTGTCCTAGCCTCACTCTTACTCTGATACTATAGGTGGAATGGGGAAGGGACAATCAGCTTGTGTTTTGTGAGGAGTAATTTTACCCCCTTATAGCATGGAAATGCCCAAACCCTGCCTACCTTCAAGGCTAAGCTCTATGGAAGAGCCCCTTCAATTCTCTGATTTTGGTTTTTGTCCTTTTGAGGTGTTTTATGTTGGGAGGTGGTGAGGAAAGGAAGCCCCTTGCTCCCATACTGTGACCATCTTAGCCTGGAACTGTTATTTCTGTTTTTTAAAATGATTATTTCTCTACCCCAATATGCTGTTGGTCTTCTTGGTTGTTGATGGACCAATATACTAGTTCTCATTGGATCTTACTGAAACATTGGCAATGACATATATTTCCCATATTTTGTGCAGCTGGGAAATCTGAACAGATGATGCCAAACATAATGATAATAGCAGGCATTACTAGATCACTAAGTTTAACAAAATCCTTTCCCTTGATAGCTCTGTGAAGTAGGTTGTGTGAATACTATTACTATTCCCATTTGCCAGGGAATAAACTGAAACTCAGAGTGGTTAAGTGATCACAGTGGGTCACACAACTCATAAATTAGTTGTGAACCTATGTCTCCTGATACTAAGTGCGAAATATTATCCTCTATAACATATTGCCTCTCATCAAGCTTCCTTTTAGACTCTAGAGATTCTGGTCCTAACAAGTACCCTCAAGTCAACTAGCAATTTCTTTCCATGGTCTTGGGTTCATGAATACCCCAGAGAAGTTAAAAGCTAAGAGAGAATTCTTTGACTCTGTAACCCTGGAGGACCCTTAAGAAATGAGATATTGACATGGAATATGACCCTTGCAGTCAGGCGGAAAAAACCCTCTGAATCCATATGAACTAAATAAAAACAGCAGACCCAGCTGATACATTAGGAGAGAGTTCAGGTTGCCTTCTAGAAAATAGGGAGAGTATGGAAAGAGACCTATGAAGGGTCAAGGAGCTGAATATTGAGGATTATGGGCTCAGAGAGTGACAGAAAAATAGATGAATGATGGAAAAAAAATACCGAATGCTGGAGCTGTTTCACAAACAATGAAAGAATGTAGCCTTCCAATTTATAACAGTGGACAAAAAGGAAGTTGTGGGAAAAGAAATTAGGGTATTATGCAAGTACCTCTCAGAGAGAAGTATTGGGAGGTTCCACAAAGCCATCTGACATTTTTCAGTTTCTTTGAGAGCTGCTGGCATGAAAATCACCAGGCTGCATTGGCCATAAGGATTCCCTTCATTTGCCCTTTTAGAGCACCAGGTGACTCCCTAGGATGCTGCAGTCTAATGGAAAGAACATGGGTCTGTGGCTTCGAGACCAGGTCTAGTTTTGACTCAGTTGTTATTTTGTATGATTATAAGTTAAATTTTATTTGTGCCTTATTTTTCTTATCTATAAATGGGCTTAGTAATATCTATCAGCCTCAGGAATTATATATAGTTCTAATTTTTTAAAAGTACACACAATATGAGTCAAAAACTAAAGTTAAGAAAAGCTAATATCACAGATGACATTAAAAGTAGCTAGATAGTATTTATATAGTGTTCACTATATGCTATTGTGCTAAGTCCTTTATAAATATTACATTAGATCCTTACAATAGCCTGCTGAGGTAGATTGTATATTCTATCCCAATTTTATAGTTGAAGAAACTGGGGCAAACAGAGGTTAGCTGACTTGCCTAAAGGCACATTACTAGTAAGTATATGAGGTTAATTTTGAACTCAAGTCTTTTTGACTCCAGGATCAGTCCTCTAGTCACTGTAGTTGCAGAATTAGAGAGGTAATAGTTTCCTTAATCCTTGTGTGTGTGTGTGTAGAGAGAGAGAAAAAAAAGACAGAGAGACAGAGAGGGACAGAGAGAGAGAGAGAGAGAGAGAGAGAGAGAGAGAGAGAGAGAGAGAGAGAGAGAGAGAGAGTTGTGTTCAGATCTAAGTACCATTTTTGAGAAAAGCCATTGACAAGGAGAACATGATGTGAAGAAGAGTAGCTAGAATGGTAAAAAGAACAGAAACTATGCCATACAAGATATGGAAAAGGAACTGGAAAAACTTCAGCCAAAGAGAAGATAAGATTTGGTGTGAGGAGGTACATAGTGTGACAATGGTAACTCTCTAAGTATTTG
Source organism: Monodelphis domestica (assembly GCF_027887165.1). Classification (NCBI taxonomy): domain Eukaryota; kingdom Metazoa; phylum Chordata; class Mammalia; order Didelphimorphia; family Didelphidae; genus Monodelphis; species Monodelphis domestica. The sequence continues at coordinate 550,551,657 of NC_077227.1, read as the reverse complement.
AAGAGCCATCATGTAGCTGACAGACTATTTGTTTGGTTTGGCTATAGAGAAGAAATAGAGAACACACATTAGAAGTTTGAGAAGAAACTTTTGACTCAATAAATGGCAGAAAAAATCCAATAATTAGAAAAATACAAAATTGGAATGAGGTGCCTTGGGAGGTAATGGGTTTCCATTTCTTAGAAGTAATGAAATAGAAGCTAACTGACTGATCAAGGCATCTAAGTGATGAATAGAGTACTGAACTTAGAATCAGATGAACTTTAGTTCAACCCCTATATCAGATACTTACTAGCTACGTGATCTTCAGAATATCATAACTTCTGACTACCTTAATTTTCTCATTGGTAAAATGATGATGAAAATAGCACCTCTCTTGCAGGTTTATTGTGAATATCAAATGAAACAACATATATAAAGGGCTTGGAAATCTTATCATGCTTTATGATTGTTGCTGTTATTAATACTAGCTGTATGACTACTGACAAGTCATTTAATCTCACATAGGCTCAGTTTGATAATCTGTAAAATGGAGATAATAAAAGTACCTACCCCACAAGATTTCTGTGTGGATTGAATGATATAACCTGTGGGAGAGTGCTTTTTAAATATTAAAGCACTCTCAAAATGTTAGCTGCTATTATTTTTTAAAATATATATTATTTTGGGGACATAGGCTACCAAAACATCTGCTAGGAACAACTGAGTGAATTATCTCAGGGGAATGGAAGAAAAAAATCAATTTCATGAAATAAGGTGATAAGAGATAATACAAATAATTTCTTTATGGAACAAGAAATGAATAACTCCATCAACAAGAGAACTGATCTGAATAGCTTTGAAAATCCTTGGCTTATAAAAACTGTTTTTGCTAAAAAGAAAGTAATACTTCCTTAAGACCAAAACAAGTAGAGATGTGAGTGGAGTAAATAGTGGAGAAACAACTTTGTCCAGTAGATGACTTTGGTGAAGACTTTTCCTTATGAGAATCAAAGACATCAGGGCCTGAATTCCAGAATTGTGAATTTCCAGATCATATGAGTTTTTCTACTCATGTCCTCCAAACTATTCTTTCATGAGTTTGGCACAGTCTTCCCTATCAATATTTTACACATTTATAGGAAAACGTAAACTAGGTTTGCAAATGGAGTGCTGTGATAATTCTTCTTTTGCATTTCATTAAGAACCAATAGTACCATCTTGATGATTTATTTAGATGGGAAGCACACTGATGGGGGCTTAGCAGCTACAGTAGTGTATAATATAGCTTTCCCACTTCAGGGTTACTCTTAGTATTTTGAGAAAGAGTTATAGCCATATGGCTGATCCATTTGGAAACCACCCTCATTCTCCCAACCTGCTAGAATGTGTGCAGGTTGGGGCAAACAAGTTGGCATAAAGAAAGAAGATAGAAAAAGGAAGGTTGCTTTATACCATAAAATTCTTATCTGCAAACTAATAGTCTATCAACTACTTGATAGCCCTTAGAATACTTAGACAACTACCACAGCTACACTACACAGCTCCCCATACTGAATCTTCTTTTTGCTAAAGTTTGACTTTACGCTATCATGTTCTAAATGTTAGTCCTCTTCTCATTTCTCCTTAAACTAAAAGAAATCATCTTCTCTCAGTGATCATCAAATATATTTTGATTAACTACTATGTGAAAATCACTGTTATTCACTATAGAGACAGCAAAGAAATATAGGATACAGATCTTGCCCTCATTACCCTTCAATCTGAACAACCAGTTATAATGGAAAATGATCTTAAATTCAGACATTTACTAGAAACCACATTCTAATTCTATTGAAATTTGAAAATAGTTATAAAATTTCTTTTTTTTTGAGAAATGAAGAAAATTAAAAATAAAAAACCCCATGGCTAATATACCTGTTCAAACAGCCTGCTCCACCAATGTCCCGACCCAGAAAGGAAAGAGAGCTAGCCATGGAAGACCAATCTATTTATCTCCTGTCTACGTCAGCATGTAATGACAGGAAGTCAGTGGGCTCCTGGGAAATTAGTTCAAAGGCACAAGATTTTCAATTACACAGACCATTTTCCTGAATAGAAATACTTATTTCGGAATGGGATTTCATCAGGATGGTTAATCCCTCCATGCTACTGATGGCAGACCATCCAATTTCTCTCATCTTGTATAAGTCATGTCCATATCTTCTGCAAATGATATCGTTAATGAGTAGGGGTATTAATATAAGGTGTATACAGTACAGTACTCAAGCCATCCATTTGTTATTTCTCATTCTTCCTATATTACAAACCAATTTACTTTTCTGGATACATCATTGATGATATTCTTTATATATATATATATATTCTTATGCACAAGTAATTGTTGGTTGTACCCTGAAGCCTATTTTCTTGCACAATGAGTATTTCTAGCATGCCTTTAGAATTGTGGGATTTTGATTTTTTTAATATATGGTTTTCAATGGTTTGTAGACACACAACAGCACAGAGAAGATCTTGGTGTGGCAGTCAGTAACTTGAGTATGCTGAAAATGGTGACATATCATTTCTCAAATGAGATACCACCTGAATCTTTCCTCCTTTTTAACGCAGATATTAGTTTCTTATTCACAGGGATGGACATTGCTTTATAATTCAAAATTTTCTTTCTAAAGACCCTATTCTGATTTTCATTCAAGATTTCTTGACCCACCAACTTTCAATTTCATATTTCCCACATTATCTACAGGACATTTCTACTTAGATATTACTGTCACTTACAGCTTAGTGTGATTATAGATAAACACATATCTCACTTATTTTCTACCTTAGAATAGATATTGTATATTGGTTCTAAGGCAGAAGAATAGCAAGGGCTAGGTAATGGGGAGTAAATGACTTGTTCAAGATCACACAGCCAGGAAGTGTTTAAGGCCAAATTTGAACTTAGAACTTTCCATTTCCAAGCCTGGCTTTCCTTCCACTGAGCCACCTATCTGATCTCCCATAACTTCTTTATTTTTTTTAAACCCTTACCAAATTTGAACCTAGCACCTCCCATCACTGGGCCTGGCTCTCAATCCACTGAGCCACCCAGCTGCCCCTCCCATAACTTCTTTTTAAGGAAGACTGAATTCATCATTTTCTATGCCACAACTCTAATCTGAGTTATTATGCTCTCATGCCTTTCAAATTGCTCCATATTCTGGTCTAATTGTCTCTAAGTCTCCAAGATTCAATTCTTTACTCTAATTGCTCAGTTTCTTTCATCACCTTACTAGCAAGTATTAGAGTCATATGGTTTAAAGAGTGTGTTGGAATTGGAGTTGATGGAATTGTAATTGATTCCTGTCTTTCCCACTTATTATTTTTGTGACCTTGGTCAACTTTCCTCTTTGGATCTCAATTTCTTTATCTGTAAAATGAAGGCAGTGAACTATAAGATCTTAGAGTTCCAGTTTATCTCTGAATCTAGTAATTCCTATGAACTTTAAATATTTCTGGTTGCTGTTAATTCTAAATTCTAAAGCCCTCTGCCTAATTCACACACCTTAGCACATCTATTTTTCAATCTATCCAACCTTATTTCTTATTCCTTCCTAGGATGCACTATTCACTCTAAGTCTGGCTTTCTTACTGTGTCATGGTCACACACCTGCTTCTGTTCCTTTAACCATGCTATACTCCTTTCTGGAGTTCTTTCTTTTTTTCTTTTCTTTTTGGGCCACATCCTATTTCTCATATCTGGTTGTCTTTGAGGATGCCAGCCAACTCTAACCCCTTAGAAACATTATATATACAAATCTATACATAAGAAAGCAAAAGGAAGGAAAATGTGACATTCAGGTTAATTGTAAACTATAAAGGGAATTACTCTTAGTTTCTCATAATTAGTCCTAAATGTATGATTGAAAATCTGTTACCTTAAAAAAGAACTACATATCCCAAGAGCCCACTGACTTCCTGTCATTACGTACTTCCTGTAGGTAGAGGATAAAGGGCATGGGCTTTGGAGGCTCGGTCATTTTGATGAAGAATCAGTATTGATGGTGGTGAGTGGGGTTGCCTAAAAAATGGCTAACCAGCCATGGGCACGTGGTCTTTATTTTGTATCTTCTTTATTCCTTGATTTCTAATGATTAAGAGTCTATATATTTGCCTCACTTCCTCTCTCCTCTCTCTCTTTGCCAGCGGAGGAGTTGAGCTTGGGGTCTCTCTCTCAATGATGTTGGGTGTGACTAGAGGTGTGGTTCATGGCAGCGTTTTGACATCTTGGCGTGGGTCAGGTGAGGTCTTCCCTGAGCTTTCAGTTTAGGCTGATTCTTTTTTTTTCCTTTACTTTTCCTAAAACGCCATTCTCCTAGGAGGCCCCTCATCTCAGAGGATACCTCATGGCTGGAAGGTCTCTGAACTCCCCTTGGCTCAGACTAGGCCAGAGAAATCTTATACCCTTGCCCCTCTCTCTTCTTCATAATTCCTTCCCTCTATATTAATCAAACCACCATAAAATTCCCAAACTGACTTGAGTATTTTTATTGGGATTTTGAAATTAAATCCCTGGTGATTTATCAGTCTCAACCCTAAATTTGCACCTTACTTAAAGCTACTTGTAGTGTCTATAATACCCTATATTGTCCCACAACATTATATGTTATAAATGTTATATATATATATATATATATATACATATGTATATATATATATATATATAAATGTTATAAATACTTCTTGAATAAATTTATAAAATTTCTTTTTTTTTGAGAAATGAAGAAAGTTAAAAATAAAAATAAAAAAACTAGAGACAGTTAGGTGGCACAGTGGAGAGAATATGGGACTTGGAGACAGGAAGATCTGAATTCTAATTCTGCCTCCAACACTTAATAACCATTGGAGCCTGGGAAAATCTCATAACCTCTCTCTGCCTAATTCTCTTCATCTAGAAAATGGGGATAATAATATCGACCTGCAAGAATCATATGAGGTAATATAAAGATCACTTTGCAAATCTTAAAGTACTATACAAATATGTTATTATTAATTATTATTATTTAAATAAAATTTAGGGAGTTCAATTTATCTTTTAAGTATCCATTGATTTTGAAAATTCCTATCATAAAATTTCTTTTTACTTAAGTGTTTTTCTTATCTTTGTGATCAGAAAATTAGGAAAATAAATATCTCATGAAAAAGTCCAATCCACTTTTGAACAACTGCAAAGATTAATAATTTCTTCTTTATGTTGATCTAAAATCTGTCTTTCCTTAACACTCACTTTGTATGACAGTTCTAACACTCTCCCCCTTCCGTTTCTTGGGGTCAAGCTATAGCTGTGGTTAGAGAGAATAGAGCTAGCTAGATTTAGAGCTAGAAGAAGCCATAAAGGTCATCTTTTCTGGCCCCTTCATTTTATGTATGAGAATATCAAAGCCCAGAGAGATAAAATGATTTGCCTCATCACACATTTAGTGATTGTCAGAGCTAGGATTTAAACTTGACTCCAGACCAAGTGCTTTTTCCTCTATCCCAGGCTTCCTAACATTTTTTAAAATCATTTATCCCTTTGGCTGTTTAGAGAAACTGATGGGCCTTGCCTCAGAATATTTTTAAATATGTAAAAAATCTGAATCTAAAACAATTATACTGAAATGAATTTATCAAAATATTTTTTAAAGCAGCTTCCAGGTTGGCAGTGAGGTAGCTCAATGGATTGAGAATCAGTCTTGGAGATGCAGATAGCCCTTACCACTCTTCTGCCTTGGAACCAATTTAATATTGATTCTAAGACTTAAGGTAAAGGTTAAAAAAACAAAAATAGGTTCAAGGTACCCTGGTTATGAACTCCTGTACCACACCACATGATAGTCCCTTCTTTTACATGAAATACATACATTGGAAAATAGTTTTATGTGTCCAATAAGTAACACATACTGTTCACCTCTAGATCTATGATTCTAAGGTCTTGTTGCTTCCATTTCCTATGTTGAAAGCTTATATGGAAAGGCTTGAGCTCCCTACTCTTCAATTTGGTCATGTTTCCATTGGTCAGTATCTCTTCTAAAACAACTTGTATAGAACTGAACACAATACTCTAAAATACAGTTTGACTGGGAAAAAGAATTCTTGAAGAGGAAGAAACGATTCAAGAAGGAAACTAGAAAGCAAAGGACTCTGGGAAAACAAAGTAGACTCTAACTTGCTCTCATAGGTAGTATAAATTAAAGTATTTTTTCTCCTATATGGAGGGAGAGAAGAATTTAATTGTTCTAAATAATCAGCTTAGGAGAAAAACACCAGATAACAGAAGAAGAAACATTAGATCAGCTCATGTCACTATCACACACAAAAAAGGTGGGTGACAATCACAATGTAGCTGTGAGATTATCCACTAGAAAGAGCTCTTAAGTTAGGATGTTTCATTTGAAACCCTGTTTCTCACACTATCTGGGATATCTCAGACAAATCATTTATAGCATTGTGCCTCAGTTTCCTTATCTATAAATTGAGGAGGTTGGACTATATATCCTTTGAGGACCCTTTTAGGTATAGAGCGGTGATGCTATAACTTCTGATAAAATAAGAAAAATGATTCATTCATTCAATCAACAAACAATCCTTAATTAAGTACATGCTATGGGTCTATAATTGGGTTAGGACCTGGAGATATAAGTACAAAAGTGAAATTTTCTCTTCTTTTAAGTATCTTATAGTCATACTAAGGAATATGTGTTTGAGATGATCAGGGTAGTATTGAGGATGATGAAATAAGTTCATAGGTAAATACTGAATATGTATTGGCTCTTTACAAAATAAATAGAAAGTAATTTGGGTCCAATACTGACAACTGGGGGAAATTATAGAAGGTCCCTTAAAGTTGACAATACTTTAGTTTAAAGGGATCCAGGCATTCCAAGAAGGGAGTCCTTTCCTGACATGGAAAAATCCTGTGCAAAGATATGGCAGTGGGGAATGGAATTTTATATTAAAGAGAATAACAAACCTGCTAGTCTAACTAGAGTGTAGAGTATATAACAGGAAATAATGTATAATTTTCTAAAAAAGAGGCTGGGGTCTTATAGGTTGTGAATAAACTTCAGTGTCAAAAAAGAGATTTTTAATTTTTTTATCCTAAAGGCAAACTGGAAACTTGGTCAGTATAGTGAAAATCAGACTTGTGCTTTAGGGGAAAAAATAATTTGACAGCTGTGTGGAAAATGGATTGAAGAGAGAGCAAAGATAGATACAGGAAAACTGATAAGGGGGCTTTTGCAATAGTGTGGCTAAAAGGAGACTGAGGCTTGAGTTAGAATGTTTATGGTGTGATAGGAAGAAGGGGAAGTATATAGGAGATGATGATGAAGTAAAATTGCCTAGACTTCAGCATCTTGCTGGATATAAAGTATGAATGATAGGGAAGAGTCAAGTATGACACCTAGCTTGTACACCTAAGTGGTTGTAAGAATGGTAATGTCCCTGACAGAAATAGGGAAATTAGGAGAAGTAATGAATTAAGTGGGAAAGAAAATGAGCTCTGTTTTAGTCATGTTGAACTTGAGATGCCTATAGGACATATGAATGGACATGTCTAGCAGGCAACTGGAGATATGAGACCAGAACTCAAGAAAGAGATGAAGATACATTTGGGAATCATCTACAGAGAGGTAAAAGTTGAACTCATAGGGGAGACTTCTGAGAACATAATTTAAAATAATACATTTATTTAAATTTATAAATATATAATTTATATGTATAAATATATAAATTATTTAAATAAAATTAAACAAATAACCATAGAAATTAACTAAGTATATAGTCTGTAGTATTTAATTAGTGTGAAAAACACAGGTGTGACAAATTAGAGGATCTGAATTCTTTTCCTACCTCTTCATGACTGGAATTTATTTATGTATATATGGATCTGTACTTTTTTGCTGGTCAAGAAGTTAAACAAAGATCAGCAATTCTGTTGTTGGAATGTATGCATGAAAAGACTGGAATGTAGAACATGGTGGAGGCTTTCAACCCTGCCAGATTCACCTATTCCTTTAATTCTTTCTCCAGCTTTATTTGAATGCTAAGGAGAAACATAAGGCAATTGAGAGGTCCTTTGTCATTCCAGCTCCATCAAGTTCTGTGTGTTTGTTTTTGTTTGTGTGTGTAGTCCCCAAACTGGATTTAGGGGATGCATACTGACAGTCTGGGATTTGACAAGAGCTAAAAAGGGATTTCCTAATCCCTGGTTACATAGGTGATTGGGGCCAGGGACCTTGACTGAAAGCATGTGAGGAGTCAATTAAAAGAATAGACCTTATCTTAGCCCACATCCTCTCCTTGTTTATTTTGGCTGTCCAGACACATAAGGCTATGGTGAGCTCAGGCTACCTAGCCTCAGACTGTAAAAGGGACTGAGAGTTTTAGCCCTTGTCACCAGAAAGAAGCAGATAGCCTTGTATGTAGCTGAGAACCAGCAAAGCATAGCGGAGAGCAGAGACCAGCACAGATACCGAGGGAAATTCAGAAGCAAGATGCCTAGCACAGGCAACATAATCCTCCATAGAGGGCAGAAGAAAGCATCGCCTTGAAAGAATCAAATGACTCTATGATGTGTGATCTTTATTATTTCTTTTGATCTTCACAACAGTTCTGTGAAGTAGGTAATATTATTATCTCCATTTTATAGTTGAAGAAACTGAGGTACACAGGGATTATTAAGGAGCTTGATCAAGGTCACATAAAAAGGTGGTATGAGGTGGGGCTTGAACTCACTTCTCTGTTTACAGGTTCTCAAACAATCAGGCAATCTCAAAGTTGGAAGAGACCTCAATGATCATCTGGTTAAATCCCTTCTTCATCAACAATATCACCAATAAGTGATAATTCAATTCTCTCATGATAGGAATCCTTTATATTCCAACATGACAGTCAACTGTATTTTTTGTACAGCTCTAATTGATAGGAAATTTTTCTTTGAATTGAGCTGAAATTCATTTCGCTGTAGCTTTTGGGCCCAGAAGTGGCACAATGAACACATAAAGAATTTCCATCCTTGGTTAAAATCTGTGTCCCAACATGACCAAAAGTCTCTCAATAATCACAAGACTGGTTCTCCTGAGATTTTGTTTGTTTCAAAGTTAGGCTGATTAGTGGCTGGATGCTGAATCACAAAATCATTTTGATTCATTTGATGTTGCTGTTACACTGGTGCACTAGATACTGCTCCCTTCTAATTTTATATCTGTAAAAATAAGTATAATAAAACACACCACTTGCTACTCACAGGGATATTTATGAAGGCAAATGATCTAACATATTCAAAAGATGACTAAATTAATTAGCAGAAAGATCCTATGGATTCTAAGAACATTCATTGCAGTAGATGAAAAAATTAAATTCATATAGTACTTTAAAGATTTCAACATGCATTGCATGCATTATTTCATTTGAAACTCATAATAACCCTCTGAGATACTTATAATACCAGCATAAGCATCATTATGCCCATTTTATAGATGAGAAAATTGAAATCAGCAGCATACCTGGGTTAGGATTTCAGAGTTAGAATGTGAAACCAATTCCCTCCTGACTAACGAAAGGGATCTTTTCACTATATTACAATCCCCCCCTCCAATGAAGAAGAAGAATATTGATTTTTAACTAGCAGTGGGGCAAAATGGAAGATGCCCTGACTTTGGAAACTGGAAGAAAAACTGGGTTCCAGTTCTACCTCTGATATTACTTTCATGAGCCTCCCTGGGCCATAGTTTCCTTACCTCTAAACTAATTGACTCTGAGACTCCTTCTACCACTTGGTAATGAGTATTCCTTTTCCTGATGCTGCCTCATATCCAGCCTCTTCAGGTGAGAAGACTTCAGATTGTGGGTACTCTAGTGCCCCAAGCCTTCTATTTCCTGCTTAGTGGCACAGTGTATTTCCTGAGAAAAGGTTTTGTTGGGGCCAGGCCAGGCATCTTCCATCTGCTACAAAGCAATGATTTCCATCTATACCAGCCCAAGACATCTGCCACCCCTTTCTTCCAGCTTAGCCTCTCAAATGGCATATGGAGAACCTCCAGTATAACAAAGGGTAACCTTGCTTTCAATGTCAGGCCTCTATCTCCTGTTGTACCTATATTTTGAGGGCATAAGAGTGGGTCTCTCCATTCAATGATGAATACATTCTCCTACCTATCTGACCAGTCCTCTGTCTTTGATGGATCCCCTCTAATCATAGGTGTCCTTCTCTTCTTCCTATATTCTGCTTCATTTGATGGTCTCCTCAGCTCCCACAGATTTAATTACCATCACTATATGGCTGATTTTCAAATTTACCATTCCTACACCATTCTCTCTGCTGCCCTCCATTTTCACATTTCCAACTGCCATTTAGACATCTTGCTCTGGATGTCCAGTAGACACGTTAAACTCAATATGCCTCAAACAGAACTCATTTTCTTTCCCTCTGTGCCTCTCCTCTCTTGTTTTTCCTATTTCTGTGGAGGGTGACATCATTCTTCCAGTTCCTCAGGCTTGCAACATAGGAGTCACCCTGGGTTTCTCACTATCTTATCTCCCATGTCAAAGATGTTGCCAAGTATTGGTTTCACCTTTGCAGTATCTCTTGAATATCTCCTCTTCTCCCCTCTGACACTGCCACCACTCTAGTGAAGGCTCTCATCACCTCATGCCTTATTTTTTGCATTAGTCTTCTGATAGCTGCTAAAGTGATTTTCTTAAGATACAGCTCTCATTGTGACACCTCCCTACTTAATAAACTCGTGTCTTCCTGTCACTCCCCCCCCCCCATCTCTTTCAACAGAAATTAAGGCCTATAAAGGTAATGTCTCTCTCAGAGGAAGAAAAAAATTAAGAAGCTGATGAATGAATTCCTGAATGTCAGGTAAATCTAAGCTGTAGTACAAAAAGATAATTCAACCCAAGCTAAAATGTAGTAAAATGTTCTAGGAGTATCCATTGAAGGACAGAAGAAAAAAAGTAGAGCTTAATTAGAGTTAGAAGTATTTTTTGAGTACTGCCTTCCCTGTTTGCTAGTGGTGGGACCTTGAATTTTGAAATGGAAAGGGAATATAGACATCAACTCATCCAACTCCCTTACTTAACAGATGAAGAAACAAAGACCTCATGAAGGCAGGGACTTGCCTAATGTATCCCAGCCAGCAAATGATGAGAGTTATAATTCCAAACCAGATCATCTAATTCCAAACTCATGTTTTTTTAAATGATAATATGCTGCTTCCTTGGACAAATCCTTCTTCCTCTTGGAGCCTCAGTTTCCTCAAATTTGAAATGAGTTTTGTTTTGACGATCCTGAATATCCTTTCTAGTCCCCAAAGTTCTTTGATTCTGTGCTTTGATTTCTCAGTAGAGAAAAGTGATGAGGCTGGGGAGAGTTGAGGGAAGGTTTAAAGGTGGCTATGGAGAGGAGGAAGATGACTGCTGGCAGATTTATAGGTGCGAGGGGTCAGACTGGCAGCAAAAACTCAAAGACAGTGACAGAAGTTTCAAGGGTTCCTTTTTCCTTGGAGAAAAATGTCTGGTGGGTATGTATTTCTGCTTTCTCCTGGATGTCTGCTAGTTTCTAATTTCAGTGTTTGCGGATGACTACTATTTGCTGGTCTTTAGCTATATGATTCCTTCAAGTCCATTTGCTCATATCTGCAGCTCATTTAGACTTGTAGTGGATAACACTGGTTGCGGAAATGGGAAGGCAGTGACTTCCATACCTCAGCTTGTGAATATACCTAGTATGATTTCATGGACTTCTCCAGTTCCCCAAATTTCTTCTCTACTCTCTGATATAGGAAATGCCTTTCTGTTGATAATTAGATTAAACAATTAAAATGCAAATGATAATTTAGATAGCATGTTAGTGTGAATGAATTCAAGACCACAGTATAATAAATCAGTTATCAACAAAAGACAAATAACTGATATCAGATTCTTTTTCATTTCAATCAATTAATAAATAAGAATTTATTAAGTCCCATATATCCGGCACCATGCTTTTGTACTAAAATATATATGAAACTGTTCCTACCCTTAAGGAATTTACATTCTATGGGGAGAAACAATCTGAGCAAATATACAAAATAAATACAGAGGAACTGGTGGTGGTGGAGACAAGCTAATAACCACAGAGTCATGAAAGGTCTCATGGCAGAGGTACTTTTTAAGCTGAAGGATGGCTTGATAATTGGGGTTCTTAGAAGGTGGTAGAAAGAGGAGATGGGATGGGAAGACAAATTTCAAAGATTTTAAGAGTGACCAGGATAGGAACTATTTCCTATATGTTAGAGAATGGGAAAATACTGTGCAGTGAATAGAAGCATTATTTAGAATTTGTCGTCCTGCTTCAGGGCCACTCTGATTTATATCATTTATGTTTCTCTCCCTGTCCCTCCTCCCCATGTCATTCTCTAAGATGGCTGATTTTGTGGAAAGGTGATTTATTATCAATATAGCACAGTTAATAGAGATTGGGAAATGGAGTCAGGAAAGCTAGATTCTATTCCTGTTCCAGCCTCCTGTTAGCTATGAAACTATGGGTAAATACTTTTTTTTCTGTCTCAGCTTTGTCCTCTGTAAAATAAGGAGACTGGATGAGATGATTCCTAACTTTCTAACTCTGAAAGGTTTTGTGTTGCTTCATAGGCATATAAATGCATAACTTTGTCTACTTGTCCACAAAAATACACCTGTTGTTTTTTCATATTTAAATGTTTCTCTTGGTTTCTCCCTTCTTTGTTTTTGACATACATATCTATAACACAGTTTAGCTAGTCATAGTCTCTGCTGCTCAAAAATGTTAAGCAAATAATCCAAAGTTCTAAGCTAAGTAGCAAAAAAGGGATTTGAACCCATGTCCTCTAGACCATTTATCATTATATCATATCTCTTCCAATGATTGTGTCTTTTTCACCTGGGATGATCTCCTTCCAACTCATAGGTTAGAAATTATGTAAGCAAATGGAACTTTTCATAAAAGCATAGGATGACAGATTTAGTGAGCTAAGTTTTGTTTGGCCTTCAAATCTGTTGTAAGAAAATTGAAGGTTCGTTAAATCAAATGATAAGTTAACAGATATTTTAAAAATCACCTAAACAACTAGCACTGGAAATAAATAGAGAAAAGGTTAAAACTCCTAGTTCTGTTACTTAGCACTAAATACGTACTTATAGATTGTATTGCTCTACTAGGTATATGTGATAAACTTCTGTCTTTTCAGGCACACTCCATATGTCCAAAGGTAAAGAAGAGACCACCATTTACCTTACAGAAAGTATTTTCTCTTAAGTAGGGAGGCAGCGTGGTGGCTCAAAGGGAAAGACACAGGTCTGGGGGTCAGGAGCTCTGAGGTCTAATCCTAGTCCTCTCCGGCTGTGTGACTGTGGGGGAGTCACTTAATCTCCCTGTGCCTCAGTTTATTCATCTGTAAAATACGGAAAACAGCATAGCATCTCTTTAGTTTATTTGAGCATAAATCGGAATAAAACATTAATATCATGCTCTCTGAATTTAACTAGCAGGTTCTAGAGCCTACCAACTGCCATTAGGTATGGAAATATTCTTTCTTATATATCTAAGATCTCCTAAACTTTATCAGCCTCATGGTAAAATAAAAAGTCAGAGGCTTTGGAATCAGAAGACTTCAGTTCAAAGTAACTTATTAGCTCATATAACTTTAGGTATATAATCTACTGTTTGTGGTAGATTATAGGCCACACTTTCCTTCAGTATAAAATGAGTGTATTGAATTAAATCAGTGGTCCCCAAACTTTTCAATTATGATGCCTTTCAAATGTTAAAACATTTCACAGAATACCATATGATAGAAGTTGTACAATTAATAGGGAAAAACATGATGATAAAAAAACTTGATTTCAGAAACAGTTTAAAATTCATTTTTGTTTTAATGAACAATGGTGGTGATATGAAAAATATATGTTTGGATATATATGGGTAGTACACTTTTTGAGTCTACCAAATGTTTGCTCATTTATTATACTGATTTGCTACATATTTTGTTGAAGCTAAATGAAAATCTAAAGGAGGATGCTTAATATGCATATAGATTTACTCCTTTGCAATAGTTTTGAGTCCCTCACACGTTTCCCTATCCCATGGTTTGTAACAACTGGAATAGATGATCTCCAACGTCTTTTCCAAATGTAAGTTACTATAGACCTTTGCATCCCCATAGTTAAGACTCTACTATTGTGGTTTTCTAGGATGGATCTGGACTGGGATAAATCCTGCAACTCCTTTCCCTAGTAGTGCTACCAATTTACATCAGGTGGTTCAGTGCATCTATTAGATGATGGACAGTTCTATTGGCTGTGGGTAATTTTTATCTGCTCAAGAATGTCCAGGGTTCCTGCCTCCATCTGGGATGTTCACTTCACAAGCTGATAAGAAATTCCAGGCATCCTAGAAATGGATACTCTATGAAGGTGGGTCAAGGGGAACCAATGTTGACCTAGGTTAGTTTCAAATTAGAGCTTGTATCCTAGCTTCATCCTAGACTGATAAGATAACCCTTGAAAGGAAGGTACTTAGTTTAGTGCAGACTGTTCTGGGTCTGGAGTCAGGACGAACTAAATTCACTGGCCTCAAATAGTTACTAGCTGTGGGAGAAGTTACTTAATCTCTATTTGCCTCAGTTTCCTCAAGCGGAAGATGGGGTTAATAGCATCTACTTTTCAGCACTGTTGTGAGGATCAAATGTGATATTTATAAAGTGTTTAGCATAGTGCCTAGCACAGAGTAGGCATGTAATAAATGCTCATTTCCTTTCTCTCTTCCTTTAATAGCTTTAGAATCATATCAGACTCTTGATTGAGGAGATCCTTCCTTGCATAAATGGTTCTGAATGAAGTTGCCTATTCAATGTGATTGAAGGCTGCTGAAAAAGTATGGCAGTCTTAGTTTATTCCCCTCTTCTCCCCAAATCTCTCCCTATTTGGCTTGATAGTTAAGTGTTTCATCATAAATACTTTAGGCAAATTAGATGGAGTTTCAAAATCTGACTCAAGAAAATCATTGCAGAAGTCACATTAATAGGTCATATGATCAATTAACTGGTTTTCATCCTCAAAGTCACAAGATATAGAGTAGAGATAATGATGATTAGGATAATACAATTTTTTTTGAGGTACCACGAAGTGCAGTCATTTTGAAAATGTAGGAACAGGCTCAAAGAAATTAATTTAATTTGCCCATGGTCACAAAACTAGTAATAACAACAATGTATTTGATCAGGGAGGCAGCAGTAAAGTTTGGCTAGGATATAATTCCTGCCCTCAAGGAGCATTTTTTAAAAGTCTAAATCTAGAGTTCTTTTCCTGATGTCATATTTCCTTCAAAAAAAAAACACACCTTCTGGAGGGGAATTATATCAGAATCAGCATAGAGGCCAGCTTTCACATTAGGGAAGAACGAGATTCATGCTCTGCCTCTGAATCCATATTAGCTGTGTGATCCAGTGAAAGTTACTAAACCTCCCAAGGTCCCAGACAATTATAGAAATTACAGAACAGATGGGAATCTCCATTGGTAAAGGGAGTTTCCTCACTGGGAATTCCCACTGCCAGTATAATCACAGATCTACCCACTGATCTAATTCCAAACTAAAAATAAACTCCTGGTCATGCCATTCATTCCACAATGCCATGGGAAATTTCAAAGTTAGATGAGTAAGGAACAATATTTCCTGGGTGATGGGAGATGCCATGAGGGAGGACACAAACCTATGGGAGAGCAGATTAGGATGACAGGGCACCTAAACAGGATGGCTAGCAGGCGTCAGGGGGAAAGTATGCATCAATGTAGGTAGTTTGCAAAAAGTGATCTTTATTTTATGGTATCATATTCATTTATTTATTTATTTATTTATTTATTTATTTATTTATTTATTTATTTATTTATTTGTTTGTTTGTTTGTTTGTTCATTTATTTATTTATTTATTTCACGACCACAAGTTACTCAGAATGATGCTGTTATTTTGGCTTTACTATTTATGGCAAGGGAAACCATATGCAGTATGGTCCTATGGAAAGAGCACTAAACCTACAGAAGTAGAAGAGTCTTGTTTTTTTATATTTACTGTGTGAATCTCAGTTTCCCCATCTGTAAAATGAAAAGAGTAATATTTGTGCCAATCTGCCACAAAGGGTTACTTTGAGGAAAGCACTTTTTAAACCTTAAAAGGCTATATAAAGGTGAATTACTCATATTACCAGATTGGAGATTAAATGCTGCATCATATAAGTAACATATCAATGCTTAACTAATAGGTTGTTAGTGTGACCCTTTAGCTAAATTCTTTAGGATTGAAAAAGGGAGTGTAAGCATTATTAGACCTATTAGCCTTGATTTAAGACCTAAAAACATTTAAGTGACTTGTCTAAGGTCAAACTGGTATGTGATAATTCAGGACTTTGAACCCAGCCTGGTCTTTTGACTCCAAATCCAGCATTCTTGTCACTTATGATACCATGATTCCTTGTCTAAATCTGAACACATGGAGTTGGAATTTATACACCAGAGTTTTGGTTCCAAATTCTATACACTTGAATTAAATAGGGCACAAAATGTTTCAGGGAAATGTGAAAGATATGTGATCCTAGTTTTGGTCTAGAAGGCCACTGCTCTCTTTATCCCTTTGCTCACATGTTGAAGGCTTTCAAACAAGCTATTAAGAATTTCCCTATAAATTCTTCTTTTGCTGCTACTATATTTTCATGAAAATGTTTCTGGGATAATGAAAGCAGCACCATTTTGAGCAAAAAAAATACTCAAACTTCAAGGGAATTCATGATATAAAACCAAGTCAATTATAACCCTATATTGATGAACCTGAAGCCCTAAATCTCCAGCGGGCTTATTCTCACTACTGGTTCTAGGACACAGCTGTGTAGATATTAGCTTGGCTTACTAATAATTTGTGTTTATTTGGCACATTTATATTTGCCATGTATTTTTCACATATATGATTTGGGACTCACAACAAGGCTGTGACCTCATAGCCAATACAAATATCATTCTAATTATTTGAGTTAGGAAACTAAGGCACAGAGTGATTAAGTGAATTACTCAATTCCTCCTGCCAGTAAGTGGCAGAGATGGAACTCAAATATGGGCCTTTTAATGCCAAGTCCCTTGCTCTTTCTTTTCATTTCATTTTCATTTTTCATTTTCTTTTTTTGGCATGTCAAGCCCTTGCCCTTTCTACCATCTCTTATGTTTCTCTATATATCTGAAATCTGGAAGAATTTGATTCCTTAAACTTTTGCTTTCTCAAGCTTTTTCCCCCTCTTCATCTTTAAGGGAGTACCTTTTGGAGGGATTTTATATTTCTTTGTTTTCTAAGTTACATACCTTCTGGAGGGGCGCCATGTTAGAATGAATAGAGGCGAGCTTTCATATTCAGGAAGAACTAATTCATGCCCTGCCTCTGAACCCATATTCAGAGCAAGGTTATTGAGCCTTCCAAGGTTTAGTCTTGAGGAGACAGTTTGGTACAATGGAAAGAGATCTAGCTCTGGAGTCAGAGAGGACTTGGCTCTCTATGACATGAGTATCATTTAGCATTCCAGGACTTCAATATCCTCATCTGTAAAACAAAGGGCTTGGGTAGATGGTTTCTGAGGTACATTCAAGCTGGCTGTCGACTAACTGATGCTTTTCTCTTGAGGTCTTTAATTTCCTGTCCCAAAATTACTAGAAACACAACTCTATTGTAATTATAAGTCATGGACTTTAGATTCCCAATTTACCATGAGAATTCCAGTTTCTCACCTACAAAAAATGTGTGTATGTGTGTGTGTGTGTGTGTGTGTGTGTGTGTGTGTGTGTGTGTGTGTGTGGGAGGGAGAGAGAGAGAGAGAGATTTCCATCTTGCACATAGTTTATGGAGGCTTCATGAAATATAGGATGGAACAACAGGAAGACGAGTGAACTCTGAGTTGGAAGGCTTGGATTTGAATCCTTTGAGATCACAAGACCTAGAGACTGTCTAGGCCAGTACCGTTACTTGATGGAGGAGTGTACTTGAGAATCAGCAAGGTCACAACATTATGAAGAGTAGTCCCAGGGCTCTAGCTTCAGAGATATTGTTCGTTCATTTGCACTATGTTGTAGATTCTGCCTGGGGGAACTGGGGCAAGATTCTCTATGTCTCAATTTTCTCACCTGTAAAATAGGGTTAATATTATGCCTACCCTGGGGATCTAGTAGGGCATGTCTTGATATACATGTGTACAGGAAAAAGAGGAAGCGCAATTGTTTCATGCCATCTTGATGGACTAAAAATCTAGATATCCCCCAGCTACCTGGTGGCCCTTTAGTGGAAAATCCCTAACCACTCTTAAAGAAGAAATGAAATATAACAGACTAATTCAAGGACATGGCAAAGCAGATGGTCTCATCCACTGTTGAAACAATTATTTGTTGACCTTGCAAAAGAGACCCTTTGTAGTCTTGCCAGAATTGTTCTTTCAGTTCTGCAGTTTTGACTAAAAGGGCTTCTTTCAAAATTATAAAAATTATTTAGTAGACTCTCCTAGTCTTTGAATGGAGAATGTCTTATTCTGATAACAATTGTTTGTTCCATAGTAAATGCTCCCCCAGAAGAACTTTTCTCCCTTGAGCAACTTCCTTTTCTCTACCCTTCCTTCTCCTATGAAAAGTGTTATTTATCTGTTCTAAGTTGCAGCAGAATGTTCCTGATTTCTTGTGTATTCTAAGTAGGCCTGCAAAGTTATAAAAACCCAATCTACATCCTAAGAAACCGAAGCTGCTATCAGCTCGAGCAGTCTTCTGTATAATCCTAATACATTTCTTTGCTTTTAGTTTGGCTTCCTATCTTTGATCCACAGTCATTAGACTCCTGCTGATGGGTGAGCCAATCCCAAGAGCTTCCATTCTTTTTAGTCTAGAGAATTCCCTGACATATGAGATATGTGTGACAACACTTTGAAAATTATGCTTGTGATAGCTATCTTCTACCATTGAAGTATTTGCACATGGAAGAGGGAAAGCTTGTTCTGTTTAACCCCAGATGGAAAAGCTATAGGTGAAAATTGAAAAGAGATAAATGTGAGCTTAATGTATGCAAGAATTTCTTAAATTGGAATGGGCTGCCTCAGGGGTGCTAGGTAGCCAGAATACTGTAGAGAGGATTCTTGTTCAGGTCTAGCTTGAATTAGATGACCTCTAAGGCTTCTTCCTTCTCTGACACTCTGTAATTTTATCTACAGTTAAAAAAACAACAACCCCCCCCCCAGTCTGATAAACGCAGGTCATTCTGTATCCTTTAGAAATAAGTTGCTCTGTAAAAGCAAAGGAATGCTAAAAAAGAAGAACTGAGCAAAGTTAAGACCAACAAAGAGATAATCTTAAGCAGTGGCCAAAACTAATTTGTTCTGGGGATACAGAAAACTAAGGAAATCTTGGAAACATTACAAAATAAACAAAAGCGGACAGTGTAGAGTAAGACTACCATTACAATGGGCTTCTCATTCTGTTGACAAGAAGACAATAGGAAATGATGATTTCAGCTTTCTTATTATCTCATCATTGAGGGGTTTCACTCACTGGAAGAAATATCTTCAATGAATCTTGTGCTTTCAAAGGATGGATTTGCTGCTCACAAGCAACAATGTTATAGTGGTCTTTTTGAAAGGCATCTGTTATAAATAGCCTATGGTATTTTGAAATTTGGAAAAATTAAATGATAAATTAATAAGAGAGACAAGCGAAATATGAATCACAGCACAACAAATATTATTACCATAAATTAAATAGGACCCAGGATTCCCATTTACTGCAGCTGTGGTATTATTCAGTGGGGGGAAGGGATGGTGGGTATATTTTGTTAACAATGAAACTACAGTAGACAATGCCCTCCAAGAGAACAAATGAAAGAAATTCCAAAAGTATTCCATAAAATATTCATTGCAAATTTTCTGCCTGAGACTAGCACACAAACACTACATACACAGAAAATATCTGCATATGATTTTGGAAGGGGCTATTATTTCAGGAAGCCAACATCTCTTTTAAGGGCATGGGTAAGATTTCATTCAGTGCCGTGCTGCTGCTGCTGCTGCTGCTGCTGCTGCTGCTGCTGCTCCATCAGGGGCCCTGTGGCCTAGTCCAGGCATTTACAAATGGGCCATATTAAAGTACCAGCTAATACTACTACCATAGTTAAGAATCTGCCAGGATTTCTCCCCCCAAGCTCTTTTTTTTGCAGGTTCTGAAATTAAAACTCAGCTATAAAAATTCTCTTTGAGTTTCCTGGGAAATATATGGTCTCAGCCCTAATTTATTTCGGTTTTAATCATTCTTGAAAACTTCTGGACTTGACTATATACACATATTGAAACATATTTTTTTTTAAATGAAAAAGAATTCAAAAGATGGGCTTTACTGTAAGCATGGTAAGATATCATTTTAGGTGTCATTTAATAATTTTTTCATGCCTTCTGCAAACTATCCAATTAAACAGAAACTTGTTATTATAATATGATTAATTACTTAAAGAGAAAAAAGTTGGATCCTCTAACACTTACATGTGACATTATAATGGGGAGTATACATTTCTATACAGTCATTCCTACTCCAATGATATTAATGCAGAATATTATTCTACACCAAGAGGACCAGGGTTTGAATTCTGATTTTACTATTTCCATGTGCAGTGTCTGGCATTGGGTAGTCCTTTAGTGCTTTTTGGTAGTCACTCAACCTCAGTTTCCTTATTTGTGAAGGGTGGGTAATAATAGCAATGACTTCATAGACTTGTCATCAGGACCAAATGAAAGAATATATGTAAAATGCTTTGCAAACCCTGAAGATGCTATATAAATGCTTCCTATTCCAGCACTTTGAAAACTTTAGTAAGCTATATGGTACAAGCTACCCATTTGTATTCTATTTCTATTTTAATAATAGAATGAAATTTGGGTGGCAGCTCTGTGGATTGAGAGACAGGTCTAGAGATGGGAGGTCCTGGGGTCAAAACTAGTCTCTGGTGCTTCCTAACTGTGTGACCCTGTGCAAGTCACTTGACATCCATTGCTTAGCTTTTACTTCTCTTCCACTTTGGGATCAATACACAATATTGATTATAAGATGTAAGGTAAAAGTTATTAAAAAAAGAAAGCTGGTAATACTTAGCTTTCATACTTCCTGGACAATTTGGATAAGCATAACAACAACAACAACAACAACAATATATAGATATTGCCATTGTGACTTTCAAAGTGTTTTTCGCTAAAACCATCCTTTGTTGTTCTGGTATGGAGTTCATGAAGGTTGTCACTGGGGTGAAAGGCAGAGAAGTCCTGAACTGTATCGTGGGCTAAGTGTTTGTTAGTCTAGATGAGTTTGCAGTCCCAGGATCAGCATAGTCAGGCAAGGAGATGCTCATTAGGAGTTCGGAGACTAGTTAATAAATGTTTTTAGTCACAGAAATTCATGAAAAAGTCTAGATGGTTTTCAGGGTTGTGATGTATGTTGGAAGAGGGAAGAAGGACCTGAGCTGATGAAATGACAGCTATTTTTAGGTACTAAATTTTTCTTCATGTGCAGAATATAAAAACAATATGATAAAAATTAAAACAATATGAAATTGGTTTCTACAAAGCCTTCTTCATCTTTCCATAGAAGTATAGATACGGATAAGGAAATTGAGGCATGGAGGGGGTAAGCTGCATATGCCTAATATCACAGACCTCCTTATTGGTAGAATCTAGGCTAAAAGATAGAACTTTTGACTTCTGGTCCAGTGCTTTTATTATAGCACCAAGTTGCCTCCCTTTATCTACTGGAATGACATTAAGTACAAAATTTGGCCCAAAGGGGACAGGAATAGCTTTTATAATTATATTTGTAGACATATATGGAATTTCTCCAATCTGTAGCCTAAGAGTTGGGTAGAGTACCCACCATCCAGTAAGTACTTAACAAATGTTTGTTCATTTGTTTATTGATTCAACATAGGTGATGAGAAGACTTGGTACATGCCTGATAGTCCTGCTTTGAAAACTAGATTTAAACATTTTACTATTTTTTGTTACTCCTAGTCTTAATTTTCTCAAACTCTTTGGGAAAGTAAGGAATGAAAAAGGCTGACTCTAGATAAAGGGAGCAGATAGGATAGTGACATACATTTAAACAATGGGCAAAAAAAAATCTCAACAAAAATCAAATAAAACCAGATCTTGCAAAAGGTCAAACCCCCAATCCACAATTCTCTGAAATGTCTTTTCCAGAAATCCCAGCAAACGTGTATGTATTGATCAATTTCTCTCCCTACAAGGGCATCCACTGCCATAGCTGCCCGGGTGGATCAGTCATGTGCATGAATGTGATGGGAACAGGAACAGGATGATGAGAAAATGTATACAAAGTGCTTTTTAGACTTTAAAGCACTGTATAAATATTAACTATTATTATCATTATTGGTGTTAATAAATGAGAATAAGGAAGAAGGAAAAGAAGGATATGTACTTAGAAATCAGAGTAGCAATGACTTTTAGGTACTCAGTCTAATAAATTCCGCTTTCAAAGGTAGTGAGTACATTTTCACAATAAAACCCTCATAATTCTTTTCTTCCAGTTGGGACTGTGTCTTATCTCAAGGTTTTTTCCTTTATAGCAGTATTTTGCCCACAGTAAATGCTTATTAAATTATTACGGCACTGAAATGAATTTACAAAGGACAATAGTTGCCAGCATGTCTATTCACATATTTGAACTATAAAATACTATCTGTACTCCATAAAGACAGATACTTAAATTTTTTTTTAGATTTTTATCTTCTATCTTAGAATCGATACAAGCATTGGTTCAAAGGCAAAAGAGTGGTAAGGACTAGATAATTGAAGTTAAGTTACTTTCTCAGGGTCACACAGCTAGGAAGAGCCCAAGATTGGATTTAAACCTAGGTCCACCCAACTCCAGGCCTGACCCTTTATCCATTGAGCCAACTACCTGCCCCTTTAAAGACAGATTCTTGACTGGCATTTAGGAAAAAAGGCTTTAAATTCTTCTTCCATCAGTAGAGATGGATTTTTGTGGAAACATGCATAGATTTATAAGTTCCACTTGTAACCAGTGGGAGACATCTGCTCACTGCTAGTCGCCTCATTCCTGATTGCTATATTTAGTGTCATCTGCCTTCTGCAGTAGCTTGGTTGTGGAGCTCCCACCAAT
Organism: Monodelphis domestica; assembly: GCF_027887165.1. Classification (NCBI taxonomy): domain Eukaryota; kingdom Metazoa; phylum Chordata; class Mammalia; order Didelphimorphia; family Didelphidae; genus Monodelphis; species Monodelphis domestica. Next base: position 550,528,444 of record NC_077227.1, on the reverse strand, counting down.
CTTAAGCATTCTCCAAACTGTAGGGCCATTGACTTTTCCTTGAGCCTTTTCTTCTCAGAGCCTACTGAAGAAAAGTGTGTGGGAAGGTCAGAGATATTTACTCAGCTATGAAAAACACACTAGGGTCTATTTGCCACAACCTGTCTCCTGGGGGATTGTCAGTTGTAAGTGTTTCAGGCAAGGTTCCTGCTCTGAGTCTACTCCTTGGGCAGCCAACACAGACTGGACTCCACAAGTCCTTGCTCGGGGAACCCTGGCTAAGGTGCCTCTAGAAAAGCACAAGCAGAGGATTTTCCTTTTTAGACCTACCCTCCCACTCGACAGACCTACCACAATGATTCAAAACAGTATTTACTTTCTCTCTGTTATGTCAGCTTAATCTTTAGTAATTGTTCTGATTCAGTCTTTTTCCAGGGCTCAACAATAAACTACTACATTTTGATTTCTGTATGCCTGGTACAGTCTATGCTAGCCTGCTACCACATAGTAGGCACTTTTTAAACATGCCTGGAATTGAATGATCCTCTTTATGCCTTCCTAGGCACCTGTCATCTGGATTTTCTGCAAGTTTCAAGTTTGCCCCCTGAGAACTCACCCTGAAGAAGTTCCAGACACACCTGTTCTGGAATGAACAAAAGACCTTGAAGTGTTTGGTGACCCCAGTTTGAGTGGGACTGCAAGGCAGAGTCAAGGTTGAGGACCTTATTTCTCTTAGTAGCTTCTCCCTGGTATTAGAGTCCTCTCTCAGGAAGCCCAGCTCTTGGTTTGACCTTTTCCTTTTATATTCATTATAACTGACCATTCCCTGATGCCCCAGCTGCTGGCTGCAGCCTGTCTATGCATGTCAGCTGTACAAGTTCTCCAGAGAGCATAAAAGACCCCCAAGTTCTGTCACTCTTTGAAGAATCATCTAGCACAGTGCATTCTCCCAGAGATACAGTTTCCAGAGTCCCAGAGCCCTTGGCTTTGTGTGGTTTTTAGGCAACTGACTCTTCATGGAGGCCAAAACAGAACACTTACCTGATTAAAGACTTGGTTTTTACTGACTGCTTTGTTGTTCTGTGTTATTTCCAAGTTAACACACCCAATACCATGTTCTACCTATGGTAGGAGCTAATTGACTGAAAGAGATGAAGGCTAGGGAGGGCTAATCAGTTTCAGGATGACACAGGCAGGAAAAATAAGCAGATAGTTAGGTGGTACGGTGGGTTAAAGTGCTGGGCTTGGAAGAAGAGAATGAGATCCAATCAGGCTCAGACACCAGTTGTGGAAACCTGCGTAATCACCACTCAGGGCCTTAGGTTCCACATCTGGAAAATGGGGATTATAAATCACATGCCTTCCAGGGTGAGTAGAAGAATCTCTAAAATAACATATGCAAAGTGTTTTGCAACCTCAAATGCTAGCTAGCTCCTCTCTAAAAGCTAGCTATTATTAGTGTGAAACACTGGATATTTCAGGGGGACACCAGAAGGAATCAGTATTTTCAACAAACACTCCATAGGATCTGTTGTGGAATTTTGCCTTGGACTGACTGACTGACTGACTGACTGACTCCTGGAGGTGACCTGCTCGAGGTCCTCAGGACAACTCAAATTCCCCGGCAGATTAATATTCAGCAGCGTTGGCATCCTTAGGCACAGATGACAGAGAGGAGGTGGTTTTCCCTCCCACTCATTCTACCCAGTTTTATCTTGATTGCAAGTACTCAGAATCACAGGGTAACTCTTCCAGGAAAGTAGATGCTAACCCTGCTGGCCTGGCTGGTTGCCAAAGAGGGTAATTAAATTCTGCCTACCTGACATGCTCCTACCATTTTTTTTGTCTCTTTTGCAGAGTGCTCTGTGCTGGCTGAAGGAGCCGGCCTAGTTGCCATGTGCTCAGTTAAAGAGCTGCTCCATGCTACCCCAGAGGCAAGTGCATTTCAAGGGGTGCCTGAATTATTCCCATATAAACTGCTTAATATACGTGTTAGTCCAAGAAATATGGGTTAAACACATCCCCTTATTTCATCCAGTGGGGATTCAACATATCACTAAGAGGTAGGAAAAGCTTTTTCCATCCCCTCCTGTATCTTTGCACCAAACTTATCTTATAAATAATACCAAACTGTGAAGAAGGCCCAGCTCAACAATGCATAGCCTCACTGAACTTTTAAAATAAAAATAAACATATTTGAAAGGCAGCTCAGTGCATTATAACTGCTCTCCTTTCATTTTTCCCTGGGGCCAGCTGTGTAGGAATTACGTTTTTCTCTTGAACAGTTGGTGAGAGTTCAGCTGCCTTATATCTAGTGGCGGAGCATGGATTTAATACTTTAATAATCAGCTGCTGTACTTCTATACCACCTTCTATCTGAGAATCTCCAAATTCTATACAGCAATGAATTAATTAATCCTCCTTGCCCCGTGGGCACTGAATAAACATTAGAACATACCCTTTGCATTTGAAGAAACTCCCACAAGGGAAATGTAATCTTCAAAGGAAAAGGGATATTATGTAAAGTTATAGAAATAGATGTGGAACAGAGGAACAAGCATTCATTTATTCCTTCCATTACTCCATTCATTTATTTCTTCCACAGACTTTTATTAAGTTTCTAGTGGGTAAAAGGCACAGTTCTAGGTGCAATGGGGTTCATCATAATGAAAAAAGCATATCTGCTCATCTCAGGGAACATACAATCAAAGAGGAGAGATGATACATGCATACAGATTAGATTAGACATAAAATCCTATCCTTCCTTACTTTGAGGATCTGTGATTTCATGAATTCTCCCTTCATACATGGAGATTGCAGACTCTCCATCTCTTACCAGAGAGTTCTATGAATTGCCATGAAATTCATCATGCCAAAGCCAAAAGGGAATGAGCCTTTCTGAACCTAGCAAAGCTAGGGGTTGTAGGCAGATGCTGAATCCTTCAATAGGCTTATGCTAGAAGCTTCTTCACCTTGGTGGGATATATGAGAGCTTGTGCTTAGCTGGCATCCTCTCTGAGAACCAAAATAAGTCCCTTGTTATGATGAGGCATATGAGGATAACCTGAGTAAAGGAAACTACCTGTGAAACTACCTAGTATTTACTTTGTGGATATTTTGTACATATCTATATGCAAGTATATTGGCACATGTCTGCAACAACAGAATGTAAGGTCTTTGGGGTCAGGGACTGATTTCATTTTTTTGTTTTTGCATTCCAAGAGCCTTGTATTGTGCCTTACATATGGCAGTCAACGACTAAAAAATGCTTGTTGAATGAAAAAAATGGATAATCATAAGAAGAAAGAGAATGTGACAGAGATCTTCAATCACTTTAAAAAAAGATAATGGAAATGCTTCAGTACGAATCACTCCAAAGAAAGTTTATTTTTGTTTTAGTCTAAGAATATGCCAAGACGAAAGAATTTTTGACAGGTGCAGGTGAAGTTTATGAATGTCATGACTACTGGATGGAGGTGGTGTTTCCTAATTTTCAAGAGAAGACCAAACAAATATAAATTGCTAAGAGTTTGAGAATTTTGAGTATAATTTTACATATTCTATATTCTTTACCTTAGCATATGTGCCATTTATTTTTATCTGTAAATTAAACAATAAAAGATAGATGGAGAACTTATATTCTTTTTGGTTTGAATGAAGTTGAATATTAGTGCCTCTTTTAAAACAAGGCGGTAGTACTGGAGAAAGAGGCCGAGTCCTGGTGACTACAGCGGTCTCATGAGTCTTTGCACCTTCTGCTTCCTCAAACACAGCCCATGGCTTCTATGAGCTATTCTGCTGAGGACCTAGGTTTCCATGGAAATGAGTGGGAATCTCAGTGCAAGGAAAAATATCCCAACATTTTGCACCATGGCACTATATTTTAGAATAGCTTATCAGGAGGGAACAAGCAGAGAAAGCAAAAACTACAAAGAAAACACTAGACAAAGATAAAATCATTTACAATGAAATATTTGATAGTGATTTTCCCATTGATAAGAAAAATAAAGGAACAAAGATATACTTGTCTGCACATGGCTAGGTATTTATACTTATTCATACTATGTTTATGAAAATATGTTTTGAAATCACCAAGGACCGGCCATTATGCAATTCTAAAGTGGTTGGATTCACCCTCTCGTCAATCATGGGCATTGCAACCTGACAGCAAATCAACCAGGTTATGTCTAATTAAAGCACAGCCTAATTTTCCTAGTATTGATTTCACTACACAGATGGTGAATTAAAAAGCATCTACCTGCTTAAATTACAATTTAAACGATGTGTGATATTAAAATCTTGCTAATAATTATGTCCAAAGGCCCAGCAACAGCTGTGCTTTCCTTCCCCTTCTAAATAGGGTATATTCCATTTACATCATTATACACTGCCATAAGAGAGGGTTCACTATGAGTTGTTGTCATCAGTATTCCATAGTTGTTTGGGTTATTATTTTATTCATTGAACCATTGAATGACAGACGTAGAAAGGACCTTAGAGAACATCTCCTCCAACCTCTCCATTTATAGTGAAGAAAACCAAAGCTCAGGAATGAGAGGTGACTTACTTAAAATAACATCTATTGCAGAGAACACAAAGTTATTGAATTAAAACCCAGACTTCTTTCAATTTCTATTTCCTGACTTCATAAAGAGTTCTGAAATTTGAAGGAAGATTGAACATGCTTTTTAGAGACATCTATAAACATAGCAACATATGCTGCTTTGGCTAAATAGATACAGTTAATGCTTAAGGATGCTTGTCATCTAAGTAGATGGTTGGTAATACTTTGTTTATAATAATATTAGAACTTTTTGTTTACTTCTTTGTGCTACTGTGCTAACATTCATCATAATTCAGAGTTTAGATTTCAACCATAGAATTATTATATGTGTATGATGTATACAATTAATAATATCAAAGGAACATTACAGAGAGTTAGGCATAGACATACTGCTAAGTAATGAGTCAAGACCTCATTTACCTTTTGATAAATACACTTTGCATCTTCTTAGTTGAGAATAGTATTACCATCCCTACAGATTCCATTTTCACATGAACTCTCTCTCTCTCACACAAAATCTATGGCCTTTAACATTTTTGCTGCAATATAGTTAACTAGTGGCTCCTGACTTCTTAATACTCCAAAATTTAAAGGGATTCTCCTATGAGAATCCTTAATGTACATCAAAGATGATCACTGCATCTTATAATATATGATTCTGGAATTTTCACCAAATTTATTCCCTCACAAAATTTCAGATATAATAATAATAAGAACATTGATATAGTGCTTACTAGATATCACAACAGTTTCAAGTGCTTTATAATTTTGTAATCTGATCCTTATGGCATTCCTGGAGGTATTATTATCCCTATTTCATAAATGAGGAAATTAAAGAAAATGGAAGTTAAATGACTGGCTTGGTCTCACAGCTAATAAGTATCTGAGATTGGATTTGAACTCAGGTCTTCCTAATTTTAGCCTAGGCACTCTATTCACTGTATCACTTAACCACCAAGGTGGAACAACAGACCTCAGTGATCCTCTTGTACTGTTCACAGAACCAAATAAAAATTCCCTCTATAATATTTGATAAGAGTTCATTTCTCCTCTGTGTGATTAATTCTTATGATGGAGAACTTACCTCTCCAGAGTCACTAGTGCATTTTTGAGTAGCACTAGCTATTAAGAAGTTTCCCTTTATGCTGCATTAAGATCCTTCCCTGAATCTTCTACCTGTTCTGTCTCTTGAGATCAAGAATAATTACTCTAATTTCATCTTCCACAAAGATGACTATCCTATTCTCCCAAGTCTTTTCTTCTCTAGTTCCTTCAGCTGGTGTCATATAGCATGTTCTTCAGTCCTTTTAACACACTTGTTGCTTCCCACTGGACATTTCCCAATGCCTTTCCTAAAACATGGTATCCAGATTTGGACAAAGTACTGTAGATGTGGTTTGAGCAGGCCGAGTACTACAGGATGGTATAGTTTAATTTTTTTCTTCCCCATACATGTTGATACAATTTTCAGTAATTGTCATCTGACATTTTGTGACCAAAGTTCTCTCTCCCCCTTATTTTCCTTCCCCCTCTCCAAGATGGCAGATAATGTGATGTGGATGGTACCTGTGTTATCATCACACAATTCATATTTCTATGTTTATAATAATGTGGAAGAAGACATATTGCCTAGACTAGAGAAAAGTTTGTGGAGGAAATAAGATGAAGAATGGTATGCTTTGGCAGAATATTTTGACTGTAGTATCACAATACTGACTCATATTGTTCTTAATTTCTATAAAACCTCCAGGTATTTCTACATGGACTAGATAGTGCTTAGCGATAGCTCTTCTATTTTTGATTAATTTATTTTGGGGCAACTTATTTATTTTGTTGGTGACTTCCCTCCTCTAGATTTAAGTAAAGTTTACTTGTTTTAAAATAAAAAAACACTCTGTGCCTGTATGAGAATTTGGACAACCAAAGTATGTCAGAGTTGGATAGAAGCTTAGCGATTAGCTCCTCTGCCACAGATGAGGACCAAGAGGGAGAGCTGATTAGCCCAAGGTATCACAGTCAGGTAGTTGGCAGAGCCAGGACTGCAACTTAGATCTCTTGAGTCCTATCTCATGGCTGCTTTTGCTTAATTGTGGATTAGTGCAAATTCTGTAAAAAGCTTGGGCGATGCCCAATATCATTACTGATTGAAGTCAGGAAAAGGGGTTTGAGTACCAGACCAGGCCTATGACTGCCTCAGTCTATTTTTCACTGAATTCCAAAAATAAAAACAAATGTCTCTTGGTTTCTTCTTTTTAATTATCATTAACCTCCCACAGACAAACCAGGGTTGAATTCAAGGGCTTTGATTCAACTCAATTAATATTTGCAACTAACAGACGGTTTGACAGGAGGCATCTCAGAGACAGAGTCAATTAGGAGACCTTGCTTAGTTTGGGGCCTGGATGTTGTACGACCCAGGGCAAGTCATATAAATTTGGACCAGTTAGACAATTATATAATAACTTGTTAGGGAACAGGATTTGGTTCTAGTTTAATTTAATAGCATGAGATTGAAATATTTCACTACTAAAATAATATCTAAGTTTCATTATTATTATTATTATTATTTTAAAACCCTCACCTTCTGTCTTAGAATCAATACTATGAACAGATTCCAAGGCAGAGGAATGGTAAGGACTTGGCAATGGGAATTAAATGACTTGCCCAGGGTCACATAGCTAGGAAGTGTCTGAGGCCAGATAAATTTCATCATTATTAATAATGTTTTCCTTCTTAAAAATTGATCCTTTCTCTCTTTAAAAAATTCTCTTCTTTCAATGAGTCTATAATACTACTTATGGGATAAAATCCATATGGGTAAGTCCATATCTGTAAAATTTCCTGGTTTGTAGGACAGAATGATTTATCCTGGAATAAAAAGGTTTTCCACAATTTGGCTCTGAAATACTTTTCAAGATTTAGAGTCAGGGTTGGAAAAGCCCCCAAAGATCTCTCAAAGGTCACTCATTTTAGCAGCCAAACCAAAGTATGAATCTTTTCCATAGCACAGTCAAAAAGTGATCTGTGAGCTGCTACTTAAATACCTATAGTGACGAGGAAGTCATTACCTTTTCTCCATTATTTCTCCCTATCAATTGACTGATTTTTTGACACTATATTGACACTATATCCCAAATAGACTGCTGGTTTCTAGGAATATGAAACAGTTTTTGACCTCAAGGAACTAATCATGTACACAGAGAAGGGTACATATAAAATCTTTATGAATTAAATATAATTCTGGGGGCTAAGCATTAGTAAGTAGGGGATCAGGAAAGGCTTCCTAGAGGAGGAGGTGCTTCAACTGAACTCTGAAGGATGTTAGAAGTTTTCAGAGGACCTAAAAGGTAGAGGTAGGGAGGATTTTAGATACGGGGAGAGACTTTGAAAAAGTATAGAAATAGGAAATGAAATACTGGGTATAATAAAAGTTAGCATTTATATAACACTTTAAGGTTTGCATAGCACTTTGCATTTGTTACCTTATTTGATCCTCATAGTAATCCTGTGAGGGAGTTGCTATTATCAAACTATTTTAGGATCTTTGCCAAGAAAACCCCAAAGTTGGACATGACCGAGACAACATAATATCATTATAAGCTCTTTAGGGTTCGACATAAAATACTTTATGTCATTGATCCCAGTTAATTCTGGGACTTAAATGTTAATATGATTCCCATTTTACAAAGGAGGAAAGTGAGGGAGCGAGAGGTTAAGACTTGTCTAGGGTCACTCAGTAAGTCTGGGGCCAGGTTCTCCTTCCTCCAAGTCTTGCACTCACCATTGCACCACCTAGCTGCTCTAATACAAGTTTACATATATATCTATATATCCTCAGAATCGAGTGCTTCAAAGAGAGGAACTGAGTCTTTTATTGCTTTGTATCTCCATTAGTAGGTGGCATGGAGTCTTGCATGCAGAAAGAAATCAATACAAATATAATTTTTTTTTTACTTTCTCTCCCTCTTCTCTATTTTCCCCCAAGCTGTTTGGAAATATTGATGGCTGGCTACCTTTCTCTTTGTGGAAGAAGAGGAATAAACAGGTGAGCATGGAAGAGAAACAAAAGCACAGACACCACGAACAGCTGCAATTGGTTCCCTGGGTATCTGTGTCTCTAATGTTTGGTCTCCCCAACCCGACTAGTCCTTACTTAAGAGAATAAACCTATCTGATATTTCTCTTACAACTCTTATCCTTGTGGGCACTGTGGCATAATGAAGATAACACTGTACATGGAGAAGAAAAAAAAAACCTTTAAAGTTCTGAATCAGCTTTGTTAGTATGGGTGAATTACTGGGTGGAAAGATTTCCAGATTGAAAGTCAAAGGACCTGGGTTAGATTTCTGGTCTCACCATTTATGCCCTGGGAGACTGTGGACAAGCTGAATCACTTTTATGAAAATCAGCAAATTGAGCAACATTGCCCTAGATGATCCCAAAGGCCTCCCCCTTTAAGTTCCATACATTTATAGTTAATTCAATAAACTAAATCTTTACAATTTAATTTCCTCATCTGTGAAATGGGAATTATGGTAATAATACCTACACTTCCAAACTTATAAGGCAATTGTGGAACAAGTTTTTTGTAAACTTTAAAATACTATGGAAAAATGAATTATTGAAATGAAATACTTATAACAAAGCACCCATGACGTAGCAGGTATTTAATTAATTTTTATTTTCTGATTGATCTGTGTGCTGTAAAGCAACATAGCTAAAATGATTGATTCTCTTAAAATGATCAGAAAGGTTATTTGCTGAAAAACAGTACCATGGTATGATATTCTTATATATACCCACATGTAGATGGGGTAGATTTTTAATTTCTTATACTTTAACTAGGGATAGTTTCTTTTTCTCTGAGGAATTTAGAGAAACAAATACATAGCAACTTTCTGAATAGAGAAATGCTAACCAGAAAACCTGAGCTGTTGGAAAATACAGAACTGGTTCAGTTTGTGTGGCCTGTCCCTTCCCTTTTAATTTTGCCAATAACTAATATTTATTAGCCTTTTGTCCTTCCCACTCTCCTTCTCCCAAAGGCAGTGGTCCACCTCCCCTAGTCCTTAAAACTGCAGATTTCTTAGAATAAAATTAAATATGCTGTTTATTTAGATTTCCACCCTTCCTCCAATATACACACATATAACTTCCCCCTTCCCAAGTCAGTTTGGCCTCTGGTTACCTCAGAATGAATAAAATGACTCAAGAAAAGAATGTATTTGCTGCCTGCCTTGTAAAGGACTGCCAGTAAATAAAGTGGGGGCCAAGCAAGGAAAATAGGAAAAACCATTGTCCTTGCTTTCACTCTCAGAGACCAATTAAGCTGATTGTAGAGAATGCAATTTATCATCTGCTAGGATACAAATACAGTTTGATTGTCTGGGACAAATTTATGTACCCTATAACCCTTTGGCTGCCCTCCTAGCTGATCAACATTAGAGACGGAGAAATATTATTCACTATTGTCTAGCCACTGGTTGTGGCAGGAGAGGCTACATTCTTTGATGAGGTGAAGCAGATTCCTGGAATCTTTAGATTCAGATTCCAGCTGAAATATGAAGCAAGACATTTAGGGAATGACACAGGGAGACAAACACTTTGGATTAAATTCTAGATATAACAAAGCATAATCTAATCCACAAAGTTTTCCCTTCTAACCACGCTACCATTTGCATTTTTAAAAGGAAACAATAATAATAACATATCCTTCCAGAGTGCTTTTAGGTTTATGAAAGTACTAAGTAATGTATCATTTCATCCCTTTTACAGATGATGAAGCTGAGGCTGGGGAAGGGGACGTCATTTCATTTGCCCGTTGTCACAATTTAATGTCAGAGATAGGATTTGAATTCAGGCATTCATTCTCAAGTTCAAGTTTGTTTCAGCGACTGGACAATGTTTGGGGTTGCAGATGGAATGGGCAAAAAGGCTCCTTAGAGGAGAAAGCATGTCCCAGGACTTTGGGGCCAGAGTCACTTTTTGTTAGTTCTTGCCTTGCTTTTTATCATTAATTTTAAACTGTCTATAGGATCCTGTTGATGTTTAGAAATTCCATAAAAGGGTCACACTTTTAATGAATTTTATATATCTTCCATATATGTCTTTGTATGGGTATGTGTTTATATACACATGTAATTAAATACATAAATGTATACATATTTACAAATATACCTTATATATGTAAGTAACACCAGCTGACAACATCTTTCTCCCCCCTACCCTGGAAAATCTATGCCAATTCTCCCTAGACATCAGACCTTACCTATGGACCTATATTTAAATATCTTTGTTAAATACACTTAGCACAATCCTGAAACATAAAAGAGGCTATATAATTATTTATTGCCTTCTCTTTTACCATCTGTTAGTTTGTAATATTTAAATATTTCATTTACTTTCTTTTTTATATGTATGTTTGAATACATATGTATATGTATATAAATTTATGTGTGCAAGTCTGTACTGTGTCCCATTAGGAAAGAGGTTCCTTGAAGACAGGGCTGCTTTCACCTTTTTTGTAGTCACAGGGTTTGACACACACTTTATTAAGTGCTAAATAACTACTTGCTTATTGATTGATTGATTCATTGAAGGAAAGTGACTTGTTTTACTCCTTGGCTTAAGACCTTCCATAGAGTCACTTGTTCTTTGCTTGTATTCTTCTTTTTTCAGTAAAAGACCAGGGTAAATTTCTAAATCTGACCCAATTTTTAAATTTAAGGACTTTTTCCCACCTCCAATCTCTTCTTGCTGTCCTATTAAAAATTCTATTCAACTAAGGAATGGTGATGGGTACAGAAGAAAGGAATATCTGGTTAGGAAAAGTTAAGTCTTTGTAGAGAGAGAATTGCAGAATTATTCAAAGCATTGTGCCTTTGCTTCAGTATCCTAGCCAACAGGAGGCTGGAGAATAGAGCAAATTGTCAGAGAATCATGAGGTTATAGTAGACTTAACATAGGTGCCTAGCCAATCCCTTTGCCTCTAAGGAAAATTATCTCCTGACAGCTGAAGAGTTATTGAGTTTGCAAACAAAACCAGAGTTGGTAATGCTACTTTCTGCCTTGACAACTCAATTTAGTATTCAATAATTCTCATTGTAAGGCAGTTCCATTTTACCTAACCTAAATCCCTCATGTTGCTTGTGAAGCAAATTGTGAAAATTTTGTCCTTTTTCTTGACTAAATAAGCTTTTGCATATTTGGTGACCATCTCTAAATGTCCTCCATGTTGTTTTATTCTTTGACTAAGATAAATTTGGGGAACATAACAGTAATGATCATTCTATGTGCTAATATAGTTATATATATATATGTTTATAGTTCACATGTATGTGAACAAAGAAAACAACTTACATGGCCCTAGGCAAGTCATGTAACTTTTTTTTTTTTGGCATCTTGGTTTCTTATTTAGGGGCTATAATAGGTAGAGTATTATACCTAAAATCAGGATTCATCTTCCAGAGTTAAAACCTGACCTTAGACACTTAGGAGCTATGTGACTCTGGGCAAATCACTTTACTCTATTTGTCTCAGTTTCCTCATTTGTAAAAGGAGCTGGAAACAGCTCCAGTATCTCTGTCAAAGAAACTCTAAATGGGCCCATGAAGAGTTGTACATACCTGAAAGTGACTGAATAAACAGTAACAGGCTGCCTTATAGTTCTAAATCTATGATCTTATGATACTCCTTCAAAATAATAAGAAAAATGTTTTTTATAATAAAAATATGCCAATAACAAGAAAAATATTTATTTAAAAGTTGCCCTGTTCATAATTACTGGCATCACTTAAGTAAAAATGTTATTTTGCATTTTGCCACAAATGATGTGTTTCTTTTTTACCCTAAATGACATAAGGGCAGATGCCATTTCCATCTTGCACAAATTTATTTCACCAGAAAACGTCTGAAATTCCACATCATTAAAGATACAGGGTATGTTAAAAACCTTTATATTTATACTTGATAACACTTCATCGTAATGTTTCAGTGGTTATCACCACTGCATTAATAGCCACATACTAATTTCTGAGAGGCACTGTCTTAGGAGTAGAAAATGGACTAAGAACTCAGGGTTTCTAGTTCTAAGGCTCCCATCAGTGTGACCTCAGGCAAATCACTTAACTTTATTTAACTACCTTGACTTCCTCCATTAGCTATAAAGGGGATGCCCTAGAAGGTTAGTTAAACAGGTTGATGAACAAGTAGGTCTTAGACTTCTAATGATAAATTTGTTCTCACTGTTTCCATGACAATTCCATATGTCTGCATTTACTCATTATACACAGGATTGCTTTCCAAAATGGAAGAGATTTTTAATGTGAGGATAGGGTTGGGTTTTCCTTCCTTTCAGTAGGTTAGAAGGATATTATTCATTTTTCATATCCAACTTATGACCTATCTTGCCCCCATTCATTTTGGCTCTGTTGATTTTAAAATAATTTTAAAATTGTTTGATTTAGGGGTTGTATAATATAATGGTAAGAATCCTTCATGTTCACTCTAAGACACAGTATTTTTATGACATGAATGAATCCTAATGATGCAGATCATCCATGAAACATTACAGTGAAACATTTTTATTTACACTTGTTAATGCTATGTTAACAAGTATAGAATTATTAGATTTTTGGAATTCTTAAAAAGGTGTAGGAAACCTGACTTCAAGACCTGCCTGTGACATATACTAGTTGTATGAACATGGGAAAATGATTTAACCCTTCAGTGTTTCAAGCAATGCTGTAAGACTGTAAGTTATTAACAGGTTGCTGATATGCATTGGGGAAAGGAGTTTCCACAACCAGAACTTCCCATGCTAATGGAATTCACAAATCTCTATGATTTGTGTAATGATGCTTTTTAAAACACCAATATCACTTTCACCCTATAACCCTAAATAACCCTCCTTTAATAAAAGGAAAAGAATCAAAACCAATGCCAAGAAGAAAGTGTGTTTTATCACTGATCTTCTAAAACAAAGATGGCCACTGCATTTCATCTAATTATGTACGTCTTTTAGTATGATTTCCATTCCTATTATTATAATCATACTAAAATAAACATATGTGGATTTTATTTTATGGAACAATAGGTCCTTTCTACTGCATAGTTACTAAGAAGTTGCAGAGAGGGCTTGGGAGGTTAATTCTAAATAGACTTTTCAATTTGAAAAAAATAGCTAAATATAATCAGTTAAGATACTTTTGACTGTTCCTTTTGTTTCTGGTATTCCTGTGGATTTAATAGAATTTCCCAGGCAACAGAGAGGTGTGCATCTTTGAGCCTCATAAAGGTTCATCATTCATCCTCATTTAATCCCCTAAACAGAAGAATTTTTCAGCCTGCATATGAACGTGGTCAATTTGACCCAATATTGTAGTAGATAGATCCTCCAATCAAGTATGACCAAAACTGATGAGGATATTTCATCTTAATTCTTGCAGGCCCCTAAACAAAAAAACAAAACAAACCTTAAGCTTGAAGCATGTTAAATCCCACTCACAGCAGGGTACCACCAATGTGACTCCTCCAATTTTACATATTAAACTTTAAATAAATTTGTTCCACAAAATGATCATCACAGGTCATTTAAAATCTAGTTCAGTTTTGTTTTCTTACTAATTGAGATGCTCCAACATAAAGAGGGTGGCAGATGAGGGGAAAGAGATGGGGGTTCAGGAGAAGAGATTCATAAGAAGTGATTTGGCTCACTATCTGTTCTAGATTTCCACATTTAAAGCAGGGATCTGCACTGATAAAGATATTGAGATCCATTCAGGCATATTCCTCAGCAGAGCATACTTAAGTTGAAAGATCTAGTGGTGGAAGAGCCTTTGGAAGGAATTTAATCTAACCCTCTCATTTATCAGACTAGAAAATTGAGGCACAAAAGATAATTTGCCAAAGGTCATACATATAATAAGTGGCAGAGGCAGGAGTAGAATTCAGATCCTATGCCTCTGCATTCAGTGCTTTTTCCACATGCTGACCCAAACAGGCCAAAGAAATGAGAGCAACTTTGCTTGACCAGATGCATACTATTCTCTGAAGATACAAAATTATGGAATGGCTAGAAAGAAACCACAAGAGGACAGCTGATCATCCTACAAATTTGTAGGACAAGTTCCAACTATCCCAGTTAGATAGGTCTAACAGAACTGTTTTTCACAAGTTCCAAGAAAGGATTTTCCATTCTTACTTAGCAACTTAATTTTGCATAAGAAACTTTTAAAATAATGAACTCTTTATTTTCTGAAATGAGATCCTTCTTTTACAATAAGTCAAAACCTAATTTTCTTTCATTTGTTCTAAAAATACAAGGCAAGATTTTCTCTTTAATTTCTCACTTCATTCATTGGGATATCTAACAAACCTCAGTAGGGATATCTGTAGTTTAAACATGATGTACATTTCCATGAACTTTGATTTAGTTATTCCTATTAACACAGGGCTAATTAGTAGCATTCCTTTCCAGAAAGGAAGTAAAAATGGACTTAGAAATATTTAAGTCCAATATAAATGCCTTTCCCCAATATTTCCTAAACTACTAATCCTAGGGATGCTTTTAAATGTAACAGACAGAGCTGGGTAAGACTTCAAAAAGCTGAGAAACATACATTATAAAGAAGGCAGTCTGATATTTTCCTTTCTGTGAATTGAAAGTAGCTGAGGAAAGAGAGAGAGAGAGAGAGAGAGAGAGAGAGAGAGAGAGAGAGAGAGAGAGAGAGAGAGAGAGAGAGAGAGAGAGAGAGAGAGAGAATGAGAATGAGAATGAATGTGAGCTAGTTGGATATCTGTGTTGAATTTAAAATCAGGGAGAGAGATTATCCAAATGGTATTACTTTGTCCCTCATCTGTTACTCATTATCATCAATTATTTTAAACAATAGCTCAAAATTCTAAAGCACCTTAAAGCTTACAAAGCACTTTCCTCACAAAGATCCTGTGAGTTAGTGTATTATTATATTGCTTTTCAGACAAAGAAAGGATGTAAAAGGGTATAAAAGAGTCAAGTGACCAACTCAGGATCACCAAGACAGTAATTATCAGTGACAGTTCTGGGATCTCAGAACCATGACTCCTAATACCAAATTCAGTACCTTGTAAAACTCTCCTAGGTATCCAAGTCATAAGGGGGTTTTCTAGAAATTAACGAAGGGAAGCAATTTAAATAAGATTAATATGGAAGGCTAGATGTAGTTCTGAGAAGCTATGAAAGAGATCAATAACCTGGAAAGGGGAATCAATGAGATCATGGTATCAATTATTTGGAGCTATGTGTTATTTTAAAGGTCATAATCATCAGACCTCACAGCTAAAGAAATTGAGAAACTGAAGTGATTTGCCTAAAGTCACAAAGATTTGATTCCAGGTCATATAAAAATTGAATTGGAATTGAAAGGGATCTTAGAGGCCAATAGAGAGTCTAACACTCTCATTTTATAGATAAGAAAATTGAATCATTGGGAAGATATTTACTTAAGGTTACAAAGATAGTAAATGTCAGAGGCTGAACTCAAACCCAGGTTTGCTTATTTCTAAATCCAATAGTGATTTCTCATTGTACCTTACTGATTGAACCAGACTTGGCTAAGAATTTCCTCATTCCTTTTTGCTAACTGGGAGTTAATTTTTCTGAGAAATGCCACAAAATTATTACCTATACAGAGGATTGCTCTTAGCATTTCTGAATATTAAGGAGTAACACTGAACACCAGGGATAGGGCTGGGGGAGACACCCATAATCGCCCCAAACTCTATGCTCTGATCAGGTAGATTAGCATAGTCATTTCTTCACATTTACATATTATATTCAAAAGAATGTAGCTCCCTAACCATCTACATTTGATAAAATAAAAATTAATTAGTGTAACCTACTGCAATTATAGTCAAACCCAGTATTCAGAGCATGATATGTGAGACAAAGCAACTTTTGAAACCCATCAATTATGTGCTGGGTTAGAAGAAAGATTCCATGAAAGACAGGGATTCAAACAGATATTCAGTGGGATTTTTATCTTTTCCATGTTCTTTGTTTTTCCCTTTGGACTTTACAATTGAATGAGCCATTTGTGCCCGCTGTAACTTCTAAGCCCACATGCTATTAGTCATTTCTCTTTTGGGCCACCTATGGACATTATGCTCCAGGAACTGGAGAATGGCAGGACCAATAAAGACTCTCTCTTAATACTATCAGATCCAGGCCAGGCCTCCACTTGCCCTTTACACATTCCTAGGCCAAGAGGATGGGAGAAAGTTGTTGAAGAAAGATGGCTATCATGATACCCCAGAGAGAAAGTGTTGATGTCTGCATCTCTCACTCAAAAGATGATTAATGCCTATTTTTTGAATTGAAAATAAGTGCCTTTAACCTTCATAAGTGAAGTCAGTGTGGAGTTATTAAATGCACAAGATGTATCCAGTGTGGAGTGACCCTGGGTTTACCAAGGCTATGCCAGCAAAGTGCAAGCATTGGCAGGATCTATCCAATTGAAAAGGTTTCAAAAGCAGGCTGGGGCAGACAATATGCCGACTGCTTATGTCCAAGGTAGCCAGGTGGCCTAGGTGACAGAACACTGGACTCGGAGACAAGAAGAGCTGAATTTAAATTTAAATACTGCTTCTGTCGCTTGCTGTGTGACCCTGAGCAAATCACTTCATCACTCTAAGTCTCAGTTTCTTCATATGAAAAGAGATGGGATGGTTCTAGCATCTATCTCACAAGATTGCAGTAACAGTCAAGTGTTTTGCAAAACATAAAGTTCTTTATAAATGCAAGCTATTTGCAAATGTCAGGTATCTCAAAGCACTTAGTTGGGGAAAGAAAGGAGGAAGTGGAATTATGTGCTTCATTATTTCCTGAGATCTGTCTATTGGAAGGGCATTTAGCTTTTTTATTGAACTAACTTCAAGTATAAACTGGGTAGTCTAGGGGAAAATCCAGGATTCCATGACAAAATCTGAAATCTCATCTCAGTTCTTTTACCAGTGGTGCAACTTTGAGCCTGTCACTCCCTCTCTGCAGGCTTCAGTTTTCTCATCTGTAAAATGTGAGGGTAAGACTAGATGACCCCCCCCCCCCCGCCAGGATCCATTTAGCTCTAGATCCTGTAAAGATCTAGAGATTTTGAGGGAAAACCATTGAATGCTCTTATGTATGATTTCTGGAAAGTTTAGAGGGAGCAAACCTTATAATATTCATTTCTATACTCCTAAACCCTCAAGACCCATTTTCCATATAAGATGCTCCATTATTTTGAAGAATTTTTATGATGATAGTAAAAATTATGATAATAAATTATATTTAAGGACTTAAAGATCACAAAGCATTCTCTTACAACAATCATGACTATTATAGTCTAACATTATCCCCATTAAACATACAAGGAATATGATGCTGATAAAAGTTTTCCAGCTCTTCCAGTCCTACCTGGTCTCTTACAATCTTATTTCTATACCAGTGATGGTGAACCTATGGCATGAGTAACAAAGATGGTACACAGAGGGCTCTCTGTGGGCTCTTGGCCACCCTCCATCTACCCCTAGAGGTTGTTCCTGGAAAGGTAGAGGGACTCTGGCAGAGCTGCTTCCTATCTCCCTTCACTGCTCCTGATGACATTTTTTCACTTCCCCCACCCCTCTGTCCAGCAGCCCAGTGGAAGTGTTTTCTCCCTCCCCTGTGTGGGGTAAAGGGGTGGGGATTTTCAGCATACTCATCATGTGGGGGGGGGAGGGACATGACACTCTGTCTGGTAGGTGGGGTCCAGCACTCCATCTCTAAAAAAGATTTGCCATCACTGTTCTAGTATAAGGATGTTAAAAGTCAACCTGTGCCATCCCAAAACTCAGAATGAGACTTGCAGATTGACTACTAGCTCTAGAAGTATTAAAGACACAGAACTATCAGCAGATCACAGTGGAATGACCAGGACTAATTAGACAGTGACCAGGTTGGCATATGATTCTTTAGGAACAAAGTGGGCAAAAGGTATACATGCAATCCAATCATGCCCACTGACAGGGGTGTTTGGGTATAATTTTAACATGTGATATAGTATACTACATATGGGTTATGGGTTTGGTTTTTATTATACTTTTTGGCATATTCTATTGCTGTGGGATCTTAACCCCCTTACTCCATGTACTCCTTACTTGTTAAATGGGTATAATATTAATTGCATTGGCCAGGATTATTGTGGAGAGAATGCTTTGGAAACTTTAAGTACTTAAATGTAATTTATTATAACACATTACTTATCATTATCCTCAAATCCCCTCAAGACAATGAAGCATCTTAATTTTGAGAATAGATTCTGAGGATTTAGGAGTGAATATGATGGGACTAGCTTCTCTCCTTCAAATTCCAGAGAACAGAGAAATACAATCACTTTTCCACAAAAAAAACTTCTGGACCTTTACAACCTGGGATCTAATGTTGGAAAGAATTAAGGGGGGCTTCATCTATTTTAGGTATTTTTGTACAGATCTACGGCTTCATCAGTGTTGGAAATTTCCATTCTTGGGAAAGCATTCTGATTACTAGTGTCCTTCGGTTGGCCAAGGAAAGTAAACCCCATCATTAGGGGCTTCAGAGTTTCTGCTTCAAAGGGATGCTGACCCACAGACTACCTCAAATCTTGAGTGGCATTGTTTAGGACCGTAGCCAATGCATACATAAGAGTAAACTAAGACCCTAAAAGCTTGAATGACTTCTTAGCAGTCACCTAGCTAGCTTGTGTAAGAGCTGGAATTCAAAAAATTTTTTGATCCAAGTCTAATACTCTATTATACTATACTGCCATAATTTTATTATATAGAGTCCAGGGATCAAGACAAACTGGAGGTTTGATTTTTTAAAAATTTACTATGCCTGGAATAATATTATATTGATTTAAGTCTGAAAACCCTGGCAATCAGGCCTTTCTCTTCTATAAATAAAGCTCTGTAAAAAGGAGCAGCTCTATTTGGGAGTATTCTGAGCCTGAACTATTTAGATTTCTGAATAAAACTGTACTTACTATGGATCTGTTTACTTCCAGGGCTTTGAAACAAGAATAGGGATACCACTGTCTCAGATCTGGATGGAGTAATGCACACCATTTGTTTCAGCTAACGAATTTATTGTGAAAATGTTGGCTTTCCCTGAAACAACCTAAAAAAATAATAAAAGGGAGAATGATTAAGTCCATCAAATAATGCAAGATATTTATAGTGTAAAATGTATAACTTTGCATGATGGGGGACCTAGATTTTTGTAAATCATTACAATAAAAATTGTTAAGATTATGTAATAATGGTCTTTAGATATGAGCTGAAGTGTAAGTAAGTATTAAAATTTATACTAAAATATGCACTGGAAAACAGCCAAAATATCAGTTAAATCTCATATCTTGATTAATCTATCCTGCTTAGGAAAAAAAACACTCTAAAATATACAATGAATCCCTTATAAGCTAGAGTTAAAAGGGTTACACATAGCAGATACTTAACATATATTTGAGACCTAACCATAGAGAAATTGGAAGCATCATACCAAAACTTTCATTCCTTTTCTATCACAAATACTTAGAAACAGAAATTTAGAACTTGCAGGGAACTTCAAGGTCCTCTTATATTATCCTTTCATTTAATAGACAAACAGAGACTCAGAGTGGGAAAATGAAAAGCCTGAGGTTACATACATACTAAGGAATGAAAGCTGAGGTTCAAAACTATGTCATTTGTCTTCAAATTCAGTGCTCTAAAGCTTTCATGATGTTGATAGAGAATGAGAGAGAGAGAGAGACAGAGACAGAGACAGAGACAGAGAGACAGAGAGACAGAGAGATAGAGAGACAGAGAGAGAGAGAGACAGAGAGACAGAGAGACAGAGAGAGACAGATTCAGAGAGAGAGAGAGAGAGAGAGAGACAGAGAGCATGAGCACTTTGGCAGAAAACTAACAGTGGATTATGAGAAATTAAGAATATCACCTAATATACTTAATCTTTTACTAATTTATATATATTAGTGAAACATCTTACAGAACTAAGTTTCTGTAAGACTTAAGAGCTAATTCAGAAAATAGTCACCTGGCGTGCTGCTTGGAGTTTTTCCATTTCTACAGAATTACTATGTAGTCATGAAGTTTGTACAAAAATAACATGAACAGCATTTTTATCTGAATTATGAGATTACCCAGTAATAATAAATTCTCAGAAAGCAGAAGAGAAATGTAAAGTCTTGGGTTTTGATATCTTACGTTAGTAGGGTGGTAGGATTTTTAAACAAGTACAGATGTGAGGATGTGTGTGCTTGCACGAAGGTGCCTGAAGAAACATTTCCTCTGAAGAAGGGTGCCTCAGAGAGGCTCAAAGGGAAAGCAGGCGTCATGCCTCAGCAATTATTCTGGCAGCTAGATTTGAAGCTAAAATTTGAAGTTGTGACTTCTTGGATTACATCTTAGGTGGAAGAATTGGAAGAAAGAAAAGATATCACTAACAGGTTAAAAAGGTAATACAAAGTCAATCTGGAGAAAATCACCAAGGTAAATTTGTGCTAATTTTTTACTGTTCATCAGATCCAAGGATCTAATTCTACAAACAACCTTATAGAGTATCAAGTCTAATTTTTCTCATTTTACAGATAAGAAAACTGATATCTTCAGAGGGGGGATGATCTGTTCAAGGTAACATATAGAAAATAGTATAATTAGGATTAAAAACTTAGTTCTTTGACTCCATATCTAATGTTCTCTGATTTATGCTGCAGTTCCTAGCCAATATAATTAGTCTACGAGGTTATTTGGCTTAAGATCATAGATTTAGAACTAAAAGATACCTTAGAGATCAAATTGCCTCATTTTACAGAGGAGGAAAGTGATGTCCCTAACCAAGTTGATTTACCAATGATACAAAGAGGCAGAGTCAGGATTCAAATTTGACTCTTCTGAATCCATATTCAATGCTTTCTCCACTACCACAAATCATCTAATAATACAATTATAATTTAATCTTTTTCCAAAATTTTATTATATTTTGTTTTGATGTCACCTTTCTATCCTTCATGACTCAAATACAGAACTATCCCTTATGACAATGAATAGTGAAAAAATTAGCATATTAACCATATCCATCAGCAATCAACCTCTTTGAAAAAGGGAGGAAAATTCCTATGTCTCTTCCGTGGGCCAATCTAGTTCATTATAATTATAGTGTTGAGCTTTGATTTGTGGTGGTGTAACTTTTGATATTGTTATAGTCATTGTGCATATTTTTTCTAGTTCTTCTTACTTTCATTTTGCATCAATTCATATATCTTCCCATAACTCTTTGTTTTCTTCACATTTATTGATGCTTTTGGCACAATAATACTTTGTTGCATTTGTATACCCCATTTAATTCCTCACTTGATGGGCATCAATTTTTTTCAATTACTTTGCTACTAAAATGCTTTAAAGATTTGGGTGCATGTAGAACCTTTCTTTTTGGGTCAAAGCATATATGCATTTTCATTATTTTCTAATAATAATTCCAAATTACTTTCCAGATTGGCTTGGAACAATTCACAGCTCTACCTTTCCATAATTTCTTCAATGTGATGGTTTCCAATTTTTGTGCTCTTTACTTGTTGTGAGGTGAACAGTAAATTGCTTTTATTTGAATTCATCCTTTAATTTGGAGCAATCTTTGAAAAAACTTTAAATAGTTTATAATAATTGTTAGTTTAAATCCTTTCCACTTATGCATTGGAGAATGGCTTTTACTGTTAAATATTTGTGTTAGGTCCTTATATATCTTGGATATCAAACTCTTATTTTAATATTTTATGAGAAGATTTTTTCTAATCACCTGATTCCTTATTTATCTTACTTGTATTGATGCTATAATGCAAAATTTTGTTAATGTCATTTACTTCAAATGGTGTATTTCATTTTTTCTATCCAAGTTTGCTTAAAAATTATCCCAAAGCTATAGCTGAGAAAAGGACATGATATGGTTCTTTCCTAATTTTTACTGAGATATTTAATGGTCAAATTTCACATCCTTTTTTAAACCATATTATGATGTATGGTGGAAGGTGTTGGTTTAAACTTTTTTTGCCCAACTTCTTCCAGTTTTTCTAACAGTTCTTAAAACAAAAATGGATCTGGAACCATGCCTAACTTTACATATCTTTGACCCAGCAAAACCCTATCAGGTCTGTATCTCAAAGAGATTAAAGATAGGGGAAAAGAACCTACCTTTACAAAAATATTTATAACAGCTTTTTTGTGGTGGTAAAGAAATGGAAACTGAAGGTATGCCCATAACATAGGGGATGTCAGAACAATCTGTGGTATATGCTTGTAATGGAATACTATTGTTCAAAAAGAAATAATGAAGATGATAACAAAGAACCCTGGAAAGACTTATAAAAAGTAATGCAAAGTTAAGTGAGAAGAATCAGGAGAATATTGTACACAATAACAATAATAATGCATGATGATCAATTGGTATGACTTAACTATTATCAACAAGGCAAGGATTCAGGAAAACTCCAAGAGATTCATGGCAAAAAAAAAAAAGATATACACCACCATAGAAAGAACAATTGGAGTCTGAATGCAAATGGAAACATATAATTCCTTATTTATTTCCTACATGAATTTTTTTCTAGTTAAAACAATGTGTCTTCTTTCACAACATGACCAACATGGAAATATGTATTATAGGATAATATATGTATGACCAATATACTTTTCCCTGCCTGCTTTGAGGGGTGGGAGAGTTAGGAGGGAGAGAGAACATGAATTGCAAAATATCAGAAAATAAATATCAAAAAATTAGCATGTAATCTGGAAAATATTAAAAGATTATTATTAAAAAATACACCAATCTAGCTAAGTCTAGAAAAGTCAATTATCAGGTTGGTTGGCTATTGAATTTTTTGACAACTAAGCTGATGATCTACTGAAGCATGGAGGAGATTATTTATATCATTGGAAGAAGCATCAACACTAATGAAATCGTGGATTGTTGGAAATGTTATAATAAAATAATAGTCATAGAATAGTAGTATTTTTAGAATCAAAGGGCAAAGGTCATCTTAGCTAGTCTATACACTCTGAATAACTGCCACCATCACAGACCAAACAAAAATGCCTATATCTTCAATTTGAAGAGCTATCACCTCCCAAATTAGCCCAATTGCATACAAAGATAGCTTTTATTGCTAGTAAATATCTCCTGATAGTATGCCTAAATCTGATACATTGTTCTTAATTCTAGCCTCTAGAACCCTACCAAATAATGCCTTCCCACATTAGACCTATCTTGAGTCTTCTTCTCCAGAGTAAATATCCCAAATATCTTTAGTTTAGATGCATATGTCATGTACTAAAGGTCTTTATTAACCTGTCTTCCTTAGCTTGCCCTATAACTGGATTCTTTATGGTTTATTGTCCAACTTGGAACAGTTAGATGGTGCAGTAGATAGAATGCTGGATCTGGAGTCAGGAAGCCCAAGTTCAAACTCAACCTTGGATACGTACTCGCTGTGTGCTCCTGGGCAAGTCACTTTACCCTGTTTGCCTCAGTTTCCTCATCTGCAAAATGAGCTGGAAAAGGAAATGGCAAACCACTCTAGTATCTCTACCAGCCCCCCCTCCCCCCAATTCAACACATAATGTTGAGTACGACTAAACTGAATGATCAATAACGTCCATCCTAAATGTGGCACCAAGGAGGCAAGGCAAGTAAGAAAGGATATATATTTTTTTAATTTAGAGGATCTGTGTTTGAATTCTTACTCTCCTTGGGTGATTTAGGGCAAGTCATTTAATCTTTCCATGCTTCAGTTTCTTCCTCTGAAAAACCAGAGGGTTGGACAAACAGCTACTGTTTCATTTTAGTTCTACATCTATGATACAATGATCTGCTGTATTGAAAACTTTATTTCAGGTATGGTCTAGCAAGAAAAGTAACCTATTTTTAAAAATAGAGTTTTAAGGTTTAACAATCCTTTAACTAGGTATTGCAACAATAATAATTCCCACTTATAGATGGAGAAACGGAGGCTTAGGAAGATGAAGTGATCTGTAACCCACTGTAGTTAAATGGAGGAGCTACAATTTGAACCCAGGTTGCCTGACTGAAATCCAATGTTCCCTACTGAACTAGGACCGTGAAACAGTATGAGATCTTTTAAGAGGCTTGGTGGTCACAAATTATACATATTTTGCTGGCTTTAATTTTATTCTTATTTGCATATTAATGTGTAACATTGTTTCCCATGCCAAGAGTTTGGGTTTCTTTCATTTCTTTTGGAATAAATTTTTTTTTGAGTAACATCCTTTTCTGGATTATTTGTTTTCAGTAAGAATCATCTCAATATGGCAGGGGGAGATTTTATACATATATATATATATACATATATACATACAGAAGAATATATCCTATATATACACTCTGTAATATAGACATATAAATTCCATTATAGAGACAAGAATCAGTCAGATTCCACATACATATATATATACACACATGTGTATGTGTACATGTACACACAGACATATGATAATTTCCTAGGTTCTGGAACTACAATGATGAAATCATAGATCCTTGAAGTATTGATGTATAATACATTGTACATGTATGTGTTATACATATGTAAATATGAAAATAACACATGCATATATCTAGAAACACATGCATATAACTAGAAAAATGGTGAAGACTGACATGGATGATTAAAACAAATGACGAAGGTTTAGATTGCCTTCATCACTTCTTATTTAACTTCTGTCTTGGAATCTATATTAAGCATAGGCTCCAAGGCAGAAGAATGATAATGGATAGACAATGGGGGTTAAGTGTCTTGATAAAGGTCACACAACTAGGAAGTGTCTGAGGTCAGATTTAAACCCAGGAGCTCCCTCCTGTTTCTAGGACTAGCTCTTAGTCCACTGAGTCACTTAACTTCCCTCTCTCATTTCTTGACTCTTGATTTTATATATATCTATATCTATATCTATATCTATCTATCTATCTATCTATCTATCTATCTATCTATCTATCTATCTATCTATCTATAGAGAGACAGCATAATTTGAATCAGGGGACATATCTACTCAGAATTCAGGAAATTGTCTTATATACATATATAGGTACATGTACACATACACAGGCACATACATATGTAAATGTATATATAAGTAATAGATGTATATTCTCTAGGCTTTATAATGGAATATATATATATATACATATATATACATACATTCACACACAAGTTGAAACTGTGGGATTTTATAGTTAAATTACTATACTAAATACTAAATCCCTTCAAATTCAAAAAGTGCAAGATCCCAAATGCAGAAAGGATATACTCAAGTGAGAAACAAGAGTCGGTATAACATCTAGTCAAGAGGTATGTGTAGCCAGGGGCGTGAATGGGTTTATTTCATTTCTATTTGCCAATGGAAGATGGCTTGAAAATACCAACTTAGTAGAAAGATGGCTTGTTGGAAGAAAAGGACTTTGAAAGGAATACAGGGAATGGATAGAAAGCTGCACCAGATACCTGGTTGGAAAGAATGACTTGCAGGTGTAGGATGAACAAAGTAGTCATACACATGTGTTTGACTGTAGCAAAAAGAAGGATAGTGTGAAGGCAAGAGGAGAGATATAGTAGGGTAAAAGAGAATGCCAGAGATTCAAGTAGATACTGAATTAGGGCTTAGCTTTCCTCTCCACACTTATGAATTTGTACTATATGACAGAATCATAGAATTTGAGATTCAGAGGGGACTTCAGTAGTTATTGAGTCAAATGTATTCCCCAAGAGGAATTCTCTCTATAACATGGTTGAGAAGAAAATATTCAGCTTCTCCTTGAAGTGCTCCAAGTTGGAGGAACTTTCCCCCTTTTCAAAACAACCCATTTCACTTTTGGACAGCTCTAATTGCTGGGAAATTTTCCCTTGATATCAAGGCACCTTTTTTTTTTCTTTTTAAAATTGTGAAATTAATCACCTACTAAGCTTTCCATATCCAATGTAGATGAAAGGAGAATGTCCATGAAACTGTGAACTCTATTATGTAGACCTTGCTTTTTCTTTTTAAGTATATAATAAATTTAACTTTCAAAGCTGTCCTGTGATTCCTTTTAGAAGACATCATCTTATCAACTCTTAAGTGATGGTTTTCAACTCTTTCCCTATTATGTCAATGGTTTGCTTTGCTTCCAGCAGCTAGAAAGTAAGTTCTTTGAGGACAGTGAACATGTTAGTAACTTATTTTGCAAGTTCTTTAGCACCTAAGTAGACTTATGCATTTGAGATAAAAGTTCACTGAAAGCTTAATGAATATGGGAATTTCTAAATGTATTCAAAATTTTTCTATGTAAACGGTGATTGTTAGTTTTTTAAAAATGACTACCACAACATTTTTCCTTGATTACACAAAGGAACTAAGATGATATGCCTAATGGTGGTGGTAAATGTGGTTTATCAGAGCCTAAATAAGAGAAATACATTCGTTATTGAACTATCAAATCTTTAAGGATGGGCTAGTAGATGCAGACATCTAACTAAGATTGGATAGATTGTTTTTTTTTTGGTCACAAAAATCCTTGAAAATTGTCCATTAATGGGGAAGCTGGGGACTCAGTGGATTGAGAGCCAGGCCCAGAGGTAGGGAGACCTTGGTTCAAATCTGGCCTCAGATACTTCTTAGCTGTGTCCACCCTGGGCAAGGCACTTAATCCCCATTGCTCTAATCAGTCTTCTGCCTTGGAACCAATTCACAATATTGATTCCAAGATGGAAGGTAAAGCATTTTTTAAAGGAAAGAAAAGTGTCTACTACATCACAGAGGAGTTCTGATCTGTATCATCTAAGGATGTGAATTTTAGATATTGAACTAAGTACCCCCGCAAAATGCAAAGGTTATAGAAAGAACAGGCATTGCAGGGCAGAGCTGATTCCAGGTTTAAACATTTGAATACTCTGAGGATAGTCTGTTTATCTTTTGGTTTCAAAAGAGTATATCACAAAAGGGTATATAACCAAGTGATTGAAGGCAATATTCTCCCTGCTTAGGACTCAGTGGGGAAGGTGAAAGAACACTGGATTTGGAACCAGAGTAAATAACTTTGAATTCTGGTTTTGAAACAAATTGTAGCCCAGAAAAGTTGCTTTCCCTTTTTGTGTCTCAATAGCCTCCTTTGCAAGTTCAGAACAGATGATCTCAATGGTCTTTCCCAGAATCTCAATAATTCTAACCTATGATGTAAGCTTTTTGGTCAGAAAATTGCTTTCAAAAGTGGCAAAAGAGCAGCCATATACTTCTATTAGTTCACTGACTAGACATGAAAATTAATTTATCAATGACCTGTTGACCACATACCTAAAACCTTTCATAAAATAAGTATTAAATAGAGTAAGAAAAAACATAAATGGTTGAGTAAAAAGTCTGATTAAGGAGAGTTAATTAATATTTGTTAATTAATAAATAATGGCAAGTTCATTTTAAGATCTGGCAAATCCTGAAGGGAGAATAGGGAAAGAATAACTGTGGACTGGTCATTTTTTGATAATTATTTGCAAGGCTAAACTAAAGTTATTTCGTACTAGATGTCATTATCCTCTTTCCTATTCACCATAATTATGTGAATTTTAAGTGATGAAATTTGTCGGTCATAAATTGATTTTATTAATATCACTAATGCTGACAGTGTCACCATAGTAACTAATGGTGTTATAGGGAAGGAAGATAGAAGTGAGCAAAAAAAAATGGCAAATACAATAAGTAATAATGAAGAATAATAGAATGTTTATTGTTCAATCTTTTCTGGAAAGGAATAGCATCATAGGATCATAGAGATTTAGGGTTGGAAAGGAGCTCAGAGGCCATTTATTTCAATTTTCTCATTTTATAGATGAAGAAACTACCCCTGAGAGGGCTTAAGTGACTTCCCTAAGGGAGCCTAGGCAATAAATGGCAGAAGGAACCTAGATCCTCTGACGCCATATCTATTACATTTTCCAATGCAGCCTGTAGCCACCATGTGTGAGATATATACTTATCTATAACTTTATCCAAAAAGATTTTACCTTAAAATTCCATACTTATAATTATAGATTTTACTGATGAGATACAAACTACACTATAGGAGGGAATGCCCACATTGAAGAGGTCATAGATCATTGAAGCACTCATGTATTTTAATTTTCTGCATTTTAGTTTTTCAATTTTGAAATTCTGTGCAAAGGATAAGGATTCTGATGTTGTTTTACTGCAAACTCAAGAAAACTTGGATTACACTCTGTCAGGAGTTTCTCATGGAACCCTATTGCTAGGTGGTGCAATAGATAGAATGATGGCCTTAGCATCTGGAAGAACAGAGTTCAAATCCAGCCTCAGACACTTGGCTGAGTGACCCCAGAAAGTTTGCTTTACCACTATTTGCTGCAGTTTTCTTACATATAAAATGGGGACAAGAATGGTATTTCCCAGGGTTGTTATGAAGATTGGACAGGATATTTTGTAAAGTCCTTAGCACACTACCTGTAACATAGTAAATTCTACTTAAATGTTGGTTACCAATATTTGATCTGTGATGTATCAAAAAGACTAGTTTAGGACAACTGACCTCAAAGGTGATGGGCCCAAGTTCAAATAAAAACAGCTTCTAACCCTCTGGTCTCCATTGTGCTTTGCTCTAATGATAAAATCTAGCCATGAAATCCCTTCCTCCCTCCTCCCCCATGTAGCCCTACTGATTCCCATGACCAACACTATAGCCAGCCAGCCAGAATTGCTGACACACACAGACATGCATTCATCTGTTACTAACACCTTGGATTTGATCTGGTCCCTAAGTAGAAGGTGGCTTTCAACCAACTATAGCATATGAGGATTTTACTACTGAGGAAGAGTCTAGAAAGTCCTGGAGGGACACTAGACATTCATCATGCCACTAAAATGGACAAGCACTATTCTTTCAAAGTGAAACACACTGCCTGGCTCTATTTTTATATAGCAAAGTTATATTTCATTTTAGTGAATGAATACACATACTCAAGATGAAATCAATTACACCACTTGGTTTCATAATGAATTGTTTTAAGTCTTGTATTTTGCCTTAAGAGTGCCCCACAAATATTCTGTCTTACTCCATGTGTCTATGTATACGTCTATATCTTCTTTAAACATTTACACCTTTTAACAATTTTTAAAAAATCTCCCTTAGTGACAGAAATTATATTTGGCTGGGATGGAATAAATTATTTTTGTACTTGATAAAATCAAATTGTAATGTAAATTTTTTTACAGGAGCAGCATTTTTTGTGTTTTACTTATCCATTTGTATTTATACAGCACTTTTAGGTTCACATTTTTAGGTTTCTTTACAATACTCCATAATGTGGGTAGCAAAGATATGATTCTCCGAATCTTATAGATTCATCAACTGAGGTTGAGAGTAATTACAGTGCCCACTTTTAGTAAGGATCAGAGCTGGGATTTGAACTAGGTTATTTAACTTCAAGATCCCTACTTTTTCATTATATTGCAACAATTATGAATTCCAGTCTATTTGTTACATTAAATTTGTTGCTATTCAGAAATTTCAGTTGTGTCCTATTTGGGTTTTTATTGGCAAAGATAATGGAGGTTTGTCATTTTCTTTCCCAAATCATTTTACAAATGAGGGAACTGAGGCAAACAGGGTTAAGTGACTTGTCCTGAGTCACACACATTAAGTATCTGAGACCAGATTTAAACTCAGGAAGATGATTCCAGACCTGGTACTCTATCCACTGCATCACCTCATTGCCCAACACTAAATTTAATTTATAACAAATCAGATTGCTATTCCAATGAATTCACTTATCGTGTCTCTATCTCCCAACAAGGAAGAATTTATCAAATTAACATAATGGTGACTAAGGATTAAGGGAAGAGGCAAAATGATTACAGGGCAATTTTTATTGATGTGTTATCTGCCCTTTGCCAGGTTCCAGGTTGGTTGATTGTGACTTAGAGTTTGGACATTATGGTTTATCTCCCAGACTGACCAGGGAAGCATCACTTTTGGAAAACAGTGAACATCCTATCTGTATTTACATATTAAGCTACAGGTACTTGTTGCTCATAGAAGGAATTTCAAAAATGATGTTCAAGTGGCTTAAGTCAGTGGATCAATTGCTTACCTTTTACCAGCAACCTAATAGAGGTTTTCTTTAACTGAATGGGTATCATTTTTTTTGCATGTTACTATATTAACTGCCCTGTCTGTATACATCTGGACCTATAGAATGCAAATCTGCACTTTCTGCCAATATCCACCTACAAATTATCCCAGAATTTCAGATTTGCAATTAAAAGGTCTTTATGCCACAGTTCCTCCATATTAATCACTCTCAAGGAGGATAGATGCATTTGATGTATCACTGCAAACCCCTGTCAGGTTGTATACAGTACATGTATCAAGTTTCAAAGGGATTCTGGGTATTTCATCTCACTTCTTTCACCTCTCAACCTCTAATAACAGAGAATAAGAAAGCTTCAAGGGTGCCATAATAGAGAGGGAAACAGGATGGAGTGTCATCTGACATGTTAAGAAATTCATTCCAGGAAGCTTCTGCCCAGGGTTGGTGAGAAACTAGCACCTGAGACACATGTATGAGATTAACTCTATGGCACTATAGATAATATGGCTGAAAAACCACCCCTCATGCTTCTATAAACACATAATGATAAAATTTTGAATGGCTGTTTGTCTTTTTAAAATTTAGGGATGTTTGGGGGGATGGTCTCAATATCTGCCTCTCCCTTCACTCTCAAATGCCAGGATCAGTTACATGCCTATACAGAGAGATAGGTACTGAACATGTGATTTCATTGGTATAGCAAACTACCAAAGAGGAAACTATTCTAATCCAAATCAGCATCTTTCTTTCAATTTGTAGCCTTTAACATTGCCTACAGCTTAGTGAAGTTAGGTGACTTATTCAATAACATAGTCAGTAATTAAAAAAAAAAGATAAATATTGCCATTTTAAAAAGTCAGTCATTTCACAAAAGCAAATGATATTATTTTCCTTCTTACCTTTAAAGTCTCATATCCTATGCCCTCCAAGCATTTAACTATCCAATGCTGTTCATTACATAAGTTATTGCATCTCTTGATTCGGTATTTTCATTTTCTTTTCCTGATTTCTGGAACATTTTCCTCATTCCTTCTCATCTTCATCCTTTGACTTCAGGTCTCAACTAAAATTCCACCTTCTTCAAGAAGTCCTCCTTTGCCTTCTTTCCAAGATTATTTCTAATTTATCCTGTTTACATCTTTTTTATGTATTCAAAGCAGTAAGTGCTTAATAAATGTTTATTTATTTTTTGACTCTACTTCCCAATTTTTCCCCCAACCAATTTAATCTGTTTATGTTATAGAACAGAATGATACTCATAACAAGTACTACCAAAATGGAAAGTTGCAGGATCAATCTCAGTAGTAGAATTTGTACATTTATAAGGATGATAGAACCAATGGAGGAGGAGAGTATAGACATACAAATTGAGAACCCACTTTAAGGTCAATTTCCATGTAAATGAAAGAGAACTGGTAGCTCAAATGTACTAAACATGGTAAGCAGTCCCCAAGATGAAAAGAATGAAGCCATTAGCCTGAAAAAAGATATAGCCATCAGGTTCTGTCTTTCTTAAATTCCTTGTACATAAGATTTATGTAAGTAAGTCCCATTAATGCTAATGAGAGTTTTGCATGTAAATCCCCCATGAAATGATGGGGAGATTGGCCTCATCAATCACAGATGCAGATATTAAAATTTCTGGTGGGAGTGCTATAGGCATGGTATCGCTTCAGTGGGCTTTATTTTGTTCACCCCACTTGAAAATGCCAATGCAAGCAGTTAGTAGTGCAGAAGGCCAGTTATGGAGGGAGGACATAGTAGGAGGTCTATCTTATATTGCTGTAACTGGGCATATGCTTTGTAGGGAGGGCATATACATCAATTCAAAGGAATATTATCCAAAATAGCTCATAGGCAACCACCTGTGTGGGTGAGGAGCATATCAGTAAAAAATGAATAGTTCTTCAGCTTAGCATGGAGAAGGAGGCCTTTGGAATTGCTCATACTTTTTACTGTTTGAGTAAAGCAACAGAGCTTAAAAAGTTTGCATGGAAATGTTCATTAGCAATTCTCTGTGCTATGATACTGCTTTAAAAACTAGCCTCTTAAACCTACCGAAATTTCCCTTTAGAAATCTCAATGAAATTGCCCCATTTTAGGACAAGTACTTTTCATCTCAGTATGATTTTCATCAGTTTTCTCTCTCTTCAGCAATTCACTTGGATTTCTTACAAACTCAAGAGAGATGTGTTAGGACCATAGCCAGTCAATTCTACTTCTAGGTTCTATGGGAGGAGAAATGTGAGAAAAGATGAGGACTTAAAATGAATGAAATTGAGAAGGAACCATTTGGATTACTTGGAGGGGTGAGATTAGGAAGTAAGTTAGAAGTTGAATTAAGGGTGGAAAAATTTGTCAAAAATTAGAAGAAATTAACAATTTGAAGGAGAACAAACACCAGGCAGAGATATTTGTCCAGAATCTTCAAGATTGAATGAGATAGGGGGCAGCTGGGTAGCCCAGTGGATTGAGAGCTAGGCCTAGAGAAGGGAGGTCCTAGGTTCAAATCTGACCTTAGACACTTCCCAGTTGTGTGACTCTGGGCAAGTCACTTGACCTCCATTGCCTAGCCCTTACCACTCTTCTGCCTTGGAGCCAATACACAGTATTGACTCCAAGACTGAAGGTAAGGGTTTAACAAAAATTTAAAAAAAGATTGAATGAGATATAAGATCAAAGGCAACTAAGGTGAGTGTATGCATGTGTAAGTTTGTATGTACATATATGCAAACACATCTATATCACAACTTAAATATATTAATGTATATCTCCATTTATAGATATGTATTGGTTTAGGAGGTACATTGATGATGCAACAGTAGAACCAGAAGTGGTAGACTGAAGAATAATGAGATGAAGGTACAGTATGCAAAAAGGCAACATAAGTAAAAAAAGTGTTAAGTGGAAACAATTAGACTGTTAAAGAAATTGATAGAAAGAATAAGAGAGAAGATGGGACAAATAAAATGAAATGGAGTGTGGTGTAAGGCTGAAGCTATGATAAGAGATGCAGAATTGTTGAGACAAAAGAAAGGGATTTGCATAGGGGTTGTCAGGTCATTAAGAATAATAATTGGCTGTAAAAGTTTTAACCAGATACTTAAGAGTCACAGCTGCAGCACCCACAAATAATTAGAGCAAAGAAGAGTAAAAAATTCTCAACCATCATGGAGAGTAGGGGAAATTAGGCAGTGATTTCCTTAAAGTGTGTGACATTTGTATTTCTACCACTATAGATTGCCTGTTGTTTGGAATTCAAGAGTTGTCTGATCTTCTTCTTGGAGAAGAGGGTGAAGGTACTCTTCACCATACGCTAGGTCTGTGATAGTGAACCTATGGCATGTGTGCCAAAGATGGCATACAGAGACTTCTCTGTGTGCACATGCCATCCCCAGCAGAATTAGTTACTAGAAAGGCAGATGGATTTGGGCACAGCTGCTTCTTTCCCCCTCTCTACCACATCTACCTGCCCCTCTGTCCAGTAGCCCAGTGGAAGTGCTTACTTCTCTAGGTTATAAGGGAGAATGACATATCCCTAAATGAAACAGTGGCAACACTTCAAAAGGGCAGGAAAGGATTTTGGAGTGGAGGAAGCAATAGATGACTCTTGTCAGGCTAATGGCAAAAGGAAAGGCTATGAAACAGAGGAGAAAGCAAAGGAAAAGGACGCTGTACAGATAGAGTTTAGAAACAAATGTAATACTCCTCCTGAAAAGGAAGGAACTAGATGCTCTAAAAAAGTCGCTCTTTTTCCTATAAAGAATTATATGTAAGAAGGGCTAGTCAGTCAACAAGTATTTGAGCCCTTACTATATTCCAGGCTTTGTGCTCAGTATACAAAGAAAGGCAAGAAAATAGTCCCTGCTCTCAAGGAGCTTAGAGTCGAATGTACAAATAAGATATACAAAGGATAATCTGCAGATAATTTACAGGGGAAAGGCACTAGCATTTAGGGGGTTTAGGAAAGGTTCTTCTATGAGACAGGATTTCAGCTGAGACTTGAGGGAAGCCAAAGCTATCAGAAGAAAATGGAAATGTTGAAGTAAAAAATTCCAGGCATGAGGGACAGTGAGTGAAAACTATTTGCCAGTCTGACAACAGAAGAGAGGCCTGTTGTCTTCTTCAGTTATATATCTTAGATATAATAGAGAACTGCTCAAAACTTAGCAAAATGGAAGACAACTTCCAAGTTTTTGCAATTCACATGGGCACAAAATTGTGTTTTTAGAAGGAACCTAAAAGTATTGTTTATATTAAGAAGTTTTGGCAAGGGGGTAGCTAGCTGACTCAGTTGATTGAGAGCCAGGTCTAGAAATGGGAGGTCTTGGGTACAAATATGGCCTCAGGAACTTCCCAGATGTGTGACCCTGGGTGAGTAATTTAAACCCCATTGCCAAGTCTTAACCACTTTTCTGCATTGGAAACAATGCACAATATTGATTCTAAGACAGAAAATAAGAGTTTAAAAATATTGGCAAGAAATAGAAGACCACAGGGGTATAGGTTGTGTTTTCTTCATTGCTGCCTATTGATGACAAAGGAGGAAGAAAGGAAAATTAATTTGGGAGGTGAACATCTGGTTAAGAAGATTAAATCTGAAAATAAGATTTAGATTTTTGAATCACAACTTATAATATAGACATGAAAGATTCCTGTTCAGAGTTGGGATACATCTAACTAAGGTTGGTAAGCATGCATTTGCCAGTTAAATTGCAAAATCTAATCAAAAGGATTTTAAACTAAAGAATAATGGTGGAGGGAGAAAATGGCCTCTCTCTCTCTCTCTCTCTCTCTCTCTCTCTCTCTCTCTCTCTCTCTCTCTCTCTCTCTCTCTCTCTCTCTCTCTCAATTTAGAGTCCATAGAAGGTAGCGACAAAGAAGAAGACCCAGAAAATGACAGGAGATAAAATCCAAGAGAACAGTTGGGAGCAAAATGGTCTCATACATCTATATACTAATGCCCTGTTTATGCAACAAACAAGAGGAAATAAAAAGTCCTAACCCAAAAAAATAAGTTTCACTTCACAGGTTTCACTGAAGCTTGATGGGGTCAAACCAATCACTGGAACATAGTTCTAGATAGGCATGGTAACATGTAAGAAAATCAGGGAACCTAGATGATGATGGTGGATTTCTTAAAGTGTTTGATGATACTCCATCCTTTTCCCATTTTTATGTCATCCTTGAAGTGGGAGAAGAATGACAGAGAATATTTGGGTACAGGTCATAGAAGGGAGAAAAAGAAGCAATTTTATCATTATAGGATACTACAGACCTCCTTAACAGAAAGTGGTAATAGGTGGGGAGTTTGGGGTACAGATGACAAGTTTGGGACTGAGGTATGATATAGAACTGAGAGGTGACTTCAATTAGATAGGACACTGCTGAAGTTCTTTTACTGTCATTCAAAAAAAGTCACTTTTTGACTTGTCAGTTATAATTTTTATCCTTCAAAAGATAAAAAGCCCATCAAGGGGAAATTCTATCTTGAACTTGAATTTTACTGACATAGAGGAACTGATTGCTGAAGTGGCATCATTGTGGGAAAGGACCACTCCATTTTAGAGTTCATGTTAGATGAGAGAAAATCTCAATGTAGTCTAACACACATACTAGATTTTGAAAAACAGACTTCAAAGTGTTTAGATGAAAGATATGTAGGTAGACAGTTAAGAGAACACAGAGATCCCTGGTTGAATTCAAGTTACCTGACCCAGATATGATATTCTTGGGTTATAGCAGAACTGGCAGATGTGATTGCTGAGCCAATTTTAGTTAATTATTCTTGCTAACTAACTACACTTTTGTTGTGTCTATGCTGCTAAAGAACTGAAAAATGCTATGAGTGCTCCCTCTAAATTCCAATACCTTGAACAAAGCCCTAGTTGCTCTACTTAGTTATGGCTTCATGGCAGATCTTCCAACTTCAGACCAAATAATCTTTCCATTGTGCTACATTGCCTCCCCACTAGAATGTTAAACCATAGCCACAAGGAATACCAGTATCTGTGGGTTGAAAGGAACCTCAGTGGTATTCTAGTCCAATCTCTAAAGAAATCTCCACCAGGCTCTGCTAGGACATCTCCAAGGAAGGTGAACACACCAAGAAGACCTACTTTAAGATGGTTCTAAGTAATAAAGAAGTTTTTCCTAACATCTAGCCTGAATTTTCCTCTTTGCAACTAGTTCCCTATGGTACCTAGTTCTGCCCTTTGGGGCCTTATCTTTCAAGCATCACTGACAGTGGCACAGCAATCACTTCTGCCAGTTCTGGTAACAACCCGAGCATATCATATCTGGGTCAGATAACTTGAATTCAACCAGAGATCTATGTGTTCTCTTAACTGTCTACTTACATATATATCATGGGTGTCAACTCTCTGGTAATCATTTTTGTTGTCACTCCTAGTGTAAAAGCAGACAAAATCGAAGCAAAAGTAAGGCTTGAGCAGCTTTATCTTCTCTCTGTTGCCAGTTGTCATTGCCCCATTCACCTGAAACAAAAGTATTTCCCTTCTTTATCTATTATATCTCAAAATAGCAAAACTCTTTTTTTTTTTGTTGTCTTTAACTTCCCTCAACAGTTTCCGCTCACTCTGAGCTTTAGCAGTTCTGACACTATTTTTAGAACTCTGTGAAACCCTCATATATATTCATTCTTTGTTACCTGGACTAGCTTCCATATGTTGCACAATTCTTTTTTTAAAATCCAAGTTTGTTTGGGAGTTCTTTTTGCATCCTCTTCAGACAGATCTCATTTTTTTCTCTTCTCGATGGAATGGTTTCGCTTTGTGTCTTCAGAATTTCATTCTTGAACTTCCATCGTATCTCCTGGAATGACTTGTACCTACAGTATTTTACTCCTGGGACCCTCAATTTATCTTTCATTATTTTTCATACTCTCTAAAGCAGCTTATAGTTTGAACTGTTGTCTTGATACCACATCCTAATTGTTAAAGTTTACTTTTAATATAAGGTGCTTGAATTCTTTAAAGTTTATTTTTAAATTATAGTTGTTGATATACATGGCATATCCACCCTTCTAGATTATAAACTCCAAGAGCTCCCTAGACTTGCACAAAAACAGCATTGTATTGATGCATTGACTTATACTTTTTTCCCTTGGGACAGTTTGTTCCAAATTCAACTTTTTCAGTATTTTAAACTGGGGGAGAGAAGTATTTAACCATGTTAAATTAGAATATGCTCAGAGGTTCTCAGAATATGAGACTGAAGACAACATTCACTTTTTAGTTTAAAAAAGAACATATTTTATCTCTTTTGTACAGAATGAATATTGTAGAAATAGTATTTGAATGTATTCTTCTGGAGGTTCTCCAGTGTTGGTGAGTGGAGTATTTTTCTTTAGATGATCAAGGGTAGGTCCAATTAAAGGAGAATTTTGAAAAATTTTCACCTACAGCTTTTGTCTTGGGTCCAACAATATTCTTTAGGCTATAAGTTTTATTAATGTAGGAATATAAAATTATTTAAATCTTTCCTAATGTATTAATGAGTCAAGTCTTTCTCATTCACTCTCTCAGAAGCCTATTTGGTTAAAGGTCTCTGAGTCATGGAATACTAGGGTGGCTAAAGAATTGAAATTGAAAATCATCTGAAAGGCTACAGAGAAGGGCATGTTGGGTGTGAATATATTGAAATACATTACAAACCAAGTATTAGAAAGGAGAAGTATTGTAAGGGATGTCACCAAGGAAATGAATGAAAAAGAAATGCTAATCTCTGTGGCTAGAATGAATGATGGGCAGTTCTCCTGTTCCACTGGTGTCACTGGGAACTCAAGGGAAATAAAGAAGACCCCTAACTCCCAAGAATAATGAGTAAAACTCTATAGCTAATTTTTGGGAACACAAAAGTCAGACTGTATAGGCAGACTGGAATGGGCTGTGATCTGCACCATTGGACAGCATACTCATATTAATGAGTTATATTTTAATGCCTCTTTGGTTGACATTTGTAGTGAGATGTGAGAACTGTTTCTCCAGTTCAGTAGAGTGTTTTGTTTGTAGATTTAAGTGCAGGTGCTCAAAATAATATTTTGTAACTTCAGGTATTTGCCTGGCTGAGTGTGTATAATGGCTTTAAGACCCTTCACTAAAAGTCAATGCAAATTAGGTCAGTTCCCCTGGAAACAAATTAACTGGCTACACTTGGGGATATTTTAGGACAGCTTCACTGTATATATAACTTCT
The DNA here is from genome assembly GCF_027887165.1 of Monodelphis domestica. NCBI lineage: Eukaryota > Metazoa > Chordata > Mammalia > Didelphimorphia > Didelphidae > Monodelphis > Monodelphis domestica. The sequence continues at coordinate 550,489,511 of NC_077227.1, read as the reverse complement.
GTACAGAGAATGCCTGAAAACAGCTTTAACAACAGAGCTTTAGACATTAAAACCCCAAAGCGACAAAAACTTGGTTATTTTGTCTTTTAAGCACTTCTATTATAAATCAGTCACAGCAGTCTTTTGAATTTATCCCCTTCCTACACTGCATGCAGTGCTCTAAGGTCCATGATCAAATCTTTCCTGGTTAAAATTAGTATTTAATGCCTCACCAGGATGAAAGTGTTTATTTTTGATTATGTGATGAGTTTAACTAAGATTACAATGTATAAACTCTAAAAAGATATTATCAACATTTAAAGTATTCGATAATTAAGGATATTGGGAGAATTAGGAATAGGATGCAAGAAAACTAAGGGTAAAATTATTTAAAAAAATTTTTAAGAAGTGCTTAAGAATTTATGTTTCAAGAAAGGTGAAATGATTCAGGAGAATAAGGGAGGAAGGAAGCTAAAAGTCAAGGCCAATTAAACTCATACACTGATAATAGTGACCTTATAATCTCATTTTATTTGTCCCCAAGGTTTCTGTCCATTTCTCCCTTCCCTGTCTCTCTCTTGCATTGCTTTCTTAATGCTCTTTGTGGGCCACCTCTATCCTAACTCATTTTTAATGTGAGTGTGGAATATTTCCACATGATTTTTGGACAGAAGAGCTAGCTTCTAGTATTCATAGAGAAAATAGAGAGCAGGTCCCCAGAGACCTTATCCCCTAATATTTGACAGTTCTGCCCTATACCAGGGGCAAAACCATAGCTTTGTATCATAAAAGGCTAGTATCACTAACAGGAACATTTTGTGAAGACCAATATAATGAGCTGAGTTCAGCTGTTCCAATTGAACGACTTTCCCCCCTTTAAGCCTTCCCTTTGAGATTACATCCCAGCTCTTCTGAATATGTCATTTACTTCATTAATTACATGTTGCTTCAAAAAAAGGTGAGCTCTTGTTTGTTTTAATCTTCTTTTGCATCCTCAGCACAGTACCTAGCACATGGTAAATGCCTAATATATTATGTTTGTTGACTATTGACTGAATTTTCCTCATTTTGGAAGTAAAATTTCTTTTGAAGGGTCAGAAAAATCCTGAATACAATTTACTGATATATATGTACACACACACACATATATAATATATTTTAAAAGGGATTATCTTACTAGATGATAAAGACACTGAACCCTATGCTCACCCCCACCTGGACTTATGATCTAGTACCAGTCCTTTGAGCAGAATGCAAACACCCAACACTTGTTATTACCAACAATGAATCTCTTTAAATTAGATCTAGCTCAGCATATTTGGTAAAAGAGAAGGAGCAAGCACAAGATCAGAGTGTAAGCTATTATTAGGGAAGCAATATTAATGAGCAAGTAACCAAGGAAAATATTTATCTTATTAGAAAAAACCAGCAAAGAAAATAGGACATTTCCTTTTCTTGTCACAGTCCAAAGTATTCCGAAAGGAATTCATATTGTTTCCTCCCAACCCACAATGTAGTACTGTCTTTTGTAAACTGCCAAATGTATGAGATTAAGGTATAAGCTCTCGAAGTGGAACTTGTGAATCTCCACAGCAAATAAAACAGTAACTTCACATACTAGGTGCTCAATGAATATGTATTGAATGGTTGATGAGTCAAAGTTTGATGCTAAAAACTATCTGAGCACCGGCTCTTCATCTGCACCCCATGTCAATAACAGAGCAGATTCTTCCATCCCTTGGTACACCTTCCAAGACAAGTGAAGTCTAGAAAGTGCATATTTTAGTTGACTGCTAGACCCTTAGAAAAACAAGACTGTCTCTGGAATCTTTCTGAAGTTTCTTATCCATTTCAAACAGTCCTGGGAGAAGGGATTCTAGTTTCTACAGTAGAAGTTCAAAGTTTGCGACCACATATAGCATCAACACCGCTGAGTAGGACTCCAATGAGATTAAAATGTAATTAGAGAACGTTTAATGAAACAATCAAAAATACAAATCAATAGGAATGTTAATTTGTCATTTTTTAAGTCTATATGTGGCTCACAAGATCCATTTCTAACTGAATCTGACATTATTGCTTTACAGGATTTCCAGAATATTCCTGAAGTATATCAGGAACCTTCCCTATTCCTCCATCCTTCAGAAGGAGGCATGAACTGAGTCAGGTGCATTCTTATTCTAAATTAAATTCAAGGTATCCTTTTCAGAAATCACCTGACAATGACAAGTCTTCTAGAACTTCTAAAGTACAAATTATAATTCCAAAGAGAAAGAAATATGAAAGTAATTATACACTGAGGACCCTGCCCACCTCATAACTATATGGCATTAGGGAGAGGAGCACTAGCTTGGTAGTCTACCATAATTATTACTGTGATTATTGGTAATAAGAAGACCTTGATTCATATGTTTACTTTGCTGCTTGTGAACTATTTGACTTAAAAGTCTATCATCGAGTCTTACTTTCCTTAAACATTCCAGCATAAACTGGAGATACCACTATATGCACCACTGATCTCATAGAAAGAGATGGGCTTTGAAAAATTTTAAATACTATATAAATGTGAATCATCATCACGATTATTATTCTATGACTTCTGGTGACATTGTCTTATTACTCCTTGGGGATTCCTAAAATATAATATAATTTTGCTTCTACCTTATTGTCCCCTGCCCCTCCCAAGTTAAGTATTACTTGGATTGGATAGTGTTACAGTGAATTAACTGCTGCGCCTGGAGTCAAGAAGACTCAGTTTCCCAAGTTCAGATCTGTCTTCATGTACTTATTAATTGTGTATCATTTAACCCTTCTCATCTTAGTTTCCTCAAGTGTAAAATGAGTGGGAAAGGAAATGGCAAACCACTCCAGAATCTTTGCTAAGAAAACCCCAAATGGGGCCACTAAGAGTCAAACACTACCCAAGGACCAAACAACAACAAAAACAAATGTGTTAAAATTAGCATAGATATAACACTCATTGACTACCACCATGACCAAGGCAAAACCATAGCCATTGCACTTCCCTTGCTGGTCCTCTCTCTTACCTCTTGTCCCCTACTTCCCAGAACTATTCTAAATCATTCAGGCTGCCTAAAGTTTTTTCACTGTAACATAAGACTCTGGGCAACCTGCCTCCCAGAGATTCCATGCTCTTAAATTACCCTTCCTTGCCTCTGCTGAAGCCTCTCTTTCCTACCTCTCCAGTCAAAAGCTCATTTCCTTGGTGTTCCTCTATTTCACCTGGGGAGAAAGCTGCACAATTACTTGCAACCAATCTCATGGTCCAGCTTCAATGAGCAAGGGTCAGTAATTCAAGTCTCTTGCTTTGGAAAGGTTGCTGATATCTAGCCTAGGTAATCTCAGATGGAGGAGAATTTTACTTTCCCCAATCCTTAAATGAGATTTAGGATGATCAAAGGCCAAAAGGTTCTCACCTATCTTTAAGTGAACTGTTTTTAGAGAAAAACTAATACGAACACGCCTTAACTACTGATCCTTTAGCTCATAATGAATTTATTTCCAGCATAAGTCACCTTTCAGATCCAGGCTACTCTCTCTATTTTTTTCCTCTCAAACCTTCACTATCCAGAGGAAAATTTTACAAAACTTCCCCTCCTCCTCCAAAATCAATATAATTTTCTTACAAAAGTCTTCAATACTAAGATTGAATAAAGAGTGTGATTTTTCTCCTTGGGCTCTAGTTTGTAGGAAATTGGATTTCCTACAGAGCTGGCTACCACAGCTCCCTGGGTATTCACAGCTCAGCAATCATGGAGTCTAATTGTGATGCACCAGACAAAGATTTCCCCTAAAACTAAATTTTGTTCTAAGCCTACGGGGAAGTCAGTGGCTGATACCAGCTCAAGGATGGATGGAGGAAGTGGATAAGGGGGGAAGTTTGGGAGGAAGAGAGAAGCATTGTGAGAGGAGAGCTAAGAATTTATGAACATAGAATGATTCATTGTACTAGGGAATTGGTTTCTAAAGAGTAAGAATGGCTGAAGAAGAGTGAACCCAGGCAGTTGAAAGTTAAGGGAACTGCATGGAAAAATGAAGAACAAAATAAGTAGAACCAAAAGAAGGTTGTATACAGCAACAATATTGGTTGAAAATAACTGATTATTCCCAGAGAAAGTACTGATAAATAGATGTATGCATGATATGATTTTATATATATATACATACACATGTATGTATTTGGCTTTGTCACATTGTGCCTTCTTTAGGGCTAGGTGGGGAGGGAAGGAAGGAGGCACTTTAGAATTTAATATGTAAGAAAAAAATTACATTTGAAAAAGAAAAAGAAAGGAAAAGAAACAGAGTAGTGTTAGCTAGAAGCAGTGTGGTAAAACTGAAGCATCAATTTGGAATTAAAAGAAAAAAGTCACCTAAGCCCCTTCTTGACCTCAGTTTCTTTATATTTAAAGTGGGGGCAAATCACAATTTGTACATACAGAAACTGTATGCAAATATATACATATTAACAAATGAATACCTTTTAGTCAATTAATATCTAACTTAACAGTGAATTATGAGGGAAAAACTTTGTTTTTATTATCATTAAAGCAAACAGAATAGGGTGATGAAATGGATGGGATTAACTGAATTTAAGAGGGTCTAACTAAAAAGGTCATGAATGTATTCTGATTTTTCTGGGTTTAGGAAGAGTTATGTAAGCCTTTATGTTGGAAGCATATGCTAGCTCTCCATTTCCCCAAAGTCACACTGCTTTTGCACTTCTTTGGAATTCTCTATCATGCTCTCCTGCTATGCATCTTCTCCCCCAACACTTTTACCTACCTTCCTTTTGGGTATTGTCTTCCCCCATTAGATTAAATTCATTGAGGACAGGAATTGTCTTTGTTTTTATTTGTATTTATATCCTTTAGTATAGTGCCTGTCACATAGGGCCCACTTAAAGAAATGCTTATTGATTAATTCATTATGGAACTCAGCAGGAACCCTATTTTTAAATGTATTTTTAAAAATGCATTTTTACTCTCGTTCTGTTTATATCTGTTCCTTATGTAAATATCGAGCTATGGATTAGATCATGTTACTATACATATTACAGCTACAAGCTAGATGTTGAAGTTAGTTTTTGTTTTGAATCTTCAGGACCTCTAATTTCATCGATATAGGGAACTCTGCATGAGGAAACTGCCTCTATAAGAAAGTTCATTAACTTATTTGTTACCATCCAACTCTTATATTTACAAACGAGAAGAAAAGCCAGGGGCACAAGGATTCCAGTTCTGACACTACTTCTTAGTCATGATCTTGGGCTAGTTACCCAAGCCCCTTCTTTGCCTCAGTTTCTTTATCTTTAAAGTGGGGAAAATAATATTTTATATACACAGAGAGCAAGGCCAGCTCTGGGTCCCAACACTGCTTTTTCAGTAGTTAGCTTAGACTAGTGATGGTGAACCTTTTAGAGACTGGGTGCCCAAACTGCAACCCTCACACTGCATGGGAGTCACCCCACCTTACTCCAGACAGGGGAGGGAGGAAGTGCCCCCATTGGACTGCTGGGAAGAGGGGTGGGTGAAGTAAATGCTCTCAGGTGTAGGTAGAGAGGGGAAGAGGAACAGCCCCTCTAGGGAAGCAAGCCACAGGTTTGCCAACATGGGCTTAGATGGTGGACTATTACTCCTTTCCTCTGTCACCAGCATTCTAAGGGAGTGCAGGTGTTATCTAGAGGGGGTAATGAAGTCCCTTGTAATAAAGAGGCAAATTTAGGTGGGGTTGAGAAGGGAAAACACCTACTGGGGGCTGACTCAGTTAGCGAATATTCATTCTATTCTTTCCTATAGATAGTGGTCAATGAATGAAGTTATGCTGACCAGGCATCATACTGCAGGGTCAGAACTCTGATGGCCTCATCCCACTCTCCTGTTCACCAGTCTCTCATGTAGATTTTGCTCTTTATAAGATTAGAGACTTCTCCATCCACTCTTCAAACCTGTATATCCTTTGCACTCACTGGTTTTTGCTTATTTCTAACAACTTCTCTTCAGAAAGCAAACTGAATTCATTGTATTTGGAACAAGGTCTTTTGGTTGAGGCAGTGCTAGCTGTTCATTAAGAGCTGTCAAACACCTGGCCTTTGGGCAGTGAGCATGTGCACTGCAGCGCTCCTGGGGGTGCTCAGAACCAGATTAAAATGTAATTGGAAAATGTTTTTTTTTAAAATATAATGTAAATATATAAACAAATCCACATTTGTTTATAAATTTATTTTATATTTATTTAAATTATAAATTTGTATAAATGAATATACAAATTATAAATACATATATATATTTAATTTACTATGCATTGACGGGGATTATGATGTACAATTTAATGGCCTTCCTTTCTATTTGGGTATGATAGCCCTGGGTAGGGGATAGAGTGTTGGTACTTGAAGTCAGGAACTATGACTCTCTTCATGACCCCATTTGGAGTTTTCTTGGCAAACCTACTGGAGTAGGTGGACATTTCCTTTTCTAGCTCATTATACAGAGGAGGGATGGGAGTCAAGGTGTTAAGTGATTTGCCCAGGGTCATACATCTAGTAAGAGTCTGATGCTGTATCTAGCCTCAGGACTACCTGATTCTAAGCCAACACTATCCACTGTGCCACCTAATTGCCCAGGAAGATAAGGAAGGCCTGTATGAAATCTCTGACTCACATACTAGGCCCTAGTGACTAGGGTGTGACCCTGGCCAAGCTATTTTTCCTCTCAGACTCAGTTTCCATGTCTGTAAAATAATAACAATAATATCTTCCTTACAGATTTTTTTTATCTCATTTGCTCTGCAAACCGTTTAATATTATACAAATGTTAGCCATTCTAATATGAAAATGTTTTGCATGATGTTACATGTATAATGGGTATCATGTTGCTTAGGTTCTTAATGGATAGGAGAGTACTGAAAGGAGAGAATTAGGAACAAAAAATAAAAAAAGAATAAAAAAGTAAAAAGTAAATGTTAGCCATTATTATTACTGTCCTCTTTCTTCATGTCTTTGAATAATCTGTTTGCTCTATCTGAGATAGCCTCCTTCCCTTCTGTCTACCTAGATCATGTTCACCGGCCTTTTCCATGAAGTCTTTCTCTAGTGATCTATGTATGCCGTGCCCCGTCTCTCCCACAAATGACCTCTTCTTTGAGTCGCTACATGTTCTAAGTGGACCATTCCTTTTTCTGCTCCATCACTCACTGTCTCTAATTGTTACTTAACCATTTCCTGTGTGTAACTCTAGCCTCCTTAACTAGAGGCCCAAGGCGATGGTGTACAATTTATAACTCTGATGTATCCTTCTAATTTAACCAAAAGAATAAAAAAGCCCATTATTAACAAGCACTGTATGTACTAGGTGCTGGAGGCATGTGTTGGGGAGGGCTGTTGTTAGGAGCTGGAATCACTAAGAGAGGGGAAGGAGAAATTGCTGTGTGCTAGCAGGCCGTGAGCGTGTATATGTGTGAGGGGAAAGAGGGAGAGCAGAGGAAGCAGGTGCTTGCGATTCTCCAGGCCGATTCAAAAGCATCTGGCTGGAGGCTCACTCTTGGGGCTTAGTCTAGGCAGTGGTGAGAGACTAGCCTGGGAGAGATGATGGTGGGAGGGCTGTGAGGGCTGGGAGAGTTCAACAACAGTGTCATGGCGGGGGTAGAATTCAGGGGAAAACGAGCGAATTTCCTTCTTAGTCAATGTCAGGCCAAGTTCAGACAGCAAAGCCCTGGCTGTGCTTTGAGCCAGGATCTGAGAGAAGTTGCTTTTAGGATGACCAGAGCCCGAGTGCCCCTTCTATGGAGTCATCCCTTAGTCAGGCGGCTGTGAGCTGTGACAAAAGCTCAAAGATCAGCTCCTCCTGCGGCTTCCTCTATAGCCTGCAAACCCTTCCTTCCCCTAGTCTTTGGGGCAGGGAGGTGGCGGGGGAGATGGCCTAGTGCCTCACAGGACCTGCTAGAACACAAGGTTTACGGGCTCTTCCATGACTGGCACTAAGATGAATGAGGCCCAGGTGAGAGATGGCCAACAAGATTTTTAAAAGAACTAATGAGACCAGTGGAATCGGTGAGGAAGGGATCAGGCAGCCCTGCTGAAGGAAGGAGCTTCTCTGCTGGCTGGGAGAGAAATCAGGGAGGTTTAACAAGAGAAAGCTACAGAATCATTGAATAAAGAGTTATTAAATACCTGTTATGTGGTAGGCACTTTGTAAGGAATATGTATTCAATGGGGAAAATAGCATCGACTCTCAAGTATATCCTTTTGGAAGATGTTTGTGTATGTATATGCATATATGTCTTTGTATATACCTATATCTATATGTGTGTGTGTGTGTGTGTCTGTATGAACCTATTCTCAACTAATACTCCCTTTCCCTAGGACCTTGTATTTATTCTACCATATACATATGTGTATATGCATGCATTTTATCTATATGTATGCATACATGTATATCTACATATATTTGTATGTATACATGCATGTATAGACAGAATAAATACAAGATCACAGAGAAAGAGGGAACCAGCAGTTTAGGGCTACATGCTTTGAATGACAAGACCTTAAAGAAGAGCAAGAGCCTAAATTTTCTCATCTCTAATTTTATGATGCTATATAATCTATACTACACTATCATCATCATCATCATTTCAATCATCATTGTTTAGCAAAATAATAATCAATATGGCAAGGAGCTTTTTCACTCTTTACCAAGCCAATCCTCAGCAGAGAGGTGCCATCCTTGGTCCTCATGTTGAAGCCTTTACTGCTTTGGAAAAACCTTCCAGAATTTGTAATGTGCTACTTGTATGGCCTTTGAGAACAAAGTCCATATTAGGAGAAGGAATCAAAGAAGAACTTTTGTAAAAGGACTAGTTAGCATGAGATACCTAAATACCTTTCATATGTTTATAACCCCCAATGCTTTAAAAATGAAAAACTTCAAGCCCAAGAAAGGGCTTATACAAAATATATGATAACTATTGACTAATGCTGGATTAAGAGAATCAGGAAAGACTTACTACATCGCGTAGAAGGTTATATTTCAACTAATTCTTAAAGGGAGCAAAGGACTCCAGGAGGCAGAGGTAAAGAGGCTCAAGGCATGACCAGTACAAAGAGATGAACGACAAGAGATTCCTGTTGGCCTTCTGCCAAAGGGGAACTCAGACTAATTATTATTGCAAATGGATTATTTCTAAAGAAGACTTAGTCTGGTCTGTGATATCTAGTCCAAAACCCTTTTACAGATGAGGAAAATTAAGCCTAGACAAATGAACTGACATAGCCAAGATTTATTAAGTGCCTACTATGTGCTAAGCACTTTGTTATATGCTAGGTATGTGAGTATTAATAATAAATAATAAGATAATAAATTTATAAATAAATAAAGAATAAAAGAATCCCTACTTGCATTTGGAGCTTATATTCTAATGAAGACCTCAAGTGTGCATATGGAATGTATATGTGTATTTAATATATCACATATATTTATATATGTTTGAATTGTTAAAAATAGCCAGAATTTATAAACATCTCCTTTGTGCCAGGCAGTGTACTAAGCAATTTACAAATATCCTCCAATTTGATCCTCATGACAACCTTGGGATGTGCATGCTATTGTTATTCTTACTTTACAGTTGAGGAAATTAAGATAAACAAGTTAAGTAATTCAGGGTTACACAGCTAAGAATGAACTTAGGTCTCTCTAACTCTGGGTCCAGTACCCTATCCACTGGGCCACCTAGCTATGTTTATATCTGTCTGTCTGTCTGCCTGTCAGTCAGTCTATATATCTATATCTATATCTATCTATCTATCTATCTATCTATCTATCTATCTATCTATCTACCTATTGTGAATACTGGATTTGGCTCTCCCTGATTGTAACAATGAAGGTACTTAGCTCTTCCTTGATTGTAAAGATTAAATTGTAATCCCCTGTCTGTTTTTAGATTTAGTCCCCTTAAGTGTAAGAATGGTACTTAAAAGTTAAGTATGGAGATCTACCCATTTTGATTTAATCAAAAAAGGTATGAACACCCATCTCACACACTGAGTGGGAGGTCTTTGACCCATGTGTGAAAGAGTGGGCAACAAATTAGAATCCATTGATTGCCTTCTGGGCAGTCCTAGAGCAGAGCATTGGCTGTGATTGGTAGATGTAAAGATTAAGGGAAGTGACACAAGAAGAAAGGTATTTAAAAGATAGTGACAAGGGCCTGAAGGCACTTACTTCTTCTAGAAGTTCAACTTAGACTTCGACTTCTGCTGGAGTTGTACTGGCAGTTCTACTGGAGTGGAGAATAATTCTTCATTCAGAAGAGTGCTGACTGGACATGTTTTCCTGGTGACCCTGTTCCTTTGAACTGACACATGGTGAGTGTAAAGGCTGACTCCTTTTCCTTTGGCCTTTCTGGAGGCACCAGCCTCTGGAGAGGCCCATCATCTTGAGACTCTTTTCCCATTGCTGGGGCCTCTGAACTCCTGCCTGGCTCAGAGGAGGCCAGAGCAACTCTCTCTCTCTCTTTTTCTTCTCTTTCTCTCTTCCTTAATATCTTCCCTCTTTATTGTAAAATAAACAATCATAAATTCCATTCTGACTTTAGTAATTCATTTGGGATTTAGTAATTAAATCCCTGGTGACCAACTAAAATATTATTCAGTCTAACAATAAATTTAACACTATCTATCTATCTATCTATCTATCTATCTATCTATCTATCTATCTATCTATCTATCTATATGCCTCTCTCTGTCTCTCTGTCTCTCTGTCAATGCCTGGAACCTCTGGCTTCCTACCCTATTGACTAGCAGTCCCTGACCACCACCCACTCCCCCCATTTGAGTCAGACCCTGGGAGCCTCTGCTCTGACCATCAGTTTTTAATTGCCCCCAAGAAGATTCCTGTATATCTCGGCCATTTTAGATGCTCCTATTCCTGGTGAGAGATAATCATTAGAACACTTCTACAATATTCCTTCTTAAACTCTGACTGTTCTATGAATCCTGGATCCACTCCCTCCTTCTGTTTCCCACAACTAAGCCCTATAAGAATCCCCTTTCTCCTCTTCTTCCCTAAACATTTCTGTCTAAGACAGTGTTTTGCTCTAAATTGAAATTCCTCAACTTTGAATAAACACCTCATTATAGTTAATTGATTTGAGTTTCTGCATCTGTTGACAATATATATACAAACATATATAGATATACATAAATAATATACCATATATACATATAGTATAAATGTAAATTATATATATGTATATATTTGTTTGTTTGTTTGAGAGGGAGGGAATTACCAGACAACCATTTGGGAATTCAGGAAAAGGTTCATATATGGGGCTTGAGTATTAAAGGAAATAGTAAAGAAGTATTAAGGGAAGAGAAGTCCTGAGAATTAAAGGGAGACAAGGAGACAGCACTAAGGAAGGAGTGCACTCCAAGCAAGTGGGATGGCCAGTGGAGAGCCAGAGAGATGAACTGTCATGTGTGAGGAACAAAGAGAAGGCCTGCTTGCTTGGATTAACAAGTGTAGGAAGAGAAGTAATATCCACTGAGACAGAAAAGATAATTTGAGTCTAGGTTCCATAAGTATTAGTGCTTAGTACAATGCCTGGCACATTGCAGGCCCTATAAAAATGCTAGCTATGATCATCATCAGCATTGTAATCATCATCATTTAAAAATAATTATCATGATAGGGATCCTCTTCACTCTTTACCAGGCTAATACTCAGAAGAAACATATCGTCATTGGTGCCCTTGTTGAAGTCTTTACTGCTAAGGAAAAGGCTTCCAGAATTTGTAATGTGCTGGTATGGCCTTTGAGAACACAGTCCATATCAGGAAAAGGAATCAAAATTGTAAAAGGATGGGCCAGCATGGATTAGTTTTGCTAATCACTACCATGCTTTTTTGCTTAGAAGAGCAGAAAGTTCTGAGAAAATGGAATAGTGCATGAAGAAATTTTGATGGGGTTCAAGAAAGAAAATAATGATTAGAGTATGGATATTTTAGGCCTTGAGAATTAGGTTCTAAAGACCTTTGGGCACACCGGATGGGGGGATATTGGGTGACAATAGAAGATAAAATAAAAGGTGGAATGCTGAAGACTAGCCTTGTATTTTTATAATTTTCCCCAGGCCTGTCCTTGGTTTAAACTTGTGATTGAAAGAAAATATTACTGCCTAGGTTTGAAAAGTTGCTACATGTTAGGATATACAACAGACATATCACTAAGAAAATGGATTAATTTCATATTAAAATATATGTAAATTCCATATAATATACTCCTGCAGTGATGGGTTCCAGGAGTATTCTCTGAAAAGATGATACTCTTTTCTTTGAAGATTTGCTAATTTTATAATAGACAAAGGACTAAGCCCTTTCCAAGACTTTTGCTTCAGGACCAAGAGCTCATCATTAGCTCCTGATCTTAAGAGATCATTTTGCCTTACACATAATAGTGAATTAGCATAGATAGACTTAGAGCTCAAAGGTGCCAAGAACTAGTCTGAATTATAGGGAAGGAAGAAGGTCAAGCTCACATATCTAATTAGTGTTAAAGCTCCAAATATCATGAATTTCCTGAATGGTTAGACTAGGGCTCTTTCAACTACACAGCAGTAACAACTTATTAGACATTTTAAAAATAATCTTTTGAAGGAAGTGCAACAAGACATCAGAGATACCAGACAGAAGGCTTCTCATGTTTACCCACTGGTCTTATCTGTGATCACCACCCAGAGGAATTCTCTTTATACAATGACTTGGGCACTATATCTAAATCATCACACTAAGCCTGCTGGCTAAGATGCAAGATCTGATTTCCTATGGCTTGGGAGATTAAATGATTTACCCCACTGTCATACAGCTGGTAAATTTCTGACCTGAGATTTAAATTCTAGGTCCTTTAGACTTTTAAGTTGTCTTTTTAAGGCACAGTGTTGCCTTAAAGTGCTATGAAATTGTGAGTTATTATTAATTTCTAACAACGAAATATGAATTGAATATTTTTCATTAGGGTAGACCTTCACAGAATTTTGTTGCTCATCTTCATTTATAAATTCCTTATTTCTCAATGGCAAAGGATTTTGAAGTAGTGGATAATGAAAAAACGTTTACACAGACTGAAAATTATTATTTAAGAAGATGAAAACGAGCTCGAATTGGATAAAGAAAATCCTCTACTGAAATATCAACAAATTAATAACTATATACCTATATCTAAAGAAAATGTAACCTATGATATTGAGATGAAAGTGGTTCTAAACATCCATAACTTTAAATATGGTTTATTGTTCACCTGAATTATAGCTTATGAATGCTGCTATTTAGCAACAGAAAGTGTCCCCAGTCTTAAGGCAGTTTTAACTATATTTGGAAACTTCAAAGCTATGGTCTAGTTAATTTTCCACATAATAGACATGCAAATAAAGGGAAAAGATAGTGACAAAAGAAGAAAAAGCTTTTTAGGTGATAATATTTTTCTGTATAACTCTCAGAGAGAAAAGACTTGGTGGGGATATAGATTATAACAACCTTGAAATATTTGGAAAGTTGTGGACAGATCTTTTATTTTGTATTGCTGTTGTTGCTAAAGATTCAACTTAACACAAGAAAGTTCCAAGTAATGGAAATTCCTGACAATAGAATGGGCTATCTGTAGAGAGAATATATTCTCCATCACTGGAAATATTCAAACACAAACTAGAAATCTTAGGGACATGGTAGGAGGAATTTTGACATGAGTTATGATGATCTTTCTTCCAACTCTAAGATTCTATGAAATAAATAATTTGATTTGAATTATTCAATTATTATTATAAACATACTAAAATAAACATATGTTAGAGAGGATAGGTATTTAATATATTCATCATATTTCAATCCATGGATAAAAACATTATTTAAAAACTGAGATCCCAGGCTATTATTTTGTCTTAATCTGTGATTTAATTAGTGTTGAGGAACTCCAGGTGAGAAAAATCCCTCTGTCAACGCAGATTAGCAACTGTTCTGTTTCCTATAATCTTAGAGGCCTGTAGCCAAAAAATATAAATGACTTGTCCAGTGACATAGCCATTTTATACTCTTAACAAGTACAGCTCAAAATATTTAAAGGTAGTTACTTTTGGCTATTATGTAGCCCTTATTTATATTAAACTTGGTATTGTAGAATAAGATTCTGTTGACAGAATATGTACAACTTTATAAATTTATGTCACTAATTCAAATATTGCATAATTACCTTTATGTGGCTTCTTGGACTTCCATATGTTTACACCAACAACTGGAACCTTCTTTGAATTCTGATGATGATTTGTCAGGGATTGAAACTTGATTGAATGAGATAACTACATCTTTCTCTTCTCACCAGAGGCGGTCACTCTATAAAAGAAAAGACAGAAGAGTAATAAGGTTGGTGAGTGCTTTATGTTTTCTATGAAACAACTGAAGAATTTTGAAGGTACATAGGGATATATGGCATCAGAACTCTCAAGGAAATTCACTGGAGGACTGGAAGGAAGTAGGCTAATGCATAAGCTAATCAGAAGAAACTATGGAAACGAAATGAGAAGTTAATAGGAATCATGTCTCACTTTTTTTTTTTTTACTAATTCTATATTTTTATGAATCTTTGTTTTCTTCTGTGTTGGTTCTCCCTTTTTCTGATGCATATCACTATCCCCTCATTCCCAACTGGTTTTGGTAAAGGAATGCCTCTTGAAAATTCCTTTAAAATCTTCCACTACATATTATAATGAGAAATGCACATAAGCTATATGATCCTTTATAAGGAAAAGGACCTTTATTCTTGGATTAAATGCAAAAAAAATCAAGAACAATGAAGTATTTAACAATGAATCACATATATAATAAGAAGAAATGTATGTGTATATATTTTTTTGCTCAGTTCAAATCTATTGAGAAGTAATCAAAATGATTAATCTAAATAGCATATTACAATGATTTTTAAAAGAGCACTTGATAAAAAAATCTGACCTATTATTCTAATATTTATGATATTTTTGATTTTATGTTTTTACATGATATATTATTCTATGATAACGGATCTCCACTGAAGTTTCTTCTGATGCCTTATCTGAGTACAGAAGTGACAAGGGATTCTCAAATACCATGCCAGTGGAGCACCAGCTGGGAAGGTGTCATCTATTGTAGAACCCATCTCCTCCAACTGCCACAGCTACTGAAGACCCAGACAAGTATTGTCCCTATCAAAATCCTTGTATTCGCAGATGAATCAGTCTCATGACACAGTTTCCTTGCTTAACTTCTAATATTATTAACATGTTATACAACCACTCAAAAGTTTTCCCTGTTTTTTTTTTGATTACTGAAATTAAAATAAAATAAAATAAAAATTTAAATTAAATTAAAATAAAATTAGCTAAATGTCAGAGTTGATAGAGCACTTAGCTTGGAATTACAACTACCTAAATCTGAATCCTACTTTAGGTAGTTTGATTTTTATAAAAATCACAGTGAAAAAGATATATTAAGAACAGTTTTGCTTGCTGCTTTATCCTAAGGCCCATTAGTCCTTCCCATTTGATTTGTAGCTGGAACTCCCCTGGGTAGTATCACCCTATTAGAATAGGAATTCCTCAAGGGCAAGGTCTATTTTTGCTTTTCTATTTGCATTTCCAATGCTTAGAAGAATATTTTGAATATAGAATCATTTTAATGACTGTATATTCTCTCATGTAGAAGACCAGTGTTAGCTAACTTCACTGAGAATCTGCCCAGAAAGTTGGCCACTAGGTGATAATATATTTGTCCAGAATAATTAATTAAATTGTCATCTGCCAGTGTAAAGTTTTTATCATGATTGGTTGGGAGTGTTCAGGGCCATATGGGTAGTAAATATCTGAGTCATGACTCAAATTCAGGCCATGAATCCAAGTCCAGTGCTCTCCCCATTGTGTCATCTACCTGCCCTGGTTAAATGAATCTTAGAGATAAAATAGTATCAGACAAAACTGATCTGTGTTATTTTATACTATTTCAGTAGCACTGGAAGTTAAGTAAACACTATAAAGATTCTTGATTTGGTATCTTGCCAAGATTTTTGAAGAAAAAATCCTGTCCAGTGTTAACTGAATAATTTATATTCACCATCTCACTTCTTAAGAAATCTGCTACTATTACTTAAGGATTTTTTTTGCTCTCTGCAGATTCATTATATGGTTCATCATCAGGAAGGGAAAAGCATGTTTTTTGTTTTTGTATTTATTTTTTTGGTTACTTATAGATCATGGAATTTAGAGATGGAGAAATGAGCATTGCTACCCCGTGCTAATGTAGACTGTATTCCCTTGGAAGCAGATGGACATATGATATTAATTTTCTGTTTAAACCAATATGCATCTGAAACCAGACATTTGTTCAGAAAATTTAAGGCATGTATTAGTGTGAACTGTCTCTTCTCTTCACCTAATATATAACATATCGGACCACCCCAAAACTAGAGAACTCTTTGCATTTCTCATACTAAACATCCTATACTGCTCTCTTAGAAAGGCATCTCTTTAGAATATCACACTTTCTTCTAACATCTTTATCATGACCAAATTACTCGGTAAAGCTTCCTCAGAGGGGAGAGAGAAGCTTTAAGGTAGGAAGATAGAGAAAGGATAGAAGTTTTAGATACCATGAGGGGGATGACGGAGTCGAATTAGAGATATGAGGTGGCAGGAATGAGTCTTTATTAATTATCAATGAGCCACAGCCAAGCTCTGATCAAAGGACCATTCCGAAAGCTTATACCAGTCCAGAGATCCACATTTAATACCATACAGGTAGGAGAGATGATAGAGAAAGATTAGAGATGGAGCCGGCCAGGCTCTAGCAAGGACAGGTATCAGTGTGAGCTGGAAGGGAGGAAGAGCAGAAGAGAAAAAGGCGGAGCTGGCTGAGGCATATTTAATCTCTTTGATATGCAAATATACACAGTACATAGGGATGATTATCATTGGTTAATGACAAGGTATAGGTGTGGTTTCTCTCAACCAGGTGAGCACAAAGAAATCTGTGTTCCCATCTAACCTGGGAGAAGCTGGGGTCAAGGGTCAGAGGCTTTCCCAGCCACATGTAATACCGAGCATGCTCAAGACTGAGCATGCTCTCTTCTAAGGCAATCTGTACATACCAACTGTTTCCCTTGCCCATAGCTAGGGGTGGACTGCTACACTCAGCATCATTTCATGATTTTGTTTTTGCCTTAAGAGTATGAGGACATATTTTCATAACCATAATACTCCCTTTTAGAAATATATAGAGAAATTAGCAATACATAGTCTAGTACAAACCTCTATAAATACATTCCTATATTTTAATCTTTAGGATGTATTTCAATTAGACAGGCTTTTAAGGGAATCTTCCACATAATTTGTGGATAGAGATTGTTGATAATGACACAGAAGAGGAAGTGGTTCATAACCTATAAAGCTCTTATCTGGTGGTGCTCTGAGTACTTTAAGAAAATTCATAAAATATGGGTAACTTATTGCCTTATATTTTAATTTATAAAAGATCTACCATTATTAAAGTAAAATCAAGTATATTTAAAATATTTTACTACATCCTAATCTACTCAAATTCAGTAAACATATGATTTTTCACAAATAAGTCTGGCCCACATTTAAAGTGATACCTGCTGCTCTGAATGCTTAGAGCTAATCCCATTTTCTGCACATGCTCATGTAGAAGGGAATTCCCTGGGTGGGTAGTTAAATGGAGCAGCAGCTCTGTTGCAAAACAAAAGAACTCATGACCAAGCTAGTTCTTCATGCAGATCCAGTCCTACTTCTGATCTCAGGAGAGGTTTTGCATGAGGTCCTAAGAACAACATCAATCACATTTCCTACCTACCTCATTTCTTTTATTAGAGATATCATTTTTTTCAGCATCTAGGGCTAAAATACTCCCTCAAATGCTTACTAGCTTTGTGACTTTGGGCTAAACCATTCAATCTCCCCCAGCCTCAGTTTGCTCATCTGCAATAAAAGAGTAATACCTTGTTCAAAGGGTTGTGAGGATCCAAAGTTATTGCATATAAGTTTAAAAAAAAACTTTAAAGATTTATAAATATTGAATTCCTGTTTTTATCTTGTCTTGTTCCTTCATTTGACAGGTGAGGAAACCAAGGCCTAGACAGAAGAAGGAACTTTTCAGAAGTAACTCTATTGTGAGTGGCAGAGCCAGGATTCAATAAAAATTTATTAATGCCTACTATGTGCCATTCATTCCCTGTACTGGGGATACAAAGAAAAAGTGTAAGTCCCTGCTTTCAGTAGCTTATATTCTTGTGTATTATTGGTTACAGAGACTTTGCTTTGTTTTCTAAGCTTTGTGGGGTAGGAGTGAGGAAATGAACCAGAAGAGAGGAAACTTTCTACCCAAAGTATTCTGGGGACCAGGGAGTCACATAGGAGGAAATTGATTTGAAACATGGGTGTTGGGCATATTATTTCTATTGTTTTATGTTTCTTTTTCGATGATAATTAAATGGTCTTAATGAATCTATCCTCAACAATACTCTCTCCTTCTCTATTTAATCAATTGGCAAATATTATCAATTCTATTTTTACAGCATCTCTATTATACATATGTTTTTTTTCGCTCATACAACATACCCTTGGTAAAGCCCCCATAACATCTCACCTAGACCACTGCCAGTTTTCTAATTGGTGTTCCTGCTTCCAATCAATATTTAATTTACTGTTCCCCACACAGAGGTTAAAATAGTCTTCATAAAACATAGGTCTGGTCATCTTCAATAGCTTCCTTTTTGATTCTTGGAGAAAGAGACTCTTCAGTTTTGTGTCTTTGTGATGATTTCTTCGCTATTCAAGATAACAAAAAATGACATGTGGGCATGCTTACTTTAAGTGGTCAGCATCTATATTTGTGACACTGGAATTCTGCTTTAAATGAACCATGAAAAGTTCTTCAAGGTTCTTTTGAAGTTCTGTGAAAAATTAAAACAGAATTGTCTAAAAAAAAGTCACACACCCCAAGATTTTGCATAACCCTATTCAGCCAAACCAAATTCTAAGCTTTTATTCTTCTTTAACAACATCAGAGTTGGAGCGGAAAAAAAAAAAGTTTTCACAACTGTACATGACAAGAGATGACAAGAGACGTCCTACAGAATCCTCAAGAGAGTTTTCCTTAGTCTTTTGCCTCCAGGCAGCATTAAGTCCCCACACGTTGAGACAGATGTTTGTCTACCTCATTCTTTGTGAATAGAGATTATGGAATATGTCTTCTTAGTTTGTTCTAATTTTAGAAGTAAATACCTTTTCTGGATGAGTTATGCATTTCACTTCCTATAGCATGATCTTTTGAGGAATTACTCTGGAATGCAATTAAGTAGCCATTAACATTCTGCTTTCTAGATTGACTGACCCACACTCCCTAGGAACACCTTCCTTCTGATACTATTTGACTTACTTTATGAAAACTCGAGGAAGTTAAAGATTCAGAGAGCCCTAGACTTAGGAGACTTCAAGTAGTCTGATGGATTTTAGGCTAGAATGAAAGTCATTTGACAGAGGACACTAGGCTTCAAGAGGTTGAGGGACTTGACCAAGGCCAAAAGATAGGAAGTAGTAGAACAAGGACTAGAACCCAGATCTCCTAACTCCCAGAACAGTGTGTTTTCTACCAAATGTTGCTTATTACATTGTCCAGGACTTTGTATTATATAAATATTAGCTATTATTATTATTATATGTTGCTACAACTTGATCTTTCTGTACTTCTACCTCTTCTTTTTACAAATTATAATAATGTCTTATTTGGTTTGAATTCAGGAATATTGCCAGGATATCATTGAGAAAACAGTGGTGTGAGCACATTGGAAAATAAAAAGATGACATAGATTATAATAGTATTTTTTATGTATGATAAGGTAATTAAAATCCGGGTTCATCAAATATTTTGGTTTGTAGAAAGTTATAATATATTGTTATACTGATCGGAGATCTCCAGCTGTATAATAAGTTGACTAAAACAAAATACACTTAACACAGACAATTATTTTGAACAACACAAAAGCTTTCTCTAATGATTTCAAGCTATTTTAGCTGTAAGTAGGGCTTCATTATCAGTATTACAAATATCAGCCTAGAATTTACTGATGAAACAGAAATACTTATAGGTATTTTTGATTGAGGAAATTTTGGGTAGGAGAATTATAGCATTAATAATTTTTTTTGCCCAATCTCTTCACATCCCATTTATACCTCAAATTGAATGTAGCATGCTACATACTATCTTTATTCAGTAAAGTCTGCCTCTTTGTGGACTCATTTGGCGTTTTCTTGGCAAAGATAGTGGAGTTGTTTGCTATTTCTTTATCCAGCTCATTTTACAGATGGGGAAATAGAGGCAAACAGGGTTAAGTGACTTGCCCAGGGTACTACAGCTGGAAAGTATCCAAAGACAGATTTGGACTCAGGAAGATGAGTCTTCCTGACTCCAGGCCAGTCACTCTATCACCTAACTGCTATAACATACTATTAGGTTCTACCAAATATATTGAGTATCTCTCTCTCTCTCTCTCTCTCTCTCTCTCTCTCTCTCTCTCTCTCTCTCTCTCTCTCTATCTATCTATCTATCTCTAGACTCTAGTAGAATATGAGCTTCTTGAAGAAAGGATTTTTTTTTTGGAGGAAAGGCAAGGATTCTCTTGGAATAGAAACTACCTCCCTTCATGTTTAGTTTATCTGCAACTTAAAATCTTGGATGTTGTCTGTGGGACTGAGGAGTGAAGTCATTTGTTCACTGATTCATGTGTGAGAAGGAGACCTTGAACCCAAGAGTTCCCAATGCCAAAGCTGGTCCTTTAGCTACTACACAGTACTCTTAATCTGCACATAATGTTTTTTGAATTGATTTATATAAAATATTCCATAATCTTCCACCAAAGAGACATCCAGGGTTCTGGTGACTGACCTCTAGTTCTTCTAATATTTTGTGGACATTAGCACTAAGCTTAATATCTTTTCTCTTGCTCTTGCTATAAAACCAACAACTAACTTTTTCACTTTTTTGAAGATTTTTTTCTTATAGACATTATTACTATACATGGTCATCAATGGTTATATGCTATAGCTTACCTGTCCCCTACCCCCCCCCACCCCAATGTTTCTCTCTTCATTGCCTTTTTTGCAATCACTAGTCATACATAAACATTCTTCCCTTAATCTTCCCATCAAAAGAGACTAAGGTCTCAACAGTTGGGTACACAAAATTATTTTTATTTTCCAGCAGCATAAAATAGATTCATGAAGTACTCTGCTCCCTAACCCTGAAGACAACCAGTCACTTTCCAAAAATAATTGACAAATTCCTGATGTTGAGATGTCACCTGCTTTCTGAATAATGTATCAGGAGAGAAAATAAACCCGAATCAACCACTTGTCAAATAATACTCAATAAATTGACCACAATTATATGTAGAATCTTTTTTTTTTTCCAGAAGCACTTAATAAAACCAAATCTTGTCTAAGAGAAGGAATGCGCTCTTAAAGGACCCTTTGATGAATCAATGGCCCTTCATGTTCCTGACTCCCTTCAATAAGAATAAAAGGTTGCGTGCTACTAGGAGTGGAAGCCAAAGTATAAATAACATAGTATTTTTTCCTTTAGTTAGAATATTAACAAGCTGAGCCATAGACCTGAAAAGCCAGGTCCTAGCTACTATGCTCATTTTCCTGGAAAGCATCAAAGAGAAATAGACTTCTGTGTAACTGGCTTAGGACTACCAAGTTCTGAAAAACTCATTGAGGGTGAAGAAGCAAGAAAGATCAATCGCTTTTTGGAATGATTGCTGATATCATTGCTTCATTAGGCCTGTAGGGCAAACATCCTGCTTTTTCTTTCTTCCCTTTGACTGGACTTTGTTGGTCTATTCATAAGCATCTAAGATAAAAAAAAGTCATAAAAATGTGGCAAAACTTTAAAAAATTCTAGTTACTGTGAAGAGATGGAGCATACTTTATTTTGTGTAATGGTTGTTAGTAAAAAAAGAAGTTCTCGAGGAATTGAGGAGTTTGTGTGTGCGTGTATGTGTGTGTGTTTTAGAGGACTAAAATAGTTTCTTTTTTCACTGGACAATCTTGATTCCTTTTACTCTCACCTAAAGAAAAAGGAGAAGAGAAAAGAAAAAGAATCCCTATAGAAACAAGAAAGAATACCTATAATAAATATAATAATACTAAAGGAGTCATTTCCTTTATAAGAAAAAAGTAGAATAAAGTACTGTTGAGTCAAAATGAACAATGAATATGGAGCCACAGGGGTTGATCGAGGAATTCTCTGATTTCAAATCCATGATTTTTTCTAACAGAACATGATCCCTTTTACACAAACAGAAGGAGGGTTATAGGATGAAAGGTAGAATGTACAATAGGATAAAGGGACAGTTTTTAAGCATTGAGGATGCATAGGTATATTTTTAGGAAGCAGGGAAGGAGACAGTAAGTAAAGAAAGATTGAAGATAAGAAAAAGTACTGATAGAAGTAGAGGCAATCTGCTGGAGAAGATAGGAGGGAATGGGATCCAGGATTTATGCAGATGCTTTGGATTTGGCAAAAAGTACCATATGCTATATCCAAGTCAAATATATTATACATATACCTCATATATGAAATCTATCACAAACAAAAGATGGGATGTAGAACTAAATCCTTTTTTGGTTATTGCTCATTTATGTTGAACTTTTCTTGACCCTATGGACCCTACTGTCTATGGGATTCCCTTGGCAAGGTGACTGGCATTATTCACCATTTCCTTCTCCAGTGGATTAAGGAAAACAGAGTAAATCCTTGTTTAGGGTCACAGAGCTAGTATACTAGGTTGGATTTGAACTCTGGTTTTCCTGACTTCTTGCTCAGTGCTCAATTTGCTGAGCCATCTAGCTGTCCCACTGCCCTTTAGGGAGGTTACATAAATAATAGGTTTATGCTAACTTAAATATTTAGCGCATTAAATGAATTTGTGCTAAGCAATAGTTATTTGATACTCTGATGGATCTGTGACCTCATCAGGGTGAGTATTCCTAATATTGCAGGCATGGGTCAAAACCCATTTGGCAGTGATGTTCCTCTGAAGTGTCATCAGGGTGTGGAGGTGGATCTTGGTTCTTGAAGACTATGCCATCAGAGCATAAGCTTTGGGGAAAGGTCTACTACGATGAAAAGATTCCTCATATTCTATGCATGATAGACTGTCTTCTGTTAAGGACCAGCCTAGTTCATGACAGAGAGAACTTACCTTAAGATCAGTCACTACTTAATATGTTTTTTGACCACAGTGATTCAGGCCACATGAACTCAAGCAATTAAGTGACCAGCAAGTATGTATTAAACACTCATATACCAGGCACTGTGTACTCTGGGGCAGATCTGCAGACAGTGAGGCTGAATACTGAGGAATGACCTAGTTTTAGTCCAAAAGCAGAGCTGACCTGTTTTGTCCAATGCATTTTGCATTTTGTACTATGAATTCTGCACTTATTGACCAATAGAACCCCCATAACTAAAGGAAAGGAAAACAGTCTCTGTTCTTGAGAAGCATACAGCCAATCAAGGAGAGATAATGTGTATATATCCATACATATACCCAGTGCTTAGCATGGTGCCCCACATAGAGAATGTGCTTAGTAATGCTAGTGAACTAACCAATTGACTTATTATGGGAAGGAATCCATAGGCTTCACCCAACCACCAAATGGATCCATAACACCCACCCCCCAAACAATACTAAGAACTTCTAATCTAGACTATCCAGTTCTAAATGTCCAACAAACAACATTACATCTATCCTTTTTTCCTTGGGTCTGTGGCTGAGTTGGATGACTGTAATGGATGCTGGCATATTATCATCATATAATGTTAGAAAAATTCAAGTCATACAAAAGCAGCTAATCATACTAATGGTAAATTGCAGGTTTAGAACTGAGACTTATATTCCTTACATTCTGGTTTGGTGTTACATCCAATCTATAGTTTGGCAAAATGTCCTTGATGACTGTAGGGAATAAGGTAGGTAATGATATTTTCCTCCTGTTATCTAGAGTATTTTAAAACACAGCAGAGAAATTGTAAAGGAAAACTCAGTTTCGAGGAGATAATATTATAACATTATTTGACCAAATTTCTGGTTTTTCTTATAATTTTGTGGCAAATTAAAATATGTATGCCATAAGAATGAGTTACTCTTATCATATATTTTAACATAATAAATAATTGCAAAACAGTATCATTGGCTATTTTTTTTAGTAGACATCTAAGATGTCTACTAAGTACCAGACAGAATCAGATGACCTTACAATGACTCAGCTCCTGGGGAATGCACTTAGACTCTCTCAGATTTGGCTTCTCATTTGTAAAAGGGGAATAATAGTACTTGCATTACCAAACTTATTTGTGAGGCTCCAATGAGGGAATGTATATAAAGTACTTTATAAATCATAAATCTTTATATATATCACGACTATTATTACTATTCTCTACTAATTTATTTTGAATTGGTTAGAGAAAATAAATTAGCAACTGAACGGAAAATGCCACATCTTTAATTAAGTCTTTGTAATGAATACTGTAACAAGTGTGGGGGCTGATAATTCCAAGTTTTATCAGGTGTTCATCATTTCAATGACTTGCAATGGAAGAAGTAAACTGAATGTTCTAGGTTTTTTTTCCCCCTAAATGCTAGTCAGTGAGGTTGAATACTTAAGGAAGTGACCCAGTTTTATTTCCAAATTAGGTCTGGCCTGTTTTGCCCAATGAATTTTGTACTCTGTCCCATGCATACTCTATTTATTGATCCCCTATAACTAAACTACAGGTATAACAGGCTCAAAGATACAATGACAACAGTTTTGTTAGAGAGAGCACTGGATGGGTCAGGACAATCCTGATGAAACAAAACTGGCTGGTTATAATCCTAGCTCCAATAACTGTGGGACCTCAAGGGAGTCATTGTCCTGCTCTCAATTCCATTTTCTTCCTTCTCTTTGGCCCAATATGTGCATGGGGATAGGAGAGAAATGAGAACTAGCCTTGTAGAGAGTGCCAAGACATGTGGTGTCTTTAGAAGCAAAAAAAGATTACAAGGAGCTCCAAAAGCCAAAATGAATTTGAGAGAAAAATATCGAAGGCGAAGGGAAGTTTGTGAGTAAATACTGGCAAGGTACAGAAGGCATAGGAGGACCAGGGAAGACAAGGGCTAATCTGGATAATGAAAAGAGTGTGGCATTAAGTAGCAGGAGGGGAAAAATGGGTTCTGAAGGTCAGAGCATGTAGGTCAGGAAAGAAAGTACAACTAGGTAGAGGAGGAATGGGAATGGGAATGATCCATTCTCTCTTTCCCTTCCCATGATCTCAATGGCCAGCATTCTTATTTATTTGTTCTCTGCTGGGTCTGCTTCCTTGTCCCCAACCATTGTGGGTGCAGGGACCTACAGAGTCTCAATGGTCAAGGAATGAAAGCTGTGGGTGTCTGAAACACTCCAGTGAGGAGGTGGAGCCACTTAAAGAGAGGAAGGTGTGTTGTCCACACCAGATGTGGGCACTCTCAGGTTGCTCTACCCTAGTTACAGTTTGGATGATTACTTGAGAGCCTTACTTGAGAGCCTCTTCTAGATATAAATCCTCTAATTCTATAGGAACAGAGAGCCAGGATAAATACCGAAGTAACTGGTGCTAGAGTGGCACACTTCCCAGGACTGGTAATGAAAGTTTTTAGACTTAAATTTTAAATGAGGGGGTAGCTGGGTGGCTCAGTGGATTGAGAGCCAGGCCTAGAGAGGGAGGTCCTAGGTTCAAATCTGGCTTCAGATACTTCCCAGCTGTGTGATCCTGGGCAAGTCACTTGATCACCATTGTCTAACCCTTACCACTCTTCTGACTTGAAACTAATACACTGTATTGATTCCAAGATGGAAGA
Organism: Monodelphis domestica; assembly: GCF_027887165.1. Classification (NCBI taxonomy): domain Eukaryota; kingdom Metazoa; phylum Chordata; class Mammalia; order Didelphimorphia; family Didelphidae; genus Monodelphis; species Monodelphis domestica. The sequence continues at coordinate 550,463,551 of NC_077227.1, read as the reverse complement.
TGAGGGTTTAAAAAAAATTTAAATGAGTAAAGCATGCTTAACTTTCAAACAATTGTCTTCTTAGGGATCCTGAGCCATTCTCTGTCAGACTCAGCATGGATGACCATGCAAGGAATGGTGGGCTGACCTAGACATGCTCAACTCTTGTAACAATGCTGCTCCCTTCATTGCCTTGTCCTACTTCAAGGGAATGTTAACTTTTGTAATGTTTACTTTTGTAACCAAACATACTAATTTGGTTACAACTGTTTAATGTGTTTATGAATAAACAAGAATTTACAGCAAATGGTACAAGTTCTAGAAGAAAAGATGACATCTTATTTCTCCATTTGCCTCTTTGCTCTCTGGACTCAAAGACTCAGAATAATAGATGTGGAGGAATCATTAGATGTCAGAGGACATCTAAGTACAAACTGGGATGTTCAGTCATTTCAGTCATGTCCAAGTCTTTCTGACCCCACTTGGGGTTTTCTTGGCAGAGCTATTGGTGTAATTCGCCATTTCCTTCTCCAGATCATTTCATAAATGAGGAAACTGAGGTAAATAGGGTTAAGTGACTTACCTAGAACCACAATTTGGTAATTATCTGAGACTAGATTTATATATTAAAATTTTTTTTATTTAGAAAAATTTTCTATGGTTACATAATTCATGATTACTCCCCCCCCCCCCCCCCGAAGCTGACAAGCAGTTCCACTGGGTTATACATGTATCATTGTTCTAAAACTATTTCCATGTTATTTATATTTGCAGTAGAGTGATCTTTAACATCAAAACTTTCATCACCTTCCTATCGCACTATGAGGTCATCATATATATTTTCTAATGCATTTCTGGTTCCAGAGTTCTTTCTCTGGATGTGGATAGCATTCTTTCTCACAAATTCCTCTGGATTGTCCTGGGTCATTGCATTGCTACCGAGGTCAGATTTATACTCAGAAAGATGAGTCTTCATGCCCTCTGGCATTGTACTATATCCACTGAGATATCTACCTGCCTCAAACTCTACCTCAGTCTAATTGTACCTAACCAGCAATTTCCTCTGCAATATTCATGACAATTGGCCATCTAGCATCTGCTTAAAGATTTCTAGTGATGGGAAATGTAAAATCTCTTTCCTAAGGTAGCACATTCCACTTTTGCATGATTCTAATAGTTGGATTTTTTCTTTGTATTGAGCCTAATGTTGTGTACAAATATTTACTTAATATTTATTATAATGAAAAGCAGCATGGATTTGTGGATAGAAGGGCTGGCCTTGGAGACAAGACAATGGAATGTTTTATTCCAATGAATTCACAGGTTTGGTTAAGAAACATGAAAATGATGCTGTGTATTCAGAACTGGTAAGGATTTAAGAAATCTGTCCAATCCTCTGATTTTGCAGATGAGAAAACAGGCCTATAGAATGAAATGTTTGGCCTAGAGAATAGCACTAGTAAAAAGTGGCAAAACTGGGATTTGAACCCATATCCTCTGATTTCTAGTGCCTTTTCTATTATATAAAGTAGATCTCCTCATTGCTTCCATCATTCCATTTCCATCTCACTCCCAAGTGGTCAAAGTAGAACAAATCTAAGTTCTTTTAGGATGAGAACTGGAAGGGGAATTTGGAGGTCATCTAGTTCAGCCTCCTCATCTTATTAGTGAGGAAAACGAGGCCCAGAGAGATTAAATGTCTTTACTAAAAGTCAAAAGGGAAGTAAGTGGTAGAGTCTTAGAATTCAAATCCAGCTTCTCTGTTTCTAAATCCCAAACTCCTGCTACTGCAAAACAAATGAAGATAACTTTCAGGTCTCAACTCCCTCACCAACTCTTTACTTTTTATGTCCCAATTTTCTCCAACCAATTCACATTTTGCATGGTTAATACATTAAAGAGTCTTAACTAATTCATTTATGGATGGATGAATGACCTGACCTGAATGTTTTCTCAGTGACTAAAATTCTAAAAGGCAGGATCCCCCAGAATAGAACACACTCCAGAAATTGATGTGTTTCTGAAAAAGATTCCTTTCAAGTGAATTTTCCTAAGTTGAACTGCTTGTTCTCAGAAACTTCCAGGACAAAATGACCAATGGGCTCGAACTGGGGAAAATGGCAGGCATGTAAAGACATTACCTTCAAAATTTTCTCAAAATTCATATATAAAATAAAAAGTGATTTCTATATCTATATAGTGATATCTACAAAATTTCTATATCCATTTAGTGATATCTACAAAATAGATGTTTTCCTATATCTATATAGAGATATCTACAAAATAAAAAGTGATTTTTGTGACTAAAAATCCATACTATTATTTGTAACAAGCTACAAAACAGAAATATATAGATATTAAGGAAAAACTACAAAAGCAACACTGAATCACATACTTGTAACAAAACTATGCCTCTCAACTTCTTTTTATCACTTTTGGCAAAATGGACAACAGCTGTTCTTTATTTGCTAAGTGTGGCTTTCTTTTTAGTTGCTGGGTGGTACAGTATATTGAGGGATAGACTAGGAGTTAGGAAGACCTGAGTTCTAATTAAAGTTCAGATACTTGCTAACTCTGTGACCCTGGGCAAGCTTCTTAACTTTTCTAGGTTTTGGTTTCCTCATCAATAAAATGAAAAGGTTGGACTTTGTGGCCTCTACGGTCTCTTTCAACTTTTAAGAATGTGATCCTATCTATGATTGCTTTCCTTGGCTATAAATTAATTAAGTGTAGGAACCTGTGCCTTACCTAAACTTTGTGTGCTTGCAAGTCAAGTTCATGTAAACGTTTGTTGAATAATAGAGACTGGAACTGTGATTTCTGAAGAAACTATCCCACTACAGGACAGCAACTTTTCTCCAACTCAGAGTCTTGAATTACCTAGAGCATAGTGAGAGGTTAAGGAACATGCCCAATATATTTCAGAGATGGTACTTGAACCCAGGTCTTGATAGTTGTGAAGCTAATTCTCCCATTTCCTACAATGTTCCCTCTTTTTATTGAATGAATTGATAAATGAGTGTGCTCCCTTAGCTTTTTAAGATCTTCAAAATAAGAAAATAATTGGAAATTGAGAGGTTGTCCATCAATTGTGAAATTGCTGAAAAAGTTGTTGCAAATGGAATACTACTGTGCTATAAGAAAAAATCAGGAGAATGATTTTGGAAAAATCTGGAAAGAATAACATGAATTGATGCAAAGAAAAATGGCATCTTCCCTAAGAGAAGGAACTCATAGAGTCTGAATGAAGACTGAAATTTACAATCTTCTTATCATCATAGTCATCATCTTCTTCATCATCATCATCATCATCATCATCTTCTTCTTCCTTCTTTTTCATCTCTTTCTCTTTCTCCCCTTCTACAAAATTTCTAATATGGAAAAATATTTTACATGATTGCACTTGTTAAAATCTAAATCAGGTTGCTTACTATCTCAGGGAAAGGAGAAGGGTGGGTAGGAGGGAGGGAAGAAAGGAAGTTGGGAAAGAGGGAGAGAATTTGGAACTTGAAAATGAATTTTAAAATTATGTTTACATGTAATTGAGGAAAATAAAATCTTATTAAAAAAAGATCTTTGACTTATCTGTCCCTAAGAGCAGCTGCACCTTTCTTCATTCTTCATTAGCTTCAGCAGCATATTGGGGAAGTTTTTCTTAGCAAGTCAAGACATATAACTGTGGTCCAGCCACCAAAGGAGATAAACATAATACACAATATTACAGGGATAAGTTATATGCCTACCGAAACTTTGTCAGGTGAGTTCCAAATCAGGAACCTTATCTAAAAGCCAGGTCTTCAAATATTGTATTTTGCATGTTTTGCTGAATTTATAAATGTTCCAAATAACTTGTTTTTGTATGTAGAGATATTTTCTAGAAAGGTATAGCTGAAACATTTTTCCTACACTACCCCATCACCACCAAATACATTGCATTTCAAATTGAGCATGCAAGAAATACCTTAACCTTCATCATGCCCCAAACAGAATATTTTATCTTTCTCTCCTCTTTTGTTGTTCAGTTATTTTCAGTTGTGCTGATTCTTCATGACCTCATTTAAGATTTTTTTTTTTGTAAATATACAGGAGTGGTTTGCCATTTTCTTCCCCAGCTCATTTTACATATGAAGAAGCTGAAGCAAACAGTTTTATGTGACTTGCCCAGGGTCATATAGATTTGAACACAAGATGATGTCTTCACTTAGTTGCCCCCTTTCTTCCTTACTTTCCCCCAAATCACTCCCATTCCATACTTTCCTATTGCTGGTAAAGGTCCTACTGCCCTTCTAGTCTCCCAGGTTTGTATTCTTGGTGATATCCTCTACTTCTCACTCTCCAATCTGATGACAAATCTTTTTATTTCTATTTCCACACCATTTCTTGTATCAGACTCCTCTGTCCTTTCTCCATCTTAGTTCAAGCTCTCCTCACCTCTTAACTTTATTATTGAATCAGCCTCTTAAGTAATCTCCCTACATCACACCCCTCCTTACTGTAATCTATCCTCCACATTGTGATAAGCTTTACTACTTTTTATTAATGTAACAACATTGGACTACTGCCTAGTAACTACTTCTATGTAGAGCTTCTTGAATAAATCAATAAGAATCCATAATATCTGCCATATTATAGCTGATATTTATATAGCATTTAAAGATTTTACAGATTAATTTACAAACATGATCACATTTAGATCTTGTATTTACTCCCTGGAAAGGAAAAGGAATAAACATTTACATAGCACCTACTATGTGCCAGACACTATGTTAAATAGTTTTACAAATATGATTCTTACAAATTGCCTTATTAGGTAGATGCTATTATTGTCCCCTATTTTATAGAGGAATTGATTTCTTTTGCTTCTAAGTCATTATCTTGACTTTGCCCCTCTCTCCTATTTTATAGTAGTGGAAAGGGAGGCAAAACATTATTTACTGTCTGATAGATATTTGAACTCATATCTTCAAAATCTCAGTTCCAGAATTCTTTCTTCTATAGTACCAGCTGCCTCTCTTTGTAATAGGATCTACAAATATAATTAACCCAAATTTACAGATGAGAAACTAAAAACACAAAAGTTATATCTTAACCACACTCACAAAGACAGTAAGTTTTACAAGTGGGATTTGAACCCGGCTCTATCTGAATCCAAATCTAGGACACTATTCACTGTTTAATATTAACTCTTTATATTTGTTACTTATATTTGAATGGAAAATGGAGATATCTAACTTAAATATTTATCGTCTTGTCAATCCCTTTCATAGATACTAAAAACTAACTCCTGGCCAGTGTTTTATTCTCTACTATCAAAAATCTTAATTATCTAAGTTGAGATCAATCATCTAAGAAGCATGCTAATGTTTATAATCTAATTAAACAAATTCTAATTAAGTATCTTGACATTGTGCTTAACTTTAAGTATATGATATGACAGTGGCCAACATGAGACAGCCCATAAACAGAGAAAAAATACACAAAATGAAAAGAATCATAATAAGTTGGGATATAGAGTGAATCTCAAACCTGAACATCTGGGTTCAGATCCAAGATATGAGATCTTGAGCAAGTCATTTTCCCATTTTGACTCTTATCTTCTTCCTTCTTTGTAAAATGAAATTTGGAATATATTTTCTCTAAGGTCCTCAAGTTATATATTTTATGATTTAATGATATGGGTTGGAGTCTCATTTTTGTTTGTGTAGCACTGGAAAAGTGACAGTCTTACTAAGCCTCAGTTTTCCATACTATCAATTAGTCAGTAATCATTTATTAGATGCCTACTATTTGCCAGAACTGTGCCAAGCTCTTGGGGATACAAAGAAAAGCAAAAGACAGTACTCTCAATTTAATGGGGGAAATAACAAGCAAACAATTATGTGCAAACAAGGAATAAATAGGAAATAATCAATAGAGGGAAAGCATTAGAATTAAGAGAGATTGGAAAAGGATGCCTATTGAAGATGGATTTTTAGTTGAAACTTAAAGGAAGCCAAGGAAATTCAATGGTGAATATGAGGAGGGAGAACATTCCAGGCATGGGGACAACCTGTGAAAATGCCCAGATTCTGGAGATGGATTGTTTTGATCAAAGTATAAGAAAGAAGTCAATGTTCCTGGATTAAAGAGTATGTGGGAGGGGATGTGGTATAAGTTGTACAAAGACTGGAAATGGTGGTAGGTTATAAAGAACTGTGAATGCCAAAGGATTTTGTTTTTGATCCTGGAGGCCATAAGAGCTACTGAAGTTTTTGAGCAGGAGGTGGTGACAAGGCCAGACCACAGATAAAGATTTGTGATGGAGACCAACCAGTTAGGAAATAATCAGCATTATAATAAGGTGGGCAAAAGACTCAAGAGAAGAGGAAAGCATGGCACCAAGCACATTTTCTAAGAAAGGGGACAGAGGAGGGTAGCTAGTGCTGGAGTAATTTTGGAGATTTGGGAGACAGAATGAAATTGCTGAAAGACTGGTGGTCACTATGTGGAAGAGCAGGGTTTGGTGAAGGTGAGAAAGAGAGAGACAGAGAGAGACAGAAAGAGAGAGAGCGAGAGAGAGAGAGAGAGAGAGAGATGAGAGAGAGAGAGAGAGAGGAGAGAGAGAGAGAGAGAGAGAGAGAGGGTGGGGGCAGGATTAACATTCTTGTATATGGCTGAGATGGGATAGAATAAGTTGTGGGAAATAAGTAGGTTGAGGAACTAGAGATAAGGGTGTCTGAGGAAGTATCAAGAAGACCAATTTATGAGGGAAGGCATTGAAGACAGGAGAAACATTGTAAACCAAGTACTGAACCTCTTGAAGATGGAAGGGAAATGACCCAAGTCCTAGGATGTCTGTTGAAAGCAATAATCCTGGTGCCAGGATGTTGATTGAGTGGTAAATGAAGATTGTATGGACCTCAAAGGAGGGGTTATTTAAGGACAGTGGCAGGAAAGAATCTGTGTCTGGTGATAGGGAAGAGGGCATATTCTTACTTTCTCAACTTGATTAATGAGTTAAGGGGAATAGATAAAAATCATTCCTTGCTTGTAAATGAGGTAAGAAGGCTATGCTACCAGGAGGCAGACAAGGTTTCACTGAGAGCCAGAAGATGAAAGGAGAGGGAAAGAAAATGATTTAAGACAAAATTAAGTATTGCCTTTAATGTATTTTTTTGGGAATCATATTGGAAAACTAATTATCTTCTCTCTCCTTCCTTCCTTCCTTCCTTCCTTCCGTCCTTCCTTCCTTCCTTCCTTCCTTCCTTCCTTCCTTCCTTCCTTCCTTCCTTCCTTCCTTCCTTCCTTCCTTCCTTCCTTCCTTCTTTCCTTCCTTCTTTCCTTCCTTCCTTTCCTTCCTGCCTTCCTTCCTTCCTTCCTTCCTTCCTTCTTCCTTCCTTCCTTCCTTCTTCCTTCCTTCCTTCCTTCCTTCCTTTCTTCCTTCCTTCCTTCCTCCCTCCCTCCCTCCCTCCCTCCCTTCCTTCCTTCCTTCCTCCCTCCCTCCCTCCCTCCCTCCCTTCCTCCCTCCCTCCCTGCCTCTCTCTCTCTCTCTTCTTTCTTTCTTCTTTCTTTCTTTCTTTTCTTTCTTTCTTTCTTTCTTTCTTTCTTTCTTTCTTTCTTTCTTTCTTTCTTTCTTTCTTTCTTTCTTTCTTTCTTTCTTTCTTTCTTTCTTTCTTTCTTTCTTTCTTTCTTTCTTTCTTTCTCCTTCATCTAGCTTCCTTCAAAAGATCAGCTCAAAAACCATCTTCATCATTTATGTACATTTCTGAAAATCAATGGCATAGTCTTCATTGACAACTTCTTTATGCTTCCTATGTTTTTTTAAAAAAATATTTCTTAAATTTAACTCTTCAGGTAACATTCTCCCAATTAATTTTCTATTTTTAAGCAAACAAATCTTTCTGATTAAAAAAAGGCTCATAGTTGGTAGCTGGAAAAAAAAACATTTTATCTCTAGAAATTTCTCTTCTAGAATGCTTATTTCTATTTTTTTATTTTTTTAAAGAAATTCTAGATTTTAAGCTCCTTGAAGTACTATTTTGGCTTTGCAAGTCATATGCCCAGAACAATTCCTACTATCTGCTTAACAAGTGCTTATGAACTGATTGAGGTATGATATGACATCATCTATACCATTTTATTATAGTTTGGTCCTGATTAGTGTGAATAATGAATACTGTGAAGTGGTCAAATTATTTAAATTCATATTATATATTTCTACTGAATTGGATCCAATTACCCTATTTTACATAACTTCCTATAGTGTGAATTTAAATAGTCTGTCAGTAAAAAATCATTTATTAAGCTACTCTGTGCCATGTTCTGTGCTAGTGCTAGGGATGCAGAGACAAAAAATAGTCCTTCATAATTTAGTGGAGGAGATAAAAAGCAAATAAATATATGCAAACAAGGTATAGAAAAATATATAAATATACATATATATTTATGATCAATGGTAAGAAATTAAAAGAGGGAAGGCACACATTAAGAAGGATTGGGAATGGTTTCCTTTTAGAAGTAAGATTTTATTTGGAACTTAAAAACATAATTATTTCATAGGATTCATTGCATGCACTCCTCAGAACCTGGATTATGATGATGATGATAAAAATTTAAATTTATGTGTCATTATAAATTAGAAAATGCTTTCCTCCCACTGTGTAAGTTTATTCTTTTATTTTGTTGATCTAGATCTGTGATTTTTATCAGTGTAGAGGATTCCCATTGTGGAAGCTCCCACCACTGATAGGCATCAGCAACTCCTGATTTGCCTTCATGGTCACCCAGCCAGTATAAAACTCAGGACTTGTTCTCACATCTTCCTGAAAAACCAAGGCTGAACCACAGGATCCAATCTCCATTCTTTATTTCTCAGGGTAAATAGTATTAACCCCTTCTCATAGATGAGGAACTTAAGTTCAAAAATATTGAGTGAAGTACAGATTCTTAGGTTTTTAAAGATGGAAGGGCCTTTGAGATAGATCAGTCAGTTGAGCCCACTTATTTTATAGAGGAGAGAATGGAGGTGTAGAGAGTTGAAGAGACCCGGCTTTAGTCACAGCTAGTGCTGGAATCAGGGGTCAGACTTAGCTCATCCCAGCCCTGCCACTTATATCTGCATAATCTTGGACAAATCACCCTCTAGGCCTCCCTTTCCTAATCTGTAAATCAAAGGAGTTTGGCTAAGATGACCTCTAATGTACCTTTCCATTTCTACATTTAAGAGCTTATACCTATCTGACTCCCAGGCCAGTGCTCTTTCCACCACATCATGCAGCCTTTGTTGAAACATTTATGCCAATCAAAACTCCTTGCTCTTGCTATTACTTTTTTTTAAACATGCAGAATTGCTCATTTATAGATTTGTCTTTGCGCATGTTAATATGAATCCAATAAAATGGCCACTTACCTTTATGCCAAGCCCACACCATCCATGTGTTTCTTCCCCACCACTGCAAGCAGAAGACTAGCTGACTAACCCTGAGTAACATGCTGAAGCATGCCGCCCTCCATCTGCCCTTCCTCTGCTCCCCAAAGCCCGGGGATAAAGTCATTCTCACTGTGGAGTTATCACACTGAGTAGCCAAGACGAGTGTCAGCAAAGTGACACAAAGGAGAAGCCAATGAGGGTCAGCGAATTTGGGCAGAGAGCTGACTTGATGTATGGATAAGAATGAAGCCAACAGGAAGTTAGATAAGGGAGGGTATGCCCAGTGCGAAGGAGCATCACCAAGCCTCAGAGCAGGACAGTCCCGGGAATCCTAGCCTGGCTGGAAGGATAGTTGTTGAGGAGACAAAGAGAAGAGTTTGAATGCTTGAGGTGGGACCACATTGGCTCCATTGTCACTCACACAAGTCTGGTCTTGATTCTGAGGTCATTAGGGAGCCACAGAAGGCTTTTGCCTGCATGATGAGAGTTGTTTTTTGAGGGAGATTAATCTTGTCCCCATGAAAGATGGGTTAGAGGAGGGAGAGAGTTTAAGGAGAACTATCTTCATGAAGAGGGACGCTCGTGGAAGGGAGGAGCAGGCAAAGGCTGGGCATAAAACCATGGATGGGGCTAAAAGCGGAGTAGCAAATTGAAGAATTCCTGGCCAGACACTCAAACTTTCCTTTCTTATTCCAGTAATACCCTTCTCTGCCTGACCCTGATCCACATCCATGCACATAGTTATCCTTTCCAGGGGTCCCCAAACTTTTTACACAGGGGGCCAATTCACTGTCCCACAGACCATTGGAGAGCCAGACTATAAAAAACAAACTATAAACCAATTTGTATACCCTTGTCTGGGATAGCGGAGGCTGCAGCGCTGGCTGTGATGGCTATCACACCTTGCACAGCCCCATCACTGCCACCACTATACCGGGCAGCAGTACACACAGTGCGGAATCCCCTCCCTCAGATCACTGCTCACCTTGCTGACGTCTTCCATTGTGCAGCCACATAATCCTTTGTGCGGTGCCTCATTCTCTTTCTCAGAACAAGGAGCCACACAAAGGATTATGTCACCGGAAGTAGTACTGTATGTGAGCGATGCTGTGCTTTGCAATGCCACCACATACAGTGCTCCTCTCACTGACCACCAATGAAAGAGGTGCCCCTTCTGGAAGTGCGGTGGGGGCTGGATAAATGGCCTCAGGCCCATGGACCATAGTTTGGGGACCCCTTTTTTAGACCAAACCCTTGATCCTAGTTTTGACCCACTCACACTGTTTTCCCCCTGGGACTGTTTTAGTCCAGTAACCCAGGCATGGTACCCTGATTCTGGTGATTCTGGCTCCTAAATATGTAGAGACTTCTCTTCCTTTTTAAGCAGGTGATTTTACCTAGGCACCTTCTCTGCCTTGGACTGAGCCAAGAATAGGATCACTCGATATGATTAAAGCCTTGGACTAGTTAAGTGGCAGAAAGAATGCACATGAGGTGATAGAGAAATGTTTGAAGGGAAGCTGTTCAAGGGGCTGTCAGGAATACATTTTTATTTTGGCCCAGAACTATGCTTTCATAAGTATAGGGGACTCCTGATATGTGAAGTCATTATACAACTCATGTGTCATTCAGTTATTTTTCAGTCCTGTCTGACTCTTTGTGACTCCCATTTGGAATTTTCTTGGCAAAAATGCTAGACTGGTTTGCCATTTCCTACTCCAGCTCATTTTACATATGAGGAAACTGAGGCAAATGGGGTTAAGTGACTTGTCCAGGGTCATACAGCTAGGCAATGTCTAAGGCCAGATTTGAACTCAGGAAGCAGATTCTTCCTGACTTCAGGCCCAGGATTCCATCCACTGTACAACCTCATTGCCTCTACAACTCATAATCTTAGGCAGTTGACATCAAGATGTTAAATAACTTGCTGAGAATCACGAAGAAGCCAGGACATGTTAGAAGGGGCGCTGGGTCTCTGGGCCTCTCTCAAGAGTTCTGCCTATCTGCCAGGCTGCCTCTCTAATGACCACAAGGATGAGTAAACACAGGCCTTGCCTTCAAGTAGCTTGCATTCTTTTTTTTTTTTTTTATAAACCCTTACCTTCCATCTTGGAGTCAATACTGTGTATTGGCTCCAAGGCAGAAAGAGTGGTAAGGGCTAGGCAACGGGGGTCAAGTGACTTGCCCAGGGTCACACAGCTGGGAAGTGTCTAAGGTCAGATTTGAACCTATGACCTCCCATCTCTAGGCCTGGCTCTCAATCCACTGAGCTACCCAGCTGCCCCCTAAGTAGCTTGCATTCTTGACCAGAGCATAAAGACTAGCATAAAGCATGAAGAGATGGCAGTGAGAGATCAGCAGCCAATACTGGATCTGGTGACTTAGTGCTGGTAATGAATGAGATTTTGCTACTCAGTACTGGTTACATGGGGACATTTGTTTTGCATTGTTCAGACACAAATGATCCAAATGGCAGTGTGAGCTTTACTGTGCCCAGCACTTTAAAAAATATTCAATACCTTTTTGTCTGATTTTCTTTCCCAACCCACAAGTCAGGAAAATGAAGAGCTGAAAAGCTTGAGTGGGAGGAAGAGGAAAGAGTGGAAATTTTTCTTCTGCCTATATGGCATTTATCCCACAAATTTGCTTTTTCTTCTCCATTGGATGGTGCGCTCTTTGAGAGAAGGGACTGTCTTTTGTATTACTTTGTACCCTCAGAGTGTAGCACAGGACCTGGTGCATTGTAGGCACTTAATAATAATGGGGACAATGATGGATTTCATTAAGGGCTGACTAGGTATCTCACTTTTAAATTCCACTTATATTAAAAAAAAGACCTGAGTATTCCAGTCAGAGTTTCCTGGATTGGCACTATGTAGCTGTTTGTGAATTGACTGATTCCCATTTTACTGAGGAAAATTAAATCATTGAATCATATTAAAAGCTAGAAGGGTCTGTAGTGGTCATGGAACCCAGCTCCTACCAGAATAATTAATTCTTTATAACATCTCTGAGAGATATTTATTTCTCCAGTGATTGGGATTTCAATAACTCTCAAAGGATCCTCCAGTTTTGAACAGCTCTAATTATTACAAATTTCAAGGGTTATAAGATCATAGATCTAGAACCAGAAGGCAGTTAAGAAGCCAACCACTCATTTTGCAGATGAGGAAACCAAGACTCAAAGAAGCAAAGTGATTTGCCCAAGGTAATAAAAATAGTAAATTATAGAACTAAAATTTGAACTCAAGTCTTGTGACTCTAAACTCTTTACACTGAGCCTCATTCTGCTTCCCTACTAACTTCTATTTAACTTGGTCATATCTCTCTGCTGCCTGGCAATAAATTAGCAATACCTATTAAATACCCTAGTATGTGTAAGGTAACAATCTTTTAACTATTTGAACACATTAATCATGTCTCTTTTGTCTTCTCTCTTCCAGGATAAATATCTCAGATCCTTCAATAAAATCTCATATGACACTGTGCCCTGCCCCCCAAAACCCTCCAAAGAAAGCACTTCACCATCTTTGGACTACTTAAGTCATTGCTGAACCTTATGCTGAGCCTCACAGCTAGTTAATGGCAGTGAAGACACTGAAACCAAGGGTCATGGTCATTTATTGTTTGACATTGCTGAGAATCCTTATTACCATAAAACCTAGTTTAATTTACCATCCCATCTTTTAAAAAGTAATTTTCTAGAAGACAACCCACAAGGATGCTTCATTTCCATAAAATGTGGCACCATGAAAGAATCAATACTATAGCTGATCATGCTAGTCACCTGATTTCTTGTCCAAGCACAGCCACCAATCAGAAATGCTGTCAGACATCTTAAAGTAGAGTCATAAATCTATAATCGTTTTTCAGTCTTACAGAAAAAGGCCAATGTTCCCCAAACAGAGTCTACCAATGAAATTTATAGTATATTATTCTTTAAAATGCTTTATGTGAATTCTAAGCCAACAGTCATTTAAAGTAAGGGTTTAGAATAATAGAAGAACCTGGGTTACTCTCAGTAATGCTATGTGCACACAAGTTCATGATGGACTTTCTTTTATTTTCAACTTTTTCCTTAGCACAATTTGTAGGGATTTTTTTTTGAAAGATCAATTGGGAATTTTTTTCTCAAAAATTACCTGTCTGAGGATCTAAGACACACACACACACACACACACACACACACACACACACACACACACACTTTTTTTGGACGACTCTTGTTATTTCCCATCTTCAGAAGTTCTTATATCAGAGCCAAGGTGATGAGTCCTTCCAAATAATCAAATGATCCTTCCTCCAGGAAATCATGTTTAATCTTCTCAATCAATCCAATAAAAAAAAAAACCCTGTATTAGGCATTCATTACATGCAAGGCACTGTAATAAGTACTGAGGGTACAAAGGCAAAATAAAATCGTTCTTACCTTCAAAGAGCTTGCTTTTTATTGGCGGAAACAACATGTATGTAAAAATAGATGGAAAAAGTGTGATATAAATCAAGTTTATTTAAGGAAGAAGCATTAACAGCTGGGGAGGAGCTTAGAGAAAACAGCATTGGAGCTAATCTTTGAAGGAAGCTAGAATTTCTAAAAGGTAAAGGTGAGGTGGGAGTGTAGCCCATTCTAGATATGGATGACAGTCTGATCAGAGGTCCAAAGTTGGGAAAGGGAATGCTTCATGAGGGAAGGTCAATTTGTCTGGGACATAGCAATCCTTCTAAGAGTTGGAACAGAGCTATTTAGTCAACACCTATGTGAAAATTTAGTCCTTTCAATGGTATCCTTGAGAAATAGCCATCTAACCTCTCCTCTAAGAATTCTATTTAATAGAGAACTTGACTCCTGAAGCAGGTACTTGCTATATGATAAATAAGGGATGTGACTGGTCATCATTATCCCATGGCTTGTTATTGTAATTTAAAAAAAATTGGACCCAAGGTTTAATTGAAAGGAGCTCCTTGTAAGATACTTCCTTTACCAATAAGAGGAATACTTCACCAATTAAAGTCACAGAGTGTTGCATAGTACAGAGAAGTTAAATGACTTGCCTGGGGTCACACTGTCAGAATATGTCAAAGGCAAAACTTGAACCTAACACTTCTTGACTCTGAGGTCAGCTCTTTATCTACTTTGTGGTTTTTATGTACAAACCCTTTTTGCTGCTTTTCCTATAATCAAAAAGAGAATCAGTAGTGAAGGATCCTCTTCTGGGCAGTGTTTGGCTAGAACACAGGTAAACAACTTGGAGTAATTGGAATAGTCACATTCATTGTTATTCAGTCATTCTGTCGTGTCCAATTCTAACGTGACCCTTTGGATCATATTGTCCTTGGATTTTCATAGCAAAGATACTGGAGTGGTTTTCTATTTCCTTTTCTAGTGGACTAAGGCAAATAGGAATGAATTGATTTGTCCCAGGAAGTAAGTGTCTGAAGCTAGATTTGAACTTAAATCTTTCTAAGTCCAGGCCAAGCTCTCCATCTACCACTGATTCCCCCCTAGACCAGTGATGGCAAACCTATGGGACACAGAATGCTCTCTGTGGGCACTCAGCAACCCTCCCTCCACACCCTCACCCCCGAGTACATTATTATAAAGGCAGAGGGACCTGGGCAGAGCTGCTCCCCTCCCCCTCTTCATTGTACCTGATGAAATTTTCTCCTTCCCCCTTCCCCTCTTCCCAGTAGGCAATGGGAACACCAGTGGGTAGGGTGGGTGGCTCACAGGTGGCAGAGCTGGAAGGGAGCAGAGTGCTTGGGCTGTTCCCTTAGCCTTCTCTACACTCTCGAAGGACATTCTTCACTTCACCTGCTCCTCTGCCCAGCACCCCAATGGGAGTGCTTTCTCCCTCTGCTATGTGGGGTAATGGCGACCAAGGCATGTGGTGGGGAGGGGCATGGCATTCAGTCTGGGGGGTGGGGCCCGGCACTCTGTTTCTAAAAGGTTTGCCATCTCTGCCCTAGATGCTTCAGTCACATTACCACTGAGTGAAGCATTACTGCCAGCATTGCCAGTATATAAAAGTATATTTTACTTTTACGAAGTAAACAACATGATGACTAGAAATAATATTGACAAATGATCAATACATCAAACAAGTTTGAGACGAGTTTCTCAGTCTGCTTAGATGCTTAAGGAAATAATCGATCTATTTTTAAGTTTATCATTTGTTTTTGCCAGGAGTCTGTAAAGAGGATTAGCATGTTGACTTTTAACTAAAGTTTTTTTTTTTTTTAAGTGGTAGAACCTGCTGAAAACATGAATAAGCTCACCAAAATTGAATTTCCAGTTTGGTTTGTTAAACATGTAGCTCTCTGATATTTAGTCAGGAAGTCTTGGATTCAATTCATGCCAAGAACACAAACTAACTATATGACTCCAGGCAATTCAGTAAATTTAGCAGTTAATCTAGATGGAAATTTTATGAGGAATAGTTAGAAGTTCTGCTGTACTAAATGAAAAATTTAGGAAGAATAGCATCACCTAAAGCAAACTTCCCAGGAGCAATGAACTAAATCCGAACTATTAATTCAAGTCCCGCTTTATCTTCCCCCTAAACCCTCTTTCCTTACCCCCTTCAATTACTGTAGAAGGGAACAACTCTGACAATTCCATGAATGAGACACTATCTTTATGCTGGGCATTTTCTCTGGCTGGCTCCCATGCCTGGGATGCACTTCCTTCATCACTCTAATGACTAATCTCCCTGGCTTCCTTAAATCCCAACTAAAAGCCCAACTTCTACAGGAAGTATTCCCTAACTCCTCTTAACTCTAAGGCTTCCCCTCTTTTAATTATTTTCTAATGATATTGTATATTGCTTGCTTTGCCTATATTTGTTTACATTTTATGTCCCTCATTAGATTTTAAGCTCCTTGAATGTAAGGACTATCCTTTGACTCATTTGTAGCCTTAGCAATTGGCACATTGCCTGTCATATAGTAGGACCTTAATATTATATTTAATAATTAATTCATTGATCTTTGCCATATTTTAGACCAAAGATTACCACAGTCCACCACAAATACCATGAGTGTTTAGCCTCACTTAGAAATTGTTGAGGGAAAGACTGTGTTCTTTTAGAAAAATGTGAGTAAAAAAAAATATATATATATATATATATATGATATGAAAATCAAAAGATTTCTAATGTAGGCAATCTGGGAATATCTAGTTTGTCAGAACTCCTCTCATTCATAAAAGTGGCAATCTCACTATAATTTTCATAGTAATTAGTAAAATATTTAAAACAAACATTTACACTTAATAAAAAACATGATTGTGGTCATAACTTACTTTATCACTTCATCATTCTTTCCTTAGAAGTCATTACTAGGTACACTGTGTATCTTCTGATTTTTTTTTTGCATCTCTCAAAGGCATATGGCATCACATTATTGCTATCTATGTTTATATCTTATTCCTGTGTTAGACTGTTATCTCTGTAAGGGTAGGGACTATGTATATCTAAACATTACTTCTTCCCCTATTTCCCAGCACAGTGTTCTGCATATAGCAAGTGCTGTATAAATGCGTGTTGACTGCTTATTATTTTGCCCCGTTGCAATAAAACATAATTAGGGTGTCTGACAGTGCTGTCTCAATAACAATATAGGGGTTGTGAAGTCCAGACCACAAAAATTGCTATTCAGTGTTTGGAATAGAAAGGACAAAGAAGGGAAAGCATTTATGATTTAGAATCTGTTCCCATTTTTTTTCTGAGATATACCTTTAGAATGTGGGGACACCTTCTGATTTGGTCTAAAAGGACTATTTATTAATCAAAATTTCCTCCAAATAGCAAGACTAAAAGATGCCATTTTACCACTTAAGTTTATAGGATATTTTGGAATCCTGTTTGGAATTTGGAAGTAACCATAAAGATGGACTAACTAGTCTAACTTCCTCATCTTACAGATGAAGGAACTGAGGCCAAGGGAGTTCATTCTCCTCTTAATCTTGTATTTGACTCTCTCTGCACTTCAAAATCATGTTCCCTCTCTTGTTAGATATTCCTAAAACTTCCCTTAGTAAATGAGACCTCATTGCCCTGAAATAGGAAAATCTCTTTTTTCATTAGTTTCTCTTAGAACTTCCATTTTGCAGAGGATTCTAGGCTAACTCTGCCTTCTTTCCCCTCCAATCCCTGTTCCAGACTTCCTCTGGATTTCAAAACCATGACTTTTTGGAGGTTGCTTTCCTTCATTAGAATGTAAACTTCTGGAGGACAAGGAGTGTCTTCTTTTTCCTAGCACTGGTATTTCCACTGTTTAACACACAATAAAGTGATAATTTTCTTTCTTCTTAGTTCAGGATCTCATTTTATAGATGGAGAAACTAAGACTCAGGGAGATGAACTAACTTTTAATATTCTATAACTAGTCCATGATAACAGGTGCTAAATTAGTAGATGACATTACCTGGCGAGGTAGTGATAAAATGCTGGATTTGGAGTTGAGTTCCCCCTGCTTGAGTTGAGTACTCTCTCCATTGCCTATCAGATTCTATGCCAGAACAAGGCATCAAAGGACAACTTGGAGGGTATTTTTCCTTTTAATACCAAAATCCTAGGTATGTTGCTATAAGACAGTGAGTCATGGAATACAATCATCTCTGAAGAATTAAAAAAATATCCAAAGTGCCTGGTGCACAGTAGGTGCTTAAGAAGTGTTGATGAAAAAGTAATGGAAAGATATGAATGTTAGGTGCAAGATAAGTTGTCCTATTTAATCAATAAGGAACTATGAAAAGCTAGAATAAATGATGTTATCAGTGAAATATACAATAGAAAGAGAAGATGGTTTAGTGAATATAAGGGATGGCAGGGTGCTCCTTTGTTATTTTTATGAAGCAGGAGAAATTAAAAAAAGATCACCAGCACTTTAGGTAGATTCACTATGAGAAGAAATGAACAAAGGATGGGTTGGTATATGTAGGTTGCAATCTGAATCATTTTGGGGGGAGTTTCCAAATTCATGAAATTATAGATCAATGTGAACATTTTTTCCTATAATCTGAAAATGATATGGGCCTATTGTTATGCCTTCATGCAAATTTTATCCAGGAAAATGAAATAAATGCTCTATCACCCTAATGTTATTTCTCAGTCCTCCCCCCAGAATCCCACTATTTTTTTTGGTTAATGTAAACATGTGGACAATAGCTCTCAATACTCTGAGGATGTAGCTTGACTCTTTAATCCTTTTGCCTTGGGAAAAAGTTAAGATCTGAATTAAGAGAAGTTAGTGTAGAATAGATTTGGTATGATGTATAGAAGTCCTGTTTTCCAAACTTAATTTAATTGGAACATGATGATAATGCTGACATGTAACACAGGTGAAATATATATGTATATACACAAGACACATATATTTAAAAAGTTATTAAAATATTTTTTCTTAACATCTATCTGTTTAACAGCACAACACTAGACTGGAAAATTAAAATATTTAATTATGCTCTTATGTGCTATTGTTTTAATTAATATCGCACCTGTATATTAACACCCTGAAGTTCAGTTGAAGTGATGGGCATATTTTATCAGCCTAAAATTCTGTAACATGAAACTAGGAGCAATAAGAGAAGTCAGGAGTTCAATAGCATTCACATCACTTCTGAATAAAGAAGGCAGTTCCTGCATGTTACGCTCCTTTCACTCTACATATCAGAAACACAAGGGTGGTCATTGCCCTTCTTCTCCTCCATCCCTCATTCTCCTTCCACTCTATCTCACCTTCCATTGCTCTGTAACTAGAGACAAAGGAAGTGTAATTTCTGTTTCTATGATTCCTCTTTTATTGTATTAAGGGCTTGTTTATTTTATGCATTAAGAACTGACTTCATGTATCTATATCTATTAGAATATATTAGATTTACAGCTCTGGCTTTATTTTTCCTTGAGTTTTCTGTATTCATCTTGATGTCCCAATATATTCAAAGCAAATTAATTTAAAATCACTCAAACAAACAAACAAACACATTCACAAAGCCATAAATATATTTAGGAGGTTAAGAGCTGAACCAAGGTACAGATTAAGTGGTACTTTGTTCATGATGAAATATACACCAAACAATAGAAATTTTAATTTCATATTGAATTATTCTTGATGTTTTTCATTGAACTTAATTCTTGTTTTTTTTTTTCCAATTAGTGTATAAGTTCCCTGAGGGAAGGGTTCACATCTGCATTTCCTTTTCTAACCCTCCTAGTACCCAACAGAGAGCTGGGTACAGATCAAGAATATTGTTGCCTTAAAATTAAAAGTAACCAGAAAACAAAAACAAACAAATGAAAAATAAT
The DNA here is from genome assembly GCF_027887165.1 of Monodelphis domestica. Taxonomy (NCBI): domain Eukaryota; kingdom Metazoa; phylum Chordata; class Mammalia; order Didelphimorphia; family Didelphidae; genus Monodelphis; species Monodelphis domestica. The sequence goes on along the minus strand of NC_077227.1, from coordinate 550,443,859 downwards.
AAAAAAGAGTTGTCATATCGAAGTATCTGTTTTCTTTTTTTGTTGTTTTATTATTTTGTTTGAAAAATGACTGCCAATTGTAGAGGGAGAGAGGCTATATAAGGGCAACTCTTCAGGGGCTCAAGGGCTTGACATCTCCAGGTGTTAGCCCCTTGAAGTTATTACTACCCAATGCAGGCCAGAAGGTCAAGGGAAACATCCCTTTGGGGTTCAGGCCTGCAATATTCCCTAAACATATCTGAAATAATAATGGACTTCTCAAGCTTCCTCTTTGAGATTCATATCCTATGTTCTTAGGAAAATTTGATTTGTTTCCACTTATTTTAGTTTATAAATGTTTTTTATATTAAAATAGTAAAACATATATTAAATACTTCTGATAATTGGTCCTAATTTTAAATATTTTAAATGTATTAGATGCTATTGTAAGGGATAATTTAAAGATAACTACATTATTAACATGATATTTTCTAAATGCTGAATTTCTTTAGTATAAACTATTATAAATAAATTATATTAACAAAAAGTGGTAAATATGAAGTAAAATTACTTGAAATGTTTGTACTAATAATATTTGTTTACATTATAATAGTAGATGTAGCACATAGAAGACTCTAAAGAGATTGAAAAGAAAAGGCATATGTCCTCATAATAATAACCATTTTGATTGGATTTGGAATTAGGGGATTTGAGTTTACAACTTGGCTCCATTCCTTATTAGGTATGTAATCTTGAGAAAAATCACTTAATCCCTCTCAGACTCAGTTTTCTCACCTGTAAAACTGAAGGTATTTGATTAGATGATCTGTAAGATCCCTTCCAGGCTTAAATCCTGTGATCAGACTCTCATTCTGGAGAAAAGATAACTTAAGAGAATATGACTCCTGAATCCAAATTTTGAAGAGTTGCCAGTGAAAAGATAGGTCAGATATAATTTTATTTTATTTTTTATCATAACAGAGGGTAGGGATGGGAGGAGCAATGTGCAGAAATTATAAAGTGACAGAATTTGATTCAGTGTAAAAAAAAAAAAAAGATTAGTTGGCCAAAAATGCATCAGTCTGTCTCAGATGGAAAATAAGTTGTTTGTCATTGGAGGTTTAAGAGTGGATTTGGAGTCAGGAAGACTTAGCTCTAAATCCAACCCTTCTTAATTGATTGACAATGGGCAAGTCCCTTAGTCCCTCTGGACCTCAGTTTCCTTATTTTCAGAACGAAAATGTATTCAATGACTTCTAAGTTTGCTTCATACTCAAAATCTCTGATGTTGTGATTCTTATGCAGGGGTTACGTGACTCTGTGTGTTAGGTCAGTGAAAGACATATTCTCTGAGGTCAGATCTTGGTATCTTCTATTTCTATAGGTAATAAAAAAGCATCTGGGGCAAAGATGTTAAGAAATTTCTTTGTTTCAGGGTGAACATCAGGAGGAGGGAAGGGAGGCCGTATGCCAGAGAGAAAGGCAGAAAAAAAATTAAAATTCAGTCTGCCTTCTCTCCAGAAAGCTGTGACACATAAAACTAAGCAAACAATAAAATCATATTAAACACCTCTATTTTTTTCCTTCTATTACACATGGGATATAGCTACAGATGGGAGACCCGTTAACAGGATGCCAAGCTTGGAGAAGGTTCATAGGGGAAACCAGATGACTACAAACCTGTACTTGTGAACTAAACTGCATATACCGGTTTAAATTAAAAAAAAAAACGAAAAAAAAAACTCCAGAGATTTTCATTGAAGGTTGAAATAAGCAAAATACAATTAGTGGAGACCAAGTTAGAGACAGTTGTCATGGACAAAGAAGGCCATTCTTAAAATGAGTAGTGTCTCCATTTCACTGGATGGAAGACCAATAGAAATATATTCCTCAAATAACATTTTCACTGGATTCTGTGGAGCAAATCATGATAGATGAAAGCCAACACAAAGACACATTCCTAAAGTGCTTGTCAGGCTAAAAGCAGTCTCCTTCCCCTTTCTATAGGCTTTCATTCATAGCAAAATTTCATTCCCTCCCTTTTAGAATATCTTCCTTCAAGATTCTGCCTGGCTTTCTCCTATAGGAAACCTTTCTTATTTCTTCTAAATTATTAGTGCTCTTATTCTCCTCAAATAATCTTGCATTTACTTATTTGTTTCTCCATTGTATGATTCCCCCCCCCCCTTCTCCCAGTTATAGCCTTAAGCTCCTGGAGGGCAGAAGTTACTTTAATTTTTTGTCTTTTTACCCAGGGCCTAACTGCTGTGTTTCATAGTGATGGTGAATAAATGTTTATGTAAGGATGAATCTGAAACCAGTTCTCTGAATTTTAGCCTTGACATCCATCTTCAGCAGGTAGATCAACCAAAAACCTTAAGACTAGTTTGAAAAGTTTCTGAAAGCCATTTGATGACAGTCTGATGGAGTTGGCCAGGGGATTTCCTCTGGGTCTGATATAAAACATTACATTAGCCTGAATGGGAAGAATTCAAGAAATTGGAATGAGTATGAAATTTTACCTGAACTTTTTTTTAAAGAACTGTCTATAGAGAGGGAGAGTGTGTATGTGGGTCCTTGAGTAGTTTTATCTCCTTTTCCTTAACTCCCCTCCCATATCCATATACCTCAGGATCACTCCCTGATTTTCAGGGTCCATATGATGCTGGACCTTCCCATCAAAGTTCTCATTATAAATCAGAGACGATAGATAGTAGCTCCTTACTTCCTGACCTATCCTAGTCTTTGTTATCCTAAATGGCATCAATGGTTCATGTTGAGGAAGGATCTGCATCAGAGGACAAGGACACAGATAGAAGCAGATTTATGATGCTTCAGGGGAACATACTGAGTACCCCACTAATGGGAGGAAGTTCCAGCAACTGAAAGCTGTGAGTTATCCCTTGTCACATATACTCTCTCTAGTCTTGGGCTCATTTTCCTTTAGACTCTGTATTTGTGAAAGAATGTGTCACACGTTTTGGAGGTATGATTGGAAACATTAATGTTGCATCACCTCAGTAAAAATTCTCTTTCTAAAAGCTACTTAAGGTCAGTGGACCAAGGATTTTCAAGAGATAACTTGAGGGAAACACAGGAGCAAGGGGCTTGGGACAATGGTATTACAGAATTAATCCTGCTCCTCAGGTTTATGTCTAAAACACTGATGGGGAGATATAGCTAGCCACCTTCTAGTGTTTCAACTCATTTGTGAGAGCAGGATTGGGATAAGGATGGTCCAGAGCATAGGCTATACTTCACAAAATCAATTAAGAGAATCAATTGGGGAGATTAATCAAAATCAGATATGTTATAATACCCTTTTTTGGTAATATATACAGAATCATTAAATCTTAGAGCTAGAAGGAATCTCACAGGCTATTGAGTCCTACAGCATCTGAAAAGAAATATCCTTTGTGATATTCCCAACAGGTGGTCATATAGTCTCTTATTTAATTCCTTCAGTGGAGGAGAACTTTACACATTTGGAAAGCTCAAGGCACTAAGAAATTCTTCCTTATATGAACTGAATTATGCCTCTGAAATATTTCACTTATTGTTAGAAATTTTACCTTCTAAGGCAAAGAACAGGTTTGATCTCTCTTTTTCCATTGTAATCCTTCTGATACTCAAAGATAGATAGTATTATATCCTTTCTTTCTGGCTCAACATCCCTAATGATTTCAAGGGATTCTCCTCAAAAGCACACAAATGGTATGCTTTTGATCTAAACAATTCTGCTGGAGTAGGTAGGGGTAGAAAAGTAGGATTGGTAATAGGTGCCCAATGAAAAGGGCCAGTCTTAACTGACAGGAGGAAGTCCTCTCTACATCACATAAAATGATATATCAATAACATTCTATTTCTCTCTCAAATACACACTTTAAAGTTCTCTCTAAATTTGAGAAAACAAAATGGGAAATGTTTTGTTCTTTCTAAAAAAGCAATCAGAAAAAACCCAACCAATCAACAAACCAGCAGGCAAATAAACAATACCAAAAACCTTTTACTTCATTGACAAGAAAAAAAATGAATTTGGCAATTATAGAAACATTTATAAAATGTTTCAATAAAGGGAGAGACTTTTTAAGGCCAAGAAGAGCAAAAAGACAATCTCAGCATTTCCAAAGATATTGAAATTTGGGACCTTCAAGAAACTAAAGATTATATAGCAGAATAGGTTGAATCTCTTTCATTGCTTGTCATTGAAGCTGGAATAAGCTAGTTTGAGATGCAAACAATTCACCAAGATGATGGTGTCTAAGAACAGATCTGGAGTTCTATACTATTGCTTAAATTATAGGAATGGCCAACTTGTAGTGAGAAATGGCCCACAAAGGTCTGGTAGGAATTTACTTGCCTATTGTTGTGTGAGGCCAATAAAATATCTTTAACATAAAAATGGATCGGGAAGGGAGAGAACTGAATATATATGTGTATAACTCAAAGCTAGATTAAATAGACTCTTCAATGAAGGAAAAACATCAGCTGAGACTTCTAGAAGTTCACAGGAAACAAAATCCAAGGAGACAAATTAAAACTCACAGGTAGCACTAATATATAATAGAGTGAAATGAATGACTGGAATATGGCTTTGAAGGGGTATGCATTATTCAAAAGCAATAGAATGGGTTATTTGCTCCATAATGTCATAATAAGTATGAATATTCATGTGAGAAAATCTAGGGACCAGAAGTACTCAGATAAATGGATAGACTTCAATTGAGGAATTGCACCCACCAATCAATTTATTAAAAATTAAATATAAAAGATGGACACCAATGTAGGTAGTAGAGAATGAATGTCAGAGAAATAGTCCTTCAAAAATAGCATTGGGAGTGTTAAAGCAAAGAATAATCTGGAGTTGGTGAGGAAAGTTAAGGACAATAAAAATGACAGATTTCAAAATTTTGTAGTGTCCTGGGTTGGAACAAAGGATTAGGTCAGTGAATATGGCTAGGTCTGGCAAATATGGTTAGCTGATTTGCTATAAACTTAATGCCTAGATGATAGATAGGACAATAATAACATCAAGAACTACTCATATTTTTATTCTGCACCTATATTATTAGCAAAGGAAAATATATTTTGCACTGGAGATAATAAAATAAAAATGCCTAACAAGGAGTTGAAACCCAAGATAATTAATTAAGTAGATAGTTAAAGAGCACCTGGCTTCCTTAGCTGAATTCAAGTCACCTGGTCAAGACAAATTATGATTTGGATAATGAGAAAAAAATCAACTAGCAGATTTGATTCTTAAATCACTGTCAGTGAATGAAGAACTGTGAAGAATAGGAGATTAACTGCAGAGTTAGAGAAAAACAAACATTATCCACATATTTTAAAGAAGGCAAAGGAAAGAGCTTGCACACTATAGGTGAGTAAATTTGACTTTGATTCCTGAGAAAATTGTAGACTGGCTCCTTAGAGATGATTAGTGAACATCTATAAAAAGAGTGCATGATTACAAAGGGCTACTATGCCTTCATTAGTAGCAAGCAGATCATGACAGACCATCTATTTTTCCTTTTCTGACAGGATCACTAAGCTATATATCAGGAATATGCTATAGATTGACTATTCAATCAATAATTATTTATTAGGCATCTACTTGATAAATGTATTACCCAAAATCTGCTTGAAGACTCCCAATGTGAGTAAAGCCCATTTTACTTTTGAACAGATAATTAACTATTAGGGAAGATTTCCTCACATCAAGTATTTGCCTATTTCCTACTTCTACCTGTTGTTCCTCCTTTGTTCTGGGGCCAGACAGAATAGGTTTTTCCCACATGTCAATCTTTTGACTATTTGTAAGTAGATATTATGCTCTCCACTCCCTAACCCCATCAGTTTTCTCTTTTCCAAGTTAAATCTACCTAGTTCCTTCAGTTGATTGTCTTGGACCATGTACTTCCAGCCTGGTGCTCTCCTCTACATGATCTTCATCTTATCGATGTCTTTCCTAACCTATGATGCTCAGAATTAAATGTAAAGCTCAAGATGTGCCATTCCATTCCACTGGAAGTGAGGTGAAGAGTTCATTTTGTCTGAAAATGATGTGGGAGCTTAAGTGGACTACAAGCTTAGTATGAAGCAAGGACAGCGAAAAAAACCCCTACAAATATGATCTTGGGTTACATTGAAAACCATAATTTTCATTAATAAAGAGGGATGAGAGCACTTCCTTGATCTTTCACAAACATAGTTAGAATTCACTTTCTTCCTATTGTACTTTTATCTCTATCAGATGAGGAAAAACTCAAGAAGGTAAATCATATTGCCTAGCATCGCACAGCCAGGATCTGGGATGACCTTTAATCCAGGTCTCTCCTTTCTTCATATCTGGCACTTTCCTTAGGCTACTTCCAAATGATTGGCCTCAGAGAGGACATATTTTAACTTATTAAATCTTATGAGCTTCTGATGTAATTTGGGTAAATAAAGGACTCATAAAATACCTGAGTGTAACCACTACTTCATATTTATAGATTATATACAACAGTAATTTCATTGATTAATAATGAAAATATTGAATTACAGATGATATGTCAAGAGCTGTTAATGTCAATCTAATCAGTCAATGAGCTTGTTATGTGACTGAAGGTCCTATTTTAAAAATAGCCCCCAAACAGCTAATCCCTTATTGAAAAAAAATTCGACTGAGGGCACCATCATCCTTCCAGTTGCCACAATCCAGTGAAGTTGATACTATTATCAACTCCATTGTAAAGATGAGAAAACAGAGGCACAGGGAGGTTAAGTGATCTGCCCAGGTTGACATAGTAAGTGGTTGAGGCAGGATATGGACTCATTTTCCTTATCTCTTGAGCCCTTTAAATAACACTATCACTAACTTTGCTATCATGTGACTGTGAAAAAAAGTGTTTTGTCACTTTAAAAATGCTATAAAATCTAAGCAACTAAAACAAAATCCTTACCTTCTGTCTTAGAATCAATACTAAATATCAGGTCCAAGGCAGAAGAGAGGTGAGGGCTAGGCAATGGGGGTTAAGTGACTTGCATAGAGTCTAGGAAATATCTGAATTTGATAGAAATCTAGGGCTTACCATCTTCAGGCATGGCTTTCAATCCATTGAGCCACCTAGCTTTGCCTACCCATTTTTATTAAAATAAAGAATTACACAGAAAGTAATTAAAACACGAGGAAGAAAATGAACATACCTTATCCTCTGGAGGTTATCAAACCCTATTCCTTCCTTTTACAAGTCAGGAAAGTAAATGTTAGAGAAATGTCATAATTAAGCCATGGTTACAGGGCCCATTAGTAATAGAGCCAGGATTAGAATCCAGGTTTCCTATCTCCTAAGCTTACTGTTGCTATAGCATGTTATATTATAATACAGAAGGAAATGCAGGACTATATATGATCTTTTATTTTTTACTCCCTTTTTAAAAAGAATTTATTGTATTCAAATATTTCTTTTATGGAATTCTCCATCTCCAAATATACATAAATGTATTTATAAATATGTGTAGGAATACATGTGTGCATATATGTACACATGTTAATTATTTCTGCCAAAAAAACTAGTACTTCTGAGAATTAGTCACCTTTTCACCTGATCTCTGTTACAGCTTATTTGTCTGTCACTGAGAGATTAAGTCTCTAGGGTACATTCTCAAGTAGGCTAAGAGTGCTTAATAATAAGTAATAATAATAATAAAATAATATTTACCTTGAAGGTCATAGAACCTCTTAGAGTCATGTGAAGAAATTCTATTTGCTACAAAATTTATCAACTCTTTTGTGATTAAGTCTTTGATGGTTGCTTTGGACATTGAAAAAAGAGGATAGATAGATCAGTCACACAGCACAGGTGTGAGGATTAGAGATCATCTCTCTCGAGCTGGAAGTAACTTCTGAGGCTATCTAGTCCAGATTCTTCATTTTACCAAAGAATAAAAATCTTTTTCCTGATATCACTCAGGTAGTAAGAGAGGTGAGATTTACATGCAAGGATCTTTACTCTAGGGCTAGTGCTCTTTCTGATTGATATATTACAAAATATAATTGAACAGAGGCAGCTTGGTTCACTGGACAGAATGTGGATTTTGGAGTACAACAAATCTGTTTTTAAATCCTGATTTTGCCTCTTACTTCTTTTGTAATTCCCCCTTTTAATGTCTCTCTCTTTTCTTACCTGGCTACATGCTTCTGGAATTGCCCTAGGAACCTCATTATTCTAGAAGATCCCTTCAGTCTTGGAACTCACACCTCATCAAGACCTTCTGCCCCTGGATCCTTCCCTCTGATTGGAGAAGGTGAAATTGGAGAGCTACTCCCAGATCCTTCATTGGGGAGGGCTCCCAGTCCAGCCATCTCTTTATTTTTCATTGGGATCTACTCCTTTGGACTTTTCCAGTAGGTTTCCACCAGGATCTTCCTGATTCGCTTCCTCTCATCTTCCTTTTTTGGGTTGTCGATCTCATTAGATTATCTTCCTAGAGGGCAAGGGCTGTCTTTTTTCTTCTTGTTATTCCCTCTATTCTTTATTCCATCGCATAATTTCTGGCATTGAGAAGGCACTTAATAAATGTTTACTGATTACCTGGGCTTTAGTTTTCTCACAAAAAATAGGGGGTTGGACTAGAAAACACCGAAGGCCCCTATGGATCTTTTGATGACTTGTGGCATTTTTAGGAAATTTAAATATAAACTTATTTTTTTCTATCTTTTGATTTATTCTGTATTTAAGGGGAAATGATTGAACTCATCACTACATATGCATTCAAAAACAAGCATTTAATTCAGCCTTCTCACAAAACACCTCTAAGCCATCTAAAGAATGAAGGCAGTGAATTCCTGAAAAGGGGATTTTAGCATGGTAGCCATGAAAGGGGCTTGAATGTTTATTCACCAACCTATATTTACTGAGCCACCCAAAGCAGATTTTCCTAGTTACCTTTCCTACATTCAAAATTACTGTCTTGAGGTGTTTGTTTTTCATGTTTCAAGTGTATTGGGTTACAATAGCTATCACTACAGAATGTGAATTTCCTCATCAAGTACTAAGAGGCATATGGCACTGTGCATTGGAGCCATCATGGAACCCCACAGCTGCTTTAGAGACAGTTAATATAATTGCCCATACTAAGAGTGCTTATGCTGATTGTATTCCTGAAAAAGCAAGGTTTTGGCTCCTTTTCTAATGTTACTTTTCCTTAGTACATATCTATTTATTCACAGAATTACAAAACCATAGAATTTTCTAATGCACAGGAGCTCAGAAGCCATTTAGGCTTCTGAAAGGAATCTCCATTATAAAATACCTGACAAGTATTCTGCCTGAAGACCTCCAGTGAAGAAATACTTACAATAACCAGAGACAACCCATTTTACTTGTGAACATCTTTAATTGTTAGAAAGATTTTCAGTCCTCAAATTGATTAGTTGTAACTTCTTCCCATTGTTCCTAGTTCTTCCCTCTCATACCAAACTGGATTAAATAAATCTACCTTCCTGATAGTCCTTCAAAATATTTGTGGACAACTTTTTGGGCTTCCCTTCCAAACCAAACTTTAAACCCTTTACACCACCAGGAATTTAATTTAATGCCCCAGATTTTTCTACTGGTTCTTTTCTTGAGTTTTGTTTCCTATAAACTTCTGAGTATCTCCATTGTTATTCTTCTTTCATTGTAGCTACTTCATATTAGAAGTGGACAGTTGGTTCTGCCCAGGCATTCTTTCTCCTTCTCCATCCATTTCATTCTTAAGACATTTTTATCAAGTTTGTAAACCACCAGAAAAATACATTCTTACCAGTCTCTAATAGGTATATTCCATCTCTGACCAGGAGTCTGACATCCCTATATTTTACACTGGTCAAATCTAAATTACAGTTTCAGATGGTTATTCATAACAACTCAACCTTCTTTTCTTTTTCTTTCTCTAGTCTGAATTGGGCTGCAATAAGGAAAATATAACTTGTGCCTCAGTGGTATTTACTTCTTGTACAGGCCTTCATAATTTTAACAATGCATTTTAAGTTCCTTTCAGAACCACCATTTTGGGTCTCATGAATCACCAGATATAGGCAATAGTTATCTCTTTTTGATGAGTTTTGGGAGGTTATTCCATGTCTTAAATACATGATCCAGGAAGACCACAGAACTTCCTATTCTTTTTCAGTCAACAAATTGCTGTGTTCATATTCTCAAGCTGGAAGATTGGCAGAATTATTCCTCTGGGGGGAAAAAACATTCAGGCTTTCTCTTTGCTATCTATTCTAGAAGTAGTGTAGAATATTGAAAAATTGATGACCTTGGATCAGGAAAGACTTGGATTTATTTTCTGCTTCTAATACTTTATATTTGTGGGACTGATATATATGTGTGTGTGTGTGTGTTTGTAACTTCCCTGAACTTTATTTTCTTCATCTGTAAAGTGGGAATAATAATACTGATACAGTTGTTATGAAGAGAGATGATAAAATGATGTGCAAAAAGTGCTTTATGAAAATATGGCATATAAACGTCAATTATTATTTAAATGACATAGGATAATATCTCAGTTATCACTGTTCTCAAGTAATGTGCTGTATTGCAGACATATGATCTCTGAAAAACCCAAGTGCTAACCACGTAAGAACCTGTATTCAACTAAATTCAACAAACATATATTAACTGAATAATAGCTACAAGACAAGAGGCAGCCTGAAAAAGTGTATAGAGAGCAAGACTCTCAGAGAATTTTCAGCCTTCCCTACATGGATGAAATCATAGGTTTTGACCAAAATCAAAATGAGCAAGATAATGTTCTGGGTGTTGGGACACAAAGACAATAATAGGGGATAACCACTTATATTCAGCTGATATAACATTTATGGAAATAATTATAATACAAAGTAAATTGAGGGGTAACAGTAACTGAGGGTATCAGGGAAGGTTTTGTATACCAAGCAGCACTGGAGCTAAACCCCCAAAGAAATCAGGGATTTTGAAAGCTGGAGATGAAAAGGGAAAGCATTGCAGGTTCAGTATAAGGCTGAGAGGTTAATGTGTGCCAATGCATGGAGGCAAGAGCTTGGTGTACCAAGGACTTTTAAAATGTTATAACTATTTTGATGGAAATGTTTTTAAATTATATCATGTATTTCTCTGCCAACTTAACCAGGGCTCAAGGTCTGAACATAATCTAATATTTTCTTGTTGACTCGGGTCAGCACTATGAACATTATTTATTATATTATGGTGTAGATGCACAGGCAGATGAAGATGGCATAGGACATAGGGCTAAATGGATATTGATCCAGGAATGGCTCTTGAAGAAGCTTTCTTGTAAATGTCTCTAACATCAACTCTCTCTTTTACTCCATTTCATAAATGTACATAAACATACCAGTTTCCATTTGCACAAGGTTTCTTTCCTTCTCAACACTCACACATAAACATGTATACGTGCAAACACGAATATATAGGCACTGCAAATTTATACTACCTTGACAAATTTTTCCATATCCAGGGTAGTAGCCAGGCATTGTGGGGCATGCCTATTGTCTTTGATGCTAGAGAGCCTGAGGCTGGTGGATCAAATCAAGTAAGTATGCAAATTATGAGCCCTCAGTAGGAGCTAAAGATAACTAGGTGTGAACACTAAGTCTGGCACCAGGATAGTGAGCCCTAGGATCAATCAGAAGGCCAGGAGGCTGTATAAGAAGGAATTTAATCACCCAAGTTGGAAAAAATGGAGCAGTTTAAGATTCTTTGTTCAATACTGGGATCTGGCTTTCAGTGGTTATTGCATTTCCAATCTGGGTGACATAGAGTGACCTGATCTCAAACAATGCAAAGCAAAACAAAACAAACAAAATACCCTATGTTGATGAAACATGGATGGACAGATAGTATACTGGACTCAGAGATGGAAAGATTAAGGATGAGCCAAGTCTCAATTTCTCACTCTCTAAATGGGTATGGTAATAAAAGCTGTTGTGAGACTCAGTTGAGATGAGAGCTTTTGTAAGTCTTAAACAGTAGCTAATATTACTATATGGTACTGGCCTCAGGGATTAGTGAGGTAGAGGAAGGTGCTGCCCCTTGTTGGAGCTTTCCATACATTGCCCAGATATGTGTTTTTGCCTGCCCATCCTCATTATTTATGGCAGGATTTCTTGACATTTTGTGTATCATGGATCTGGTGAAGTCCATGCATCCCTTTTCTGAATAACATTTTTAAACTCATGAAAAAAATACATAGTATTACAAAGGAAATCTATTCTACTGAAATAAAGATAAATTTCCCCCACCCAAATAGAGGACTTCTTCTTTCCTTGACCCTCAAATTGATGTAGAAACCATTGGTTAAAAATCTAAGAATAACTTTCTTTGTGACTCTTTCTAGTATCAGTCATTACTTTGGAAATACAATGTTACTTCTCTCCATTTCTCCTTTGCTCTTTGTTTCTCATTTATTTTTCCTTCTATTTCCTCCCACTTCACCTATCATTCTCAATTTTGTGTGTGTGTGTGTGGAATCACTAGCCTTTTACAGATATTGCTAACTAATCATATTGTGCTCTTTTTCTTTGTCAGTGAATCGAACAATTCCAATGCAAATTTTAGAAGCTTAAGGTCTCTGGCTCTCCATGGCTGTTGTTCAAAGTCTGTTTTTTCCCCCTTTTCTACCAGTGAAGTTTTTCTCTTTTCTCCCCATCATTACAATTTTATCTCCTAGAATCCAGGCATTTGAGGTGCTACTGTATTATGGCATCATTGCAAACTTAGGCATAACATATGACATTTCAGATTCCATTATAACAATGCCACAATGATTAATTTTATGCCAAACTATCTAAGAAAGTTAAAGTGAAAGAAGACAAAGCTTTTTCCCTGCTCTGGAAACAAACACGATATTAGAAGGATCTTGATTAGTCCCTGGCTAACTAAGAATTAGGTTCACAGCTGTGCTAGGAAATTCCCATGTCAGGTCAGTAGACAGTCTCCAGAGACAGTAGGTTTCCCTCCCTGTACTATAAAGAGTAGAGTTTCCCCTTGAGGCAAATGCCTAATTGTTCTTTGGGGAAATCTAGCCATGTGATTATGACACTGGTGGTAATGGAGGAAGACAAACAAGTCACCTAAATCTTTACAATCATAATGGCAGTTGAAGCAATGCCATAAATTGTAACATTTCTCTTACAGTTCCTAAAGAGAGAGTGGCATGTGAATTTAGTCTTGTTGGCATAGTATCTGATATTGTTTTGGTGCAGGAACAGAATCCCAGGATTTAAAGCCAAGAGGATCTAGTTCTGCCCTTTCCTAGTCTGTAACTTTAGGCAAGCTCATGGGACCAGTTTCCTTAACTGTAAAATGAGGAGTTTAGATTCCATAATCTTTTACATCCCCTTTTAAATTCACTGTCCTTTTAATAAACTGTTCAAAAAATACTTTTTCTCCCCCCCCCCATCCTTTATCTTCAAGTCTTATCTTTTCTGTGAGACCTTCCTTAACTACTCCAGCCTATTCATTTCATCTTTTGAACTGCTAAAGTCAGAATTTACATTGCTTCCATTCTGGATCCACTTAGTAAAGATACACACTGTTTTTAAACACACACTGATCCCACTCTCTGATAGACTATATGACCCTTGAAGGCAAGGATAAGTATTTCACTTTTGTGTTCCTATCCCGAAGCAAGCAAAATGATTTGCACATGACAGGTGATTAACATGTGCTTGCCCACTGAATGATTGGTTGAATAATTACATCATAGAAATTAGAATGGTTGGAGACATATCTAAGCCCCTAATTTTTACAGATAAAGAAGTAAATTAAGCAATTTCACCAAGATCACAAAGGAGTAAGTTTTAGATTAGGTATCAGTTATCCAATGACCAGCCAAGCTAAGTAATTAGACATTGCTAAAGGGTTGGTCACAGTGTAAAGATTCTTTTTTTTTTCTTTAAACCAGAGCATTTCATGAAAACTATCTATTAAGTCACAAAGGAGCCATGGTCATTGTTAGTGCAGGGCATATCCACAATGAAGAAATCATAGAACCCTGTATTGATGACTAAACCTCCCTTTTGTCATGTGTCTTTTCAAATGTTCCTCTTTTTGGAAGATGGTTTGGAGATTATGTTCATGGTCCACCAATCCAAAGATATAGGATGTCAGGGCTTTAACATTCTATCTTCGGCTAATACAATCAAAGCTCAGTTTAAATGAGTTAGTATATGAAATTCAATTACTCTGAACAATGAGATTTTCCATTTTCTGACCAATCAGCTATAATTTAAATTTATACCAAATTGTGTGTGCGTACTTAGTCATTTAAGCAAAGCCTCACATTCCAATCCATTCTATTAAGCTTTCTGAATTCACAGATGATGACATTTGTAATATAATGGTTTGATCTGACCTTTCAGTTTGCTGCTCTTGCTTGTTGTCATGTCAGAAATCTGTTGCTAACAAGAATAAAATCTTTTTGTTTGTTTGTGGGATGAAGGTGGTTTGGCTTGTTTTTGAAGCAAAGAAGTCAAGTACTCTCTGTAGCTTAATTGAAGATAGGTAGCTAGATCCACAACTGGATATTGTATTAAGGAACTAAATATGAACCACAGTCAGTTGATAACATCCTCCATAGCACCCTCCTGAGTAGTGAGAGAACAGAGGCAGAAATAGATTTTGGATATGTAAGGAACAAGTGAAACCCAGCAGGATCCATGCAGCACTGAGCAATAGCATCACTAGGCAGCAGATAAAAATGTTAGGGTGATCTGGGAACAAAGAAAAAATCATCTCAGGACAGCAGCACCTTGCTTTCATTCCAAAGATCTGAAACCTTGTTTCTTTGTTCATTTTTCCCTCTTCCCAGCACCATGGTTCCTTTGGCTGAAATTATCGCTTACCAAGGTTTAAATTACTGTTGTTACATAGCTGACACAAAAATCCACTATTTTCATTTTGTTTCAAGAATTCTGTTCCCATGACTCTCCTGTTTCAGAGTTGGATACTGGTGAATCATTTATACTTATATCAAAATAAAAATGGATTTTTAGCATGTGGTCTTCCAGAAGAGGCTACTTATTTTGGGACGTAGATTTTTTTTCCTTCAAAAATGAGGAAGAGATTGACTAATATTTTAAAGGTTCAAAATTAAAGACATAGACAAATGAAATTTTTCATTTTGGGGGTTGGGTATAACATGGAGAAAAGACACAGAGTTATTCATGGTACCCTACCTATACTAAATCTTTTTTATTTTAAAGGGAATTATTGTTGGAAGGGTAAATTCATTCTTGGTCCTAAAATATCTAATTACAGTGATGTAGTCATTCATTCATTAAAACCTGCCCAACATATTTCATGCCAGCCTGTGATGCCAAAACAACCAGATGAAAAGTGAAAAATTTAATCCATCATCCAGACCATTGGTTCATATGATGCCAAAACATCCAGCTATTTTGGCACAAAATAGACGTAACCCTTAGTCATCAATCAGATCTATACAACAGAGTATAGACTTGGATATTTTATCATTTCCACAAAGCTAATTTCAGCAAAGTCCTGGAACTTTGCATTGTTCTTTTTTAGATGATGCTTTATTCTTTTCCAGTAACTTTTAAAGGAACTATATGTCTATAATCTGTCTATACCAAAGATATGAAACCCAAGGCCTTAAAACTGTAAAGTAGTACCCAAGACCACACAGAAAACTGTTAGAAGCCAGGACTCAAGCTAAAAAAATGACAAACTATTCCCAAGTCAAGTCTCTATTATTCCTTCATGTATGTCTTTGACTACACTACTCCAGAACTCCTAATGCTCTTTATAACAAACTCTTCTCTCCCAATTGAGATTCACTAATTCTTTCAAAATGTGATTCAAAACCATTTCCAAAGCTTTTTAAAAACTAAGTCAATTATATAGTGGTCATTAACATATATACTTTAATAGGAAAGAACACACACATATATATACACAGATATATATGTATGCATAGGTATCTATCGACACAAAACATGTGCCATGTCCTGACGGGACTTGTTATGTTCTCCCCCAGATAGTTTGGCAGCAACTTTATGGAGTAAAAATTAGTAGTGGGCTTTGAGGCAAAAGCCTTGGGTTTAAGTCCCAGCTCAGTCATTTAAAATCCCTGTGACATTACAAAAGTTACTTTACTTGTCTTTCTGAATCTCAATTTTCCAATTCGTAAATGGATCAATATTAACTTTTACTATATTATCCACCTCACAACGCTGTTGTGAGAACGTACTTTGAAATCTTTAACAACTTTGAAGATTTTACAGCATTATATTTATGAGCTACTGCTAATACAGAATTCAATAGAGACATGGGAAAATGCAAGGGTAGAATCCTTCTCTCTACTGAGCAAGGAAGTTTGAGGTCCAGTAGAAATAGCACAGGACTTGGAGTAAGAAGAACTAGCTATGTGACTGAGTAAATCCCTTCATTTCTCTCTGTTCCTTATGTGTAAAATGAGAGAATTGAACTAATTCATTTCATAGGTCCTTTTGAGCTCTAAAGCCTATGGCCATTCGGTCTCTTCAACCAAATTCCAGTCTCAGTTCTGCCTTTCAAATTTTCCACAGTTTCCTGTGCTCTGAGATAGGGTGACAGAAGGTAAAAGACTAGTTTTGAAGTCAGAATGATTTGGATTCAGATCAGATCATGTCATTAGCTGTGTGATGGTGGGCAAGTCATTTCACTTTCTCTGAGACCAGTGTCTTCATCAATCAAGACGCCTGATGTCTTAGCAAGAAGCCAGTCTAGTTGTGTTTCTAGGCACCTTGGGGGATGGACAAGAGTTGCCATCTGTCAGACAAGTCAAACAATCATGACCACTACCTCCTCTACTCAGATTCTAATGAACATAAGCCCAAGAGATGGAACCCAAGAGCTCTGGAATACTAGTGCTCTTTACTGGTCCTGATTTTAGTGTGAGATTTACAGCTTTTATTAATTGGAGAAATTCCTGTGGAGAAAGGATCCACCTTGAACACCACCTCTACCATTAACTGCCTACCATTTGCTGCCAACTGGAATAAACTAAAATGTCTTGGGAATGGCAACATTCCTAGGATCCCTAGTCCTACTTTCAGCCCAACCCTCAGAATTATCATTCTGGGACTGAGAAATTTCATCATGGTACCTGCTTCTGAGGACAGCCACAGCTACTAAAGATGCACAAAGTTCTCTCCAACAAAGTCCTTGCCACTGTCAAATGGTCCAACATCAGAAAGCAATATGCTGTTAAAAGAGGCATTGCCATCTTTTTTTTCATCACTGCATTCATAAGTCCATAGGACTTTTCTATGAGACTTTCAGTTGAAGCCTCCTATATTGTTACCATCTCATTAGAATATGTGCTTCTTGGGAGCAGGGGCTGTCTTAGCTTTTCTATTTACATCATCAGGGACTAGCACAGTGCTTAATATGTAATAATCAGCTAAATACATTTTCATTCATCCATCCATTCATTCATTCTTCTTTGAAAATACAGATACTTGTGCTATCTATCTTATTTAGTTCAAATCCATGTTTGTATGTAAGGTGCTTTGAAACCTCCAAAGTGATATGTACATATCAGTTATTATTACTCGAAGTATCTTAAAGCACTACTGAAAAAGTCCTATGTGATTTTGGAGAGCTCATTTCTTACTTGGGGAATTCAAAGAAGACTTCATATAGGAGGCATCTTTCATTTACTTAAGCTTAGCTATGAATTTAGACAGGTTCATATAGCAAGGATAGTGTTCTGGGTTTAGGACACAGAATTGTAGAGCAATAAAGAATCTTAGAGGGCACATCATCCAACTTTTTATGTTATAGATGAGGAGACTTTTCCAGAAAGGGAAAGTGACCTATTTGATGTTCTACTTCTATTGAATGGCAGATCCAGGGCAAGAACACAATATCTTCAGCTCCCAGTTCAGCACTGCTTCCACTATACCATATTGCCTCAATGTATGTTGTGTAGAGATATAATTTTAATAAAGGATATAGTGTGTATATTTATAAGTATTAGATTTTTGTCCATGAGAACTTTAAGGGGTGAATTGTATTAATATCGTATAATTTAGTGTCAACTATTAAAAAGAAAATAAGAATCCAGGAATCTAACATACAGTCAGGGGAGGGAAGTGGGAAACAATAAAAATAATTGGATATGTACAAACTCTACATATGGGAAAATAATGCTTCTTATCCATGTACATCTGTGTACTCAATGCTAATTGAGAATTCCTTAACATAAGAGCTTACTGTTGCTATGGACACAACGCATGAAAAGGGATAGAATACTCTTCCACACGTTTATACACACCAGAGAGAGTCTGCACATTTTAGTTTTAATTCACAAAGAAACCTTGGCATGTAATGACATCCAAGTGAGGACTTAGATGTATTTGAGGTAAAAACACATTTGCAATAGTTTCTTCATGGACTGGGGCTGGAGATATCCATCATGATCTCTTGGCACCCCAGAGATTTTATCCCAGGCTTCTGCCATGGCACCTCTGCAGTGCTCAATTCTGATTGTTGTCATAGAAGTTGTGCAGCAGGGCAGCTGTGAAATTCTAAATCAATGGTCCCCTCCCCCCTCCCCCCTACAACACCTCCCCCTCCTGCCCAAATATGGAAAGGAGCCCAGAGCCCAAGGAGGGAGTCCATGGCATTATCGCTGTGGGGTAGGAGAAAGGAGGTCCTTGGCTGCTGATTGATGGCTTGATAATCAGCCAGCAAGAGCACTAAAAGGATATCATTTTAATAAATTGCTGCAATATTCAGTTAAATAGATAAATTATGTCTAGTGGGATGGTGTCCTGAATTCTTTTCAACTGCGGAAGTGTATGTGATGGATATGAACATATATCCTTGAATACTTGTGCAAAGAGACTGATTCAAACCACACACACACACACATCTACCTTCCCTTAATCTTCTTTCTCCTCTCCTTGTCCTTCTCCTCCTTCTCTCCTCTCTCTCTCTCTCTCTCACTCATTCTCTCTCACTCTCTCTCTCTCTCTCTCTCTCTCTCTCTCTCTCTCTCTCTCTCTCTCTCTCTCTCTCTCTCTCCTCTCCCTCTCCTCTTTCTCTGTCTCTCTCCTTTCTCTTTCTTTTTGTCTCTCGCCTCTGTGTCTCCCCCACCCTTTTCACTTTTCTCTCTTCTTTTCTGTCTTTGTTTCCTGATCTCAATGTGTGTGTTTTGCTTTGATTCTATCTGTTTTTTATTTTCATATTTTACCACACTAGTCTTAACTGTAACATAAAATCAATGACATATTCCTGACATTATACAACAGGTATGAAGCAGAAGTGAAATCACAGTGAAATCTTACCCTAAAATACATACACACACATGCATTGAGTGTATATTTGTATTCTTCAATAGGTAGAAGATTCAGTGTCACTTGTCTTCTTTGGATTTCAAGGGGTGAAGGGCATGATAGAAGGTTCTGTTTGCATGAAGTCTTCACTCAGAGACATTTCAACACAACAGACAACTGTGAAAACAGGGGAAAATGGATTTTCTCCACAGCTCTGCTGAAGGCAAAGTATCACTTGGCCAAAGTGCTGAAGTCTATGTAAAATTTCAAATGTTTAAAATAGCACCATATCAGTCTTTTCTGATGTCTTCTATTCTATTTGTATATGATATTTTCATACATATGCAGGTTTTTTCAATATTAACACAACCAGAAGGTCATTAATGTGGTCTAAGCCTTTTTTAAAAAGCAAATTACAAATATGAAAACAAATTGTGCTGTTCAAACTTACATTAAAAATAAATTATATACTTAAAATGGGTAATACGCTGCTGGGACAGATAATTGCTTAGCTCAAGGTAAACAGAATAATTATGTAGCTGAAAGAAGGATGAATTTTTTAATCAGCCAAATAGTGATACCTATGTCACAAAGTTTTTAGGACTATTAGGAAAGACTCTAGTACAATCACTGGATTCAGAATGACAAGGACCTGGATTCAGAACTTGCTTCAGATACTTACCAATTGTATCACTTAACCTGAGTGAGCTTCAATTTCCTTATTCATTAAATTAAAATGAGGACAATAATATCTTTAGTACCTATCTCACAGGGTTGTTGTGAAGGTCAAGTGAGGAAAAATATGTTAAATGCTTTATAAACTTTAAAGCATTATATAAATATCAGTAATTCTTTTTAGTGATCAGAAAGATCTTGTGAAAAAGGATTCATATAACTAGCACTTTGTAGATAGGATCAGAAAGTTCAATATGGATTATACTTAAAAAATTTTCCCCAATGAATTTAAGGTCATATTTGCAGAGAAATATAGCAGAAAGTTAAAGAGTTAGTGCTTTGGT
The DNA here is from genome assembly GCF_027887165.1 of Monodelphis domestica. Taxonomy (NCBI): domain Eukaryota; kingdom Metazoa; phylum Chordata; class Mammalia; order Didelphimorphia; family Didelphidae; genus Monodelphis; species Monodelphis domestica. The sequence goes on along the minus strand of NC_077227.1, from coordinate 550,423,543 downwards.
AAATAATGGGCCATTTGTAAAGAAATCTTCTTATCTAGAACTACAGATGAATTAATCCAATTCAACAGTCTCATTTTACTAATGAGGAAAGTAGAGAGGAAGCCTTGGGAGATCAAATGACTTGCCCAAAGTCAGACAGGTAGAAATTTCATGGAAGAAATAGGAATCTAGATTTTCTGACTTCAGTGTCAATACTCTTTTTACCACACAATTAAATCATATAAGTAATGTTAAAAAAAACCCAGCATGTATATATATATATATATCCACAAAGGCAATAGTTTAACAATAGGAATTTGTACAAACTAATTTCTCAAAATTTTTCCTGTTTTAATGCATTAAGTTGTAAGGTGGTAAAGTGGAGAGAGTTTCAGGTTTGCAGTCAGGAAGACTTGAGTTCAAATTTGACCTCATAGAGTTCTAGCTGTGTGACTGAATTTGGGCAAGTCACTTAATTCTGTTTGCCTCAGTTTTCCCACTTGTAACATAAAAAGGAGATAGCTAACCATTCCATTATATCTTCAAGAAATCCACAAAAGGGGTCATGACATATTGAATATGACTATAATGACTAAATAAAAAAGATACTGTAAAAAAAATACAGCTACTACTCAGGGCATACTTTCAATACTTCTTAACATTGATCTAATACTCATTCCTTATCAAAGACTCCCTGATCTTTTCATAAAATCATAGATCTAGATTTGGAAAGTACCATCTATTTTTAAAGGTTTTAAATTTTTATTGCTTGACATTTTTTAACAATTTCATGTAATAACAAATGTCCACATAAGTTTTCCTAAGTAATATGATCAAATTTAATTTTTCCTTCCCTTCCCTTCCCCCTCTCAGTGTTGGCAGACAATATGATCTGGGTTATACATTTATTATCATGCACATTTCCATATTGTTCATTTTTATTAAGTAAATAATTTTATAAAACCAAAACCCCCAAACATAAACCCAAATAAGAAAGTGAATAATCACATGTTTTCTTTTGCATTCTGATTCCAATAGTTCTTTCTCTCGAGGTGGATAGCATTCTTCTTCCTCAGTCCCTCAGAAATGTCCTGGATCATTGTATTGCCAAAAGCCAAGTCCATCACAGTTGATCATTCCACAATATTGCTGTTATTGTGTACCATGTTCTCCTGGTTCTGCTGATTTCATTCTGCATCAGTTCTTGAAAGTCTTCCCAGCTCTTTCTGGAGTTTACAGCACACTCACCATCATATAACAGTTTGTTCAGCTATTCCCTAATTGATGGACACCTCCTTAATTTCCATTTCTTTGCCGCCACAAAGAACAGCTATAAATATTTTATGTACAAGTAGGTCCCAGAAAGGACCATCTACTACAACCCCTTTACTGGATGAAGAAACTGAGGTACAAAGAGGCTAGGTGATTTATATCATTCTTATAGTATAATCTCAGAAATGAGATTGGAACCCAGGTCCTCTGAGTCTGGAGCCAATATTCTTTTCACTATACTATATTGCCTATCTGACTCTCAACAGTAGAAGAAAACTTTTTGGAGAAAAAGTATTGTAAGGGCTTCCATGAGATTGAAATCAAGGCCGGATGTTATCATTTTTCCATCTGGAGAGATTAATATGAAGCTTCCACTGAAAAGAGGATATTATTTTTAGCCCCAGGCTCAAAGTATTTACAGAGAATCATGTAATAATCATCGGTTTGCCTTATTAAAAAAAAGAAAGAAAAAAGAAAAAGGGAGACCTTATAACACTTCTGGAGAAACCATTTCAAATCACTTAGGCCAATTATAAGATGAAGCATTTTGAACCATTACTGGACATTACTTCAGGATTATCATTATTGCCATAAATAGTAAGGGGTGCCCAATAGATGTAACACTCATTACTGCAAAAAATTAGTTGCTAGCTTCACATTTTCCGTGGTTTCAATACCCTCCACTTCAGTAATTGTCATTAGTTTTCAAAGATATAAACGATCCATTTCAATAGCACAAAACCTTCAGGAAGTACATTTTAATTGTGTGGCTTTGCAGAAGCATTCGTTTGGTATATTAGCTGAAATAAATAAGAATTTCAAAGAATTGAACATGCAAATAGAATATGATGCATTCCACAGAAACACTTGGTGTGGTTTCCCTGTGCTTTCTCCAAACCACATTGGATCCGCTAATAGCAAAATTGCAGAGAAGACAAGTCAGAAAGCATTAGGAAGAGAATTTATTTTCCACATCAGGAATTGCTGTTACCGGTATTATGGCATCTGAAGAGTGTCATAAATAATATCTTTAGACTGTCACCAGAACGGATGCATTTTGTTCCTCCCTCTTCTGTTATCCTCAACTGTGTCATAAGAATGGATAAACTTTGTACTGCTACAATGTTTCTTCTCCCCCCTTTTTTCCTTTTTGGTTATGACATGAGTTTTTGCTTTATCTTAGAATTCCATATATACTCATCCTTAGAATCATTATTTTTTCTGGTGACAAAATATTAATGAATTCTTCCCTCCACTGACAACACCCCCCCCCAAAAGGAAAAAGAGTATTGATGGTGTCTGAAATTATCATTATAAGCAATTTCCATTATATGGGGGCCAAGAGGACTTTTTTAAATCCTTACCTTCCATATTAGAATCAATACTAGTATCATTTTCAAGGTACAAGAGTGGTAAAGACCAGGCATTTGGGGTTAAATAACATGTCCAGAGCCATACCTCAAGGTGCTGATATCAGGATGGGCTTCCTTTCTGGAGGGAGGCGCTTTTGTCCTAAGGCATCTGCTGTCCCTACACCTTGCCTCTTGATTATTTGCTGCCCACCAGAGCCCTGTTGGACTTAGCTACACCTTGTCTGATAGCTCCCCAGTTTCTGTTATTGTAGCACACCCTCCCCTTCTCAGTGCCAACTACTCCCCTCAATCCCACTTTGTGGAGAAGAATCTGGAGGATAAATATTTCCACCTCTCTCAATATGGCTCCACTCACAACTGGACTGTTTTCAGCCTTGACTTGCTCACCCTAAAGAAATTGACTCCCTGCTGAAGATTTCTAGTTATGGCTCCAATCAAAGAAAACCCTCTCCTTGTGTATGTTTTTTTTTAAATACACAAGATGTGTTTAATAAAGCGCTCTGTGTGATTAGCACTATGCCTGGCATATTATAAGTGTTTCATAAATACTTGATGGTGATGATGATACCTAGATTTGTCTCATTCAGAGAACTTGAACTCAAAACCAGTCTCTGAGCCAAGCCTACCTGCATTACCTCAAGCAAGTCATTTCATCCCTCTAGAGCTCAGTTTTCTCCTCTTCATGGTGAGGGGGTCTGACTACATGATCTCTTCGGTCCCTTTAGCGCTAAAGCAATGATATTATGAAAGCTGCCTATCATTCAAGGTAGCTTTAGAATTATAGTTACAGATTTTGGGGTCACATATTTTAAAAATATAGATCTTATATTGTGGGATAAATTATAAACATCCGTGAAACCTGGCTATCTCAACCAATTTCATAGACTAATGCTACTGAGTAGAGATGAGCTACCTGTGGTCCTTGTGGGACATTTTAGACACTCAGTCCTGTGCATTGGAACAAAAGAGGTGGCCTAGATATAGGAAGGATCCATGGTAACATCCTGGGTTTTATAATTCAGTAAGATAAGTAGGAGCTTAAGGGTTTATTTAAGCCCAACTTGGTCCTGGAGCAAAACTGATTAAAACGAAAAGTGACCAGTCTGTTTCCTCTTCAATTTTGGCATGCTCAGAAGAGTTCCTGTATCAACATAATGCTTTTGTCATGTGATTAGTCTTATGGAGGAACCACAGTTTGCATACTAAAAATGCCTGGTAGGAAGCCTTTAGCAAGAGTAATTTGTACACCTGCTTTTTCTGGAAACCTTTCAACAGTTTCCTACAGAGAAGGTGGGGTAGAGAGGGTAAGATTTGCTTCCTGGAATCTGTTTCACTGCTATACATTTGGTACATCTTTCTATATATAAACACCTATAGGAAACAACAGACTAGAGTGAAAAAAGCTTTGGATTGAGAGTCAGGAAACTTTGGTTCAAATCCTGGCTGCTACTTCTGATCTCTCTGTGATCCTGGAGACGTCTTTTAATTCTCCTGGGCCTCAGTTCCTAAGCTATAAAATGATGGGGTTGGATGAGGTAGCCAATAAGATATTATCCATTTCTAAAATTCCAATTGTAAGATCCTAGTGCTGCCATTTATTGCCAGAGAAGCCATGAGTAGGTCACCTACAATGTTCCTGGCTTTCACTTCTTCTGTAAAATGAGAAGACTTCAAGTTCCCTTCAAGCCCTAACTCTGTGGTCTTTTTAGAGTCCAATCAAGCTGCAATTCATCTCAATAAGTAAAATCTGGACTCTCAACTCCTATACATAATAGATTGAATGAATAACATTGAATATTCAGAGAAATAAAGAGTAAAACAAACAAAAAGTCCTTATATGCCATCATAAGTCAAGTGAATTCAGCAAGCCTTTACTAAGTACAGAATACTGTGCTAACTTAAACAGGAAGAGATAATACAGTTTAGGTAGAACAAAGCCCCTGACCTCATGAACGATTTAGTAGTGAGATATGACACCAATTTAATTAACTCTAACTTGAAAAATTACACAATAATAGTAACCATATCTATTATTTCGTTAATAGTAATTCGTGAAGGGCAAACAAAGGGAGACATTTTATGGTATTCTTTTCTTAGCATTTCAGCATAATTAAATAGAATTTCAATTCTGGTCCTTCTTCCTACTTATTAAACTTTAAGAGACCTCATTGTAAATGAGAAGGCCCCCAAATGCTTGGATTTTATTTCAACAGTCATTTATTTTATTAGGAAGCCCTGCAATAGGCACATCAACATGAAAGATCAGAGGAAGCACTTCTTGTTGATGACATTTCTCAAAGAATGCTTTCTACTTCCTTCATGGGTCACAGAGAGCATAAGGTTATATATGGTTTGGGAATCTAGAACTGGATGCAAAATAGCATCAAACGATACAGTGCCAATTCTGACCATCCAACTAATGACACTGGAGTAGCCAACTGAATACCTTGTAAGGGAATGTCTATTGATTCAGAAACACTGAAATCAGTGGTTTAGTACTTTTTGAAAGAATGAAGTGTAATTTTGGAGTTTCCTTGACTTTTTTAGCACTGAAAATATTCTGTGTCATGCAACCCTTGGTGCAATCCTGGTAAAACCAGAATGATACATACATATGAAATTCTCCCCCTGGCTTATACCATCATTAGTACTCTGTAGGAATCTTTTTGCCTCAGTTTCCTCATTTGTGGAATGAGCTGGGGAAGGAAATGACAAGCCACTCCAGTATCTTTGCCAGGAAGAATCAAGAACCAAGAAAAACCCCAAATGCATCACAAAGAGTTAGACACAACTGAAATAACTGAACAACCACAGACAACATTTTTATAACACTTTAAATTAGCAAAGTACTTTAATTGTCTTATTTGATACTCTCCACCACCCTACAATATTCCTTCTGCAATATTCCCATCAAATGCTTATTCAGGTTCTGTTTTAGCTTTTCAAAGGAAGGGGTGCTCATATTTCAATAGAGTTTTAGGTCTCACTTTCCTCCCAACACCCCTATGGAGTGGGTAGTACAATTATTATTGTCTTCATTTTACATATGAGAAAACTTGCTCCCCATCCCCACTCCCACCCACATGAATTAGACTCTACTTACAAGGGAACTGATCTCAGATTTGTTAGATAGGTAGCAGCCCCCAAAATCTTGTGAGTCCCTCTTTTATCCCCACAAAAAGCCACATAAACATTCAACGTTATGGTACTATTCTAATGGCTTTGACTCCCTCGGAAGGAAAACACATTTGGGGCTGCTGATACTCCACTCTGCAGCCTGCTTCTCATATAAATCCATCCAATAACTCATTAGTAATGCATTGTGAAGTCAAGGTTCCTTATTGCACACTACTGCCTATTCTCTCTCTAAGAGACATGCTTTTCACTACATTCCCCTCCATTCTCTAGAAAGCCAGAACCACAAATGCCGATGCTTGGGATTCCTTGTGAGGTAACTCTTTAGGCAAGCACTACATAGGAAAACCCCTTCTTAAGAATAACATCATCTAAGAACTTCCTCTCCCTCCCTCTATAGGCACATGGATGAATATATAATAACTCTGCTAATAGGTAGTCTTTAAAATCACTGAGTGGGAAATAATTTCTCCCCTTATAAACACATCAATACAACTAAGATCATCCTCCCCAGCATATAATTAATTTTATTTGTAGTATTAATATTATTTGTAGTAATCAAGTTATTGCTTTTTTGTTATTAAATAATTGTTTCGATCTTCAGACTACATCTTTTGCAAGTACTTGGATCATATCTTCGGGGTTGTTTTGAGCTTCAAACATGTTTGCAAAACTCTAAGCATAGTGACTGGAATATTGTAGGTACTTAATAAATACTTCTTCCCTTTTCCTTTCCTCTTTCCCCTTCTTGTTTTCTTAGCCTCTCTTCTTGTAATCCTGAAAGTAATTCACTGTCTCTATATGTAGAGCTATGCTAACAAAGAGGAAGAGATGAAAATCACATTAATATATTTTGTGATTTATTAAATCTATGGATTTGGTGTCATCGATGTCCTATCTGTCCTCACAGATAATTAAGATAATCACCAATAATTATGCAAAAAACCTAATTGCAAAAAAATTATCACCACAAAGCCTACATCTGTAGTCATACCAAATGCAATAAAAATTTCAGGTGCAGACAATCTGGGTAGAGAGAGTGGCTCTGGATATCTTGTAACGAATAAGGATTAGGGAAAATCTATTCATGCATTCTGCTAAGGGGGGGGGGGGAGTTTGTGTCAAAATACCAGCTACTTTTTGTTATGATTTTGTTTGTATTTTTTTTTTTTGTCATGGGGAGATTTATGGTCCCTACAGTTGTTAAGGAAAATTTTCTTCTTCACATTTTAATTTTTTTTTCTTCTAAGTTCCTAATCCATAGAGATAGGGCACAGGAGGCAGAATGCCTCTGGTGACAATCAGTTTGCATCTAGACTTTTTCATAAATGTGAAAAGTTTATTCTCTACGTGAAATATAAGTTATTCATGCTAACCATTAAAAATACTAGCATTCAATTATTAAGGAGTCTCTGTAAAGAGAACTTGTTTCCAAACTTGGGATATATTTGATTAAGTCTATCTTACCTGGAACAATTCAATGTGGGAGGAAAAACAAACAAAATATTAAGTGTTTACTATTTGTCAGGCACTGTGCAAAGCTCTGGGGATACAAAAAGAGGCAAAGGACAGTCCTTGAACTCAAAAAGCTTGCAATCTAATTGGAGAGACAACACACAAACAGATACATGTAAACCAAGATATATACAACATAAATGAGTAATGACATAGGAGAGCATGGAGCCAAGATGGTAGAGAAGCTACAGAGACCATTATTACTTCTAAATTATCCTTCAAACAGCTATGATACAATGTCTAAAAAAGAATTCTGGAACTGCATAACACACAAGGAGATGTGGTAAATTACTTTTTCAGCTCAAAACAACTTAAAAGACCAGCACAAAATATCTAGTGCATTGCGGTGGTGGTCAAGTGCAAAGTAGTACACCAAGGCAGGACCCACCAAGGCAACAGACCTTGAGGGAAGCTGAATGATGAGCAAAGGCTTCAGGAGCTCTCAGTCACAGAAGGGAAGGGGATCAGAAAACTACTTGTAAGGAGATTATAGGGGTCCCTTTGTTAGCCCTGAGTGGAAGACTTTGTCACATTGCCCATAAGTGAATCCAGGTCACAATCCTGGGTTATGGTCTCAGAGTAAGAAGAAGCAATAACACATACCACAGAGGAACACAGAATCCTAGTCACAGTTTTATGGCAGAAAAGAGTGCTTGTGATTGCTCACAGACCAGAGCACAGCTTGGGAGAATATTAAATACACCTCTCCTAGATCATACCACCTTGGAAAAACTGAAAGCACATAGATGCTCAGAGCTAGTTTTGGAGGCAGTGGCACAAAGCATCTGAAGTTTGGAAAAATTGTTCCCTTCACCACAATTATAGAGCAAACTTTAATAATTTTTTTTTGTTAAAAAAGAAAAAGGCTGGAAAATAAGTAAATAACAACAACTAACAACAAAAGAAACCCAACATAGAAAGTTATTTTGGTGATAGTAAAGACTAAAATACAAACTCAGAAGAAGACCACAAAGTCAATACTGCTGCATCCAAAGCCACCAAGAAAATATGAACTGGTCTCAAGCCAAAAGGAATTATTGTAGGAGCTTGAACAGGATTTTAAAAATAAAATTAGAGGCAGAAGAAAAACTGTAAAAGAAATGTGAGTGATGCAGGAAAATTATGGAAAAAAGAGTCAACAGTTTGAAAAAGGAACTCCCCCAAATATAAAAGAAGTGAAAACCTTGAAAAAACAGAATAGGCCAATTGGTAAAAGAGGATTGAAAATCCCCTCCCCCCCATAAGAACTCCTTAAAGGGCAGAATTGACTATATGGGAAAGGGGGTTAAAAAGTAGAATTGGCCAAATGGAAAAGGAGGTAAAAAAGCTCCTTCAAGAAAATCATGTCTTAAAAATTAGAATTGGGCAAGTGGGAGCTAATAATTCCATGAGACATGGAGAAACAATCAAAAGTCAAAAGAATGAAAAAAAATAAAAGAAAATGTGAAATATCTCATGGGAAAAATAACTGAATTGGAAAATAAATATAGGAGACATAATATAAGAACTTTTGGACTACCTTAAAGCCATGATCAAAAAAGAGCTTAAAAATCATCTTTCATGAAATTATCAATGAAAACTGCCCTGATATTCTAGAACTAGAGAGTAAATTAGAAATAGAAAGAATATGCCTATCACTCACTGAAAAAGAGATTCTAAAAAAAAACCTTTCAGGAATACTACAACCAAATTCTAGAACTCACAGGTCAAGGAAAAAATAATTGCAAGCAACCAAAAAAAGAAACAATTCAAATATAATGAAGCCAGAATCGGAATAACACATGACTTAGTAGTTTCTATATGAAAGGATCAAAGGTCCTGGAATATGGTATTCCAGTGGACAAAAGAGCTAAGACATTAACCAAGAATCACTTATGCAGCAAAACTGAGTATAATCCTTCAGGTAGAAAATGAGTTTTTATTGAAAGAGAGTACTTTCAAACATTCCTGATGAAAAGATAAGAGTTGAACAGAAAATTTGACTTTCAAATACAGGACTCAAGAGAAGCTTAAAAAAAGAAATGGAAAGAGAAATCAAAAGATGTTCAGTATGGTTAAATTGTTTACATATCTATATGCAAAGATGATTCTTGTAACTCTTACAAACTTTATCAATATTAGGACAATTAGAAGGATCATACTTAAACAGAGAGCAAGGTTGTGAGCTGACTCTGATGGGATGGTATCTAAAAAAATTAAGAAATAAAGAGGAATGCATTAGGAGAAGGAGAAGGGAGAAATAGAATGGGATAAATGAGGTTTCATAAAAGAGGCATAAATGCTTTTACAGTAGAAAGGAAATTGGAGGAGATCAGGAGGGGGGCATTTTAAAATTACTCTCATTGAATTCAGCTCAAAGAGGGAAGAATGTGCACAATCATTTGGTTATAGAAATCTATAACACCCTATAGGAAAGTAGGAGGGGAAGGGGATAAGAGAAGAGAGGTATTAAGGCTGATGGAAAAGAGGTCAAATTTGGGGATGCGGTTTTCAGAAGCCAAACAGGGGGAAATGGATGGAGAGTAATACATATTAAGCATGGGATTTGAACTCCGATCTCTCCTGAAATTCCAATATATTTTTCATCATTCCATCCCACTATTTAACACATAAATGCTAAGTTGTATACTTTTATTCAAAGTAATCACTTATACAAGTTTAGGATTTGTGTGTTGGGGGTAGGGCATGTGTGAGTGCTTTACCTAGATTATAATTTGTGAAATAAGGATATCATCTATAATCTTAAAGTGATTCAACATAGTAAGAAGAAAGTAAAAAAAAATGTCATCTTAGGTCCCATTAAGAAAAACATAATATCCGAAATGAGATAAGGGACAGAATGGGATACCACTTGCTGAGTTTGAGTATGGAGGGCAGAATTATTAGAAATAGGTAGAAGATAGAGATAGAGAGATTTTGATATTCAGAAAAAAATCTGAGCAATAATAGATGTCCCAAATTGGGATGGGCTGGCTCAGGAAGAAGTAAATTATCCATCATTGCAGGTCTTCAAGCAGAGGATGGATGAATACTGTTTAAGGAATTTCCCTTCAGGTAAGGATAGAACTGATATGCTTTTGTAGGTTCCTTTTTAATCTGGTATTATCTTTGGGGGACATGGAGGGAAAGGTTTTTAAAAACATGCTTCTCTAACAGAATTGGATGAGATCCTTAGACCTTCTTAAAATTGAAAAACTTTTGTTAATACATTATTTTCTCATACTGTACGTTCCTCCTAGATTCTTTAATCATGTGGTATTGCTTTATTTATTGACTGATATAAAAAAGGAGAGGTTTATGTTTCTGCCCAGGCTAGAAGTTTTTGACGAGTTCAAGATTGGATCAAAGACCTGTTGAGGACTGGAAGAAGACGGATGAAAAATGAACCACTCTTCTAGGCTTTGGGGGCTGAATCATTGAATCTCTGCTCTTTGTTTTTTTACAGGCTAACAGAATCCTAATCCATGATTTTAAAAACCTCTTTAAAACCTCTAGGACCATACTGTTAAAAAGTAGATAATAACTCCTTTGGGACCTGATGTTGCTCAGAGGTCTAGGAAATAGAAGAAGGCTGATAGCAGATGCCCAGATTAAAGTGAAAGGAAGAGGCATTAAGATGAATAACATGGTGCACATTTGTTAAACATCTAAACCAGAGGAAAAGAATAAAAATCTTTCTTATTAAATTTTTATTGCTTTATTTATTGACTCAGACTTTATTAGGTGGCTTTAAGGAAAACATGGTGCTAGGAAATGGGGGAGATACAAAGTTTATATAAGATATGGTATCTGACATTATAGAGCTCATAAGTTAGAAGGGGGATAAGACATCAATACAGAAAATGAAGTACATGATATTATTATATTATGACTTTTAGAGAATTGAAATATAATTATATGAAGCATGACGAGAAAAGGAAATTATTGATTTGGTGGGTGGGGATCAAGGAAGGCTTCATAGAATGAGTTACCCTTGTGTTGGGCATTAAAGAATTCTTAGGAATTAAACAAGAAACTTAAGTTAGTACCTGTGGATGATATAAAAAACAATATAGCCTGGGGGCAGCTGGGTAGTTCAGTGGATTGAGAGCCAGATCTAGAGACAGGAGGTCCTAGGTTCAAATCTGACCTCAGACACTGCCCAGCTGGGTGACCCTGGGCAAGTCACTTGACCCCCATTGCCTAGCCCTTACCACTCTTCTGCCTTGGAGTCAATACACAGTATTGACTCCAAGACAGAAGGTAAGGGTTTAAAACCAAAACAAAACCAAAACAAAAAAAAAAACAATATAGTCATCATCAAGCTGAACAAGCAATTTAAAGTGTATTGTAATCTACTTCTTGAAAGTGTTGAGGATGTTTAGAGGTAAGGATGTTTAGAGGTAGGAGTGGGGTTAGGAAATGTAGCAATCACCTAGGATACAGCATGTAGAGGAGGTGAGGCAAGTGACAGTTTTAAAAATATTGTGTTTAAAATAAATTCACATGTTTGATATGTATCACATGTAATGATAGAAAATGCTGCTCTCCATGACTTGTAGGTACTTTTTTTTAAACAAATAAAATGGCACACATTTCAGTGAAAGTTCTAAACCTTCAGTTTATGTGGTAAATGGACAGTTATGTGGTAAATAATTAGTAATTGTTTGCTCATATTTATTAATGAAGCATTGTTTTCAAATCTTGCCTGAGGTGTAAAAATACTTTGTCTTGGCTCTCCCCAAAGCAGATCATTTTCTTTCTTTCTTTCTTTCTTTCTTTCTTTCTTTCTTTCTTTCTTTCTTTCTTTCTTTCTTTCTTTCTTTCTTTCTTTCTTTCTTTCTTTCTTTCTTTCTTTCTTTCTTTCTTTCTTTCTTTCTTTCTTTCTTTCTTTCTTTCTTTCTTTCTTTCTTTCTTTCTTTCTTTCTTTCTTTCTTTCTTTCTTTCTTTCTTTCTTCCTTTCTTTCTTCCTTTCTTCCTTCCTTCCTTCCTTCCTTCCTTCCTTCCTTCCTTCCTTCCTTCCTTCCTTCCTTCCTTCCTTCCTTCCTTCCTTCCTTCCTTCCTTCCTTCCTTCCTTCCTTCCTTCTTTCTTTCTTTCTTTCTTTCTTTCTTTCTTTCTTTCTTTCTTTCTTTCTTTCTTTCTTTCTTTCTTTCTTTCTTTCTTTCTTTCTTTCTTTCTTTCTTTCTTTCTTTCTTTCTTTCTTTCTTTCTTTCTTTCTTTCTTTCTTTCTTGTTTTTTCCCTATTTTTGCTTTATGGGGAAATAAAAGATTGAAGCCTGATTATGAACCTTGGTCAATAAAAATGAGGTAAAAAAGAGTCAGGAATCTTTAAAAAGCACAAAAAAGAACAAAAAAGAAATAATTTTGGGAAAGAAGATTACAAGATATTTGAAATACTTAAATTCCTCAAATGAATTGACAAAGGAAAAACACCCTGTTCTTCAAGGAAAGGCTAAATGACCACTGCTTGCATATATTGTGAAATGATTTCTTGTTCAAATTCAGGATGGATTTTAGGGCCTCTGAAATCCCTCTCAGTCCTGTAATTCTGTGAGTCTATAGAAATAAAATGGCAAAGAATAAAATAGGATATCAGAAGCCATTTTCACCCTATCTGTACTTCATCAGAAATCTCTTCTAGAATATGTTTGTCATAGTTGTCCAACCTCTGCTTGAAGATCCACTTTGAAGATAATAGCTGTGCAAAGCTACAGAAACAAGTTTTACTAGTGAATGACATCTAATTCATGAATGTTGTTATATAATGCCAAAAGCATGGATTAAGAACCATGTCGACCAGTTAGCTTTGTAGGATTTGGCGCTTTAGGGGAATTAGAGGTATTTGATTCATCCCACTCATTTTATAGATGAAGAAAGTGAAAACCCAGAAAGGGGAAGAGACATAATGATGATATTAATAATAATAAGATAGTACTTTATAATGTTTTAAGGTTTATCAAATACTTTAAAATATCTCATATAATTCTTAAAACCACCTGGGGAAGTCGGTAATATATTATCCCCACATTACAGATGAGCAAACTGAGGCAGCGAGAGGTTAAGTGATTTTTCCAGATTTATAAAACTAGCAGGATTTGAAATCTTGTCCTCCTGCCTCAAGGCCTAGCACTCTGTCCCACTGTGTTATTCTAGATACCTATATGATCACACAGAGAGTAAGTAAAAGACTCAATTTTCAAAATTAATTAATTAGTTTAGTACATTAAAATTCCCAGTTATCTCCTTCCTTCCTCTCTCCTTCCCTAGAGAAGGCATCATTTGACCATATATACATATATATAAATAAACTATATCTTGCTTGTTTCTATTTATCAATTCTTTCTCTGATATTGTACATACACAAGTCTCTTCAGATGACATTTCTGTTGTATATAATGCTCTCTTGGTTCTGTTCATTTAATATTTCATAATTATTTTTATAGTTATTTTTTAAATTAATGTGCTCATTATTTCTTATGTGTGGTAGGATTCTGTCACCATCATATGCCACAACTTATTTATCCATTCCCCAATCAATTGGTATCCCCTCAATTTCCAGTTCTTTGTCACCACAAAGAGAGATGCTCTAAATATTTTAGAACATAAAGATCCTTTTCTTTATTCCCTGATTACATTAGGAAATAAATCTAATAATGGCATTTCTGGGTCAAAAGGTACACATGGTTTTATAACTCGTTGATCATAATTCCAGATTGCTCTCCAAAATGGGTGGATCAGTTCACAATTGCACCAACAGTATTTTCATATTCCCATTTTCCACATTCCCCCAACATTTGTTAGCAGATTCAATGTTCCTTCTATTAGTATATTATTACCTTTGTTCCAATCTATGACTGAATCTTTATCTATAATCAATCATCTTACAAATGACTAATGAATGCCATTGGTCACTAGTGAGGATGTTTGAGATAGTATATAAAGCCTAAATTAATCTCTGCTTCTCAAATTAAAAAAGTAAGAATATTTTCCCTCCTGATGGTTGGTTATATAATTTACTTGCTGCTCAATTCATTATTTTTATTGATGCCAGGTAAGGGAAAGGTACTAGAGAATTGTCTGAACTATAAACATGTATATCATAAAGAACTTCAAATTCAAAAGACGAAAATGACTAAATACCATAGTTGTGCCCCTGATGAATATGGGGAAAAGGTGACAGAAAAAGATGTAAGTGAAGTAGGGCGCTACTAAATGTTTAACAAAGAGCTCTGCCAATTAAACAAACAAACAACTAAGTAAATACATAAAAGAATGCAGGGCATACTTTTCATTTTCATTTGCAATATTAACATTTTCTCCATTTGCTTTCTTAAGTCTAGACAATCAAGTAAACATTAAATCCAGTCCTGATTTGTAACATCTGTTGAATTTAAATGTAAATGATCACTCTGAAAATTTATTTTGATCCTTGGGATCCCATAGGAGCTGGCTTCAACATACCCTTGCTAAAAGCCAGGTTTTTTTTTTTTTTATATGTTCGTGTATATTGAACCTGCATTTTCATAAAAAAATGTTGCTCTACTGTCATCGTATAACCAGAGTAAGCTCTGTCTATGGTAGAAGGGTGAGAGCTAAACTGGAATGGGGATAGAGAAAATGGTTTACTGATAAGCAGATTAATGGATTCAAATTGGCACTGACTAAAAGGCATCCTCCAGTACTTATTAGAACTGGCAGATGTTGTGAATACAATAGTTGTTATTCTGAGAATTTATGGACAATAAAAAGGGTTTCTGGAAGTAAAGGGTAAATGGAAAGGACTTAAAAAAAAACAAATGAAAGGAATGACTGGTCATTCTATACTGACAAATTTACACTGTTTGATAGTAGGGGGAATTATCAATCAATTTGCAACTCTCTATAACAGCAAAAATCTCTGGGTAGAAACTAGTAAAGTTTTTGTAAAAAGAAAATATGGCCAGATCAATTTAGTGTTCTTCTATGATGGAGTGACAGGCCATGAAGATGAAGATGAAGCAATAGATATAATCTTCCTGGACTTCAGCAAAGCTTTTGATTCTGTCCTATATTTTTTTCTCATCAACCAATGAGGAAGTCACAGTTTATGCCAATGTTGTTCAAAATGGGAATCATTTTTTTCACCCCCATGCCCATCTCAATATAGGTAAAATGATAAAGTTGTAATTAGTAATAAGGGATCAAAAAGTGGAGAGAGCCAAATTTTTTGGAAGTCATTCATGAGTGGAGCCTGAGTTGGTTGAACGTATGGGCTGACCATCTCCAACCACTTAGACCCCTCCTTTAAGTTCTTTTCTTATGTCTTTAAGATCAGTTTGAACAATAAGTAGGAGACTAGCTCTACAATGCATTAAATGGCTATTGTGCATGTAAACCAAGACCAGTGTTAATGAATCATTTCTTTAGTGATCTAGTAGATACCAGGGAGAGTTCTAAGATTGCTGCTGACACCAAATTAGGTGAGACTGCTAATACCCCAGAAGAAAGTATTTTTGTCCAACATTCAAAGATCAATTTAAAGGTCACTCTGAATTGATCATTATGGTTTCCCTAATTTACCCTTCCTGGATATTATCTCTCCCTCCTCAGAACCCATAAAGTGGAGTCAAACTCAGATTGAAATGAGTCTTTGCTGGCCACATAGTGACTTAGGAAAACACAAATTTGTTTTTATACAACAAAAAATTGTTGAATTGCATTTTTATTTATTTTGTTAAATTTCCCCAATTATATTTTATTCTGTTTTAGCCATATGTTTGCTCACATATAGCTGGCAGGTCCTTAGTTTGACATCATTGATTTAATTAAATGATTTTCTTTTTATTGATAAAAAAAATGAAATTCTGACTGTTCAACTCCAAACCTGGTGCTTTCTACTCCCCTATGTTGTACTATCACTGTGATATTGGGGTCCTTCACTTTGCCTCTCTGTGATTTAGTTTCTTTTATGGCTAAAACAATCACCCCTATCCCACCAACTACCTCAGTAAAGACTGGAAGATCATTTCTGAAGAGGCTTTTGGAGGGTATTCTTGTTCAAGGGCAGTTGAGCTGGATGATCTTTAAGGCCCCTTACATGCTAAAAACCAGAAACTTGTAAAAGCCATTAAAATACTAATACAAAGGGAGTTTTGTATGCATATATATGTAAAATGGGAAGGGAAGAAAGACACAGAGACAATGAGGGAAGAAGAAAGGGAGGGAGAAAAAGAGGGTAGGGAGCAAGAGGAGGAGGAGGAGGAGGAGGAGAAGAAGAAGAAGAAGAAGAAGAAGAAGAAGAAGAAGAAGAAGAAGAACAAGAACAAGAACAAGAACAAGAACAAGAACAAGAACAAGAACAAGAAGAAGAGAAACATAGAGATTGCAATAGAGGCAGAGACAGAGTCATACAGGGAGAGGGAGAGACAAAGGAAACCAGTCAATCACAGAAAAGGGGGGAAGAGGAGGAGGGAGAGGAATAGATGGAAAGGGAGGATGTTTGAATTTGTAAAGAAAGGTCATCTGTATGTCTAAGTGCACATCCTATAAGTTCTTTCAGAAGCACCTTGACATAGAATTCAGTTGTGTCTTTCTGATTAAGAACATGTTCAGTCTTGTAGCAGGTAGAATTCCATTTGGTTGAATGAACTCTTGAAAGGAAAGGCTTTTATTTAGTTGTCATCAAGCAAATGTCTCAAGAGCTTTTGAGGAGTGGGTGAAAGTCTCCTTGATTTGTGTCAATGGTGTCAGCTGGAAAATGGATGTCCCAGGAGAGGGAATTTAAAAGAGGGAAGGGGAGAGGAAGGGAGGAGAGAGAGAGAGAGAGAGAGAGAGAGAGAGAGAGAATGGTTGTGTATGGTTAGGGGTAAATCAAAGTTTCTTTCCACAGAGTGAAGATGTTGGTGCTTGGATAGCATTTAAGATCTTTCTGTGATTCTTTGATTTACCCACAGGAGTTATTTATTAGTGTTGGGTACAGAAGAGAAGGATTAAGAGCACTTTAGCTGTCCACCGAGTCAAAAGGCAAGGAAGTTTTACTAAGTACCTGACTCCCAGTGATTTAGTAGGAAGATGAGGCAGAGATAGAAATCTTCACTGTTAATTTAAATACAGGTATGCATTGTGTGTGAAATGCACTAGACAGAGACCAATGAGTACAGATTTCTTTCACCTGACAACCTTGTTGTCTCTTCTCTAAAATTTATTTCTACTGGGAATCTATATGACACTTTGGTTATTGAGGATCTAGGTGAAATGCCAGCTAGAACATTTGCCAGTTTAATTATGCCAGATGCTTTTTTGGATGGTTATTCCTTGTTTTGATTTATTTGCAGAGAACAAGGATTTTTGCTTTTCTTAGGCTGAGAGAAGGATTGAGTTAGACTCAAGCATCAGCAAAACCCATATGCACAATATAACCTATTCACCTTCTCCTTAACTGTAGCAGTCCAGCCCATAGGTATTATTGAGAGACAAGGATTGTGAGTGAGCACATGGCCACCCTGTGCATGGCAATGAGCTCTATTCCCAGTGTGGCTGAAGTTTAGGTGCGAAACCTTGCTTCCCTTTGTCTCACTGGCCCGAGGATAATAACCCCACCTTCACCTTGTCATAAATTGCAATTATCCAATGGCAATACACCAGGTAACTCATCCATATGTATTGAGGTATCATGTAACTGATCAATATGTATTGAGCTCATTTGTATATCAAAGAGAATAAATGGGACTTGACACAGCCAGCCCGCCCACTGGGTGGACACCGACAGGTTTGCAATGGAGCAACTTCTCCCCTTTCTCTCTCCTCTCTATCTTTCTCCCTGAGGCCTGGCCAAAAGGCCAGGCCTCCCTGTTTCTCTCTCTCTTCTAATGCTAATACCTAGCATTATCTACCGCCTTTAGTTTCTGATCTCCTTTCCTTCTGAGCTAGCATTATCCTCTGACCAGTGCAGTGTTAAATTGAGATCATTGGATGGGAATAGCCTGAATTAGTAACCACCAGTGGTTGGAGCTGGCTGTGGTTCCTGAAAATCAATAATTGATTACTGACTCGATTATTTACATCTCTAAAACCGGCTCATTCATGCCCTTCGCGGAATCCAAAACTTCTATCCTGTTTCTATCCTTCTCTCCTTGAAACCTCTCGCAGGTGGGGAGGTTGTACTAACCGACTGTTTCCCATATTTACTTTGGCTTTGGATGCAGTCTTATTTACTATCTTTGGTTATCAGCCATGTGAAACAGTCAGAGTGATAGAAATCATTACCAAATCTAAATACAAGTCTGCTCAGCTTGTTCTCTGATGTGTACTGGACTGGGACCATTGTTTATCTGTTAGTTTCCTGAGCAGAAAGAGTGACATAGTCAGAGAGAAACTGACAAACAACTCAGGCTAAGATGAAAGATGAAAAACCTACAGAGAAATACCAAAATTCTGGCTTCTGTGCAGATGGGCAGGGAACTAAGGTCTTCTCTCAAATGCAAGCTGCCCAATCTGCCAGGCACATTTTGCACCCTGTCGGTGTAAGATGAGGTTTGGGAGTAATCCTACTCAGACAGATTTATCAGAAAACAAATCAATTTTTAAAAATCCATAGTTCTTCCCCTAGATATGAACTTGCAGTGAACCAGAGGACATCATTTGGCCCTTGGCTCATGCTCACTCACTGGAAAACCCCAAAGGAAGCTTTCCCATCCCCTTTTCACTTTTGATGAGCAAGTAAAAACCATTTGGGGCTAAAGATTAGCAACTTTTGATATGGTACCTTATTGTCTATACGCGAATGAGGGTGTACAGTGAAAAGAGCACAGGACTTGGTGTCCTATGAAGAAGAGGTGGGTTCTAGTTCTGAATTTGCTATTGACTGATTACACATACGATGATTTTCCCATCTGTTAAATGAAAGTACTGGATGATCATTAATGGCCTTTCCAGTTTGAAATATTATTCTATATACCAGTGTCTCTAATGAGAAAGTTGTTTCCCCCTTTCTGGACCTCAGTTTTTAAGTTGTTTTCTTACATAAATGCAGGAAGTTGAGTTAGAAGCTCTGATCTTTTATGTCCCTTCCAATTCTAACATTTTATATTTCACTGTTCTCTCTCTTTGTCTCACTGTCTGTCTCTCTTTCTCTGTCATTTTGAGTATTTTTATTTCTGTTAGTGCTCCAAATTATTTTATGTGCAGTATTTTTCTAGGAATTGAACTAATCTATAATACACATATCAGCAAGGCTGATCCACAAAATCCCAGAGCAATCTTTGATAGCCAGCATCCCAAATTAATGGGCTGCACATTCATTTATTAAAGGAACAGAAGCCTGTGACACAATACAATTTTTAGTTAGTTAAGATAGCTTTTAAAACCCTTTGATACCCAAAACTACCATCCATATTTTATAGTTGAGTTCAAGACTTAAAAACAAAACATTCTATTCATATTCAAAACATTTGTACTGCAAACTCAAAGCAGTGCTACTTTAAAATCTGATGGACATATGCTTTAGGATCATTCTATACAAAAGAAAGAGGTGGAAAGGGGTAGAGGGAGATGAGGGAGAAAGAGTTTCACTGATTCTGCCCGGGAAGTTTTGATTTGATTTTGATTTTCAATATTCAATATAGGACATAAGGAAACAGAATTATATTCACTATTCACTCACCCAACTCACTATCTTTCCACCCTGTTAGTCTTCAAAATGGGGGAGGGGTTTATTTAAAATTTGTTTGCAGGCTTAACCTTAGAAAAATCTAACCCTAAACAAAAGATTAAAACATAAGGATCCTTTTTTGGAATCAAATGTTTTGGGTTATATGAATAGCTATCCAGCATAGCTGGCTATTTCTGCTATTTGTGAGCTGTGTGATTTTAGTCAAGTCACTCTTCCCCTTTTGAGGTCTGTTTTCCTGTCAATTAAAGTTTTGGACCAGATTTCTCTAGTTATTATTTTAGCTCTAAATCCTACAGACTAGATTTTCACTAATGATTATTTCAGTTCTAAATTCTATGATCCTAAGGCAGTTTCTCTTACTCTGAATTCATATCCCATTACCAGTAATTGTATCCTTCTCTACCCATCCTACCCCTCCCAACCCTTGTGGGTGAAATCTGGACATGGTTTCTAATCTACAGAATACATCAATTTCTCTGGCAATTGGATCCCCTAAAGCTTCGTTCTCTGCGGCTATTCTTTTACTGTCTATTTTCTGATTTTGACTGCTTATCCCTTGCTCTAGACTCCTCTGACACCAAACTTTTCCTGTCTGTCAGGAAAGAAATCCATTTGTTACTTACTGATGTTGAAGTGTTCATCTTCTTTAACTTTCACACATCACCTTCCCCAGACTTATGGGTCTGTCTAGTAAATGGATCCTAGTCAGTCCTAGTCTGGTCTATCATGTTGTTGGTTGATTTATAAAATTAATATGAAATATCACAGGATATATGTTTATAAAAAGAAAGAAAATGATAAAAATCTCCCCATTCACTGCTTATACCTGGTAAAATATTTTTTTTCAAAATAAGCAGGGAACCCAGTGACACTTCATTATCTTCCTACCAGCCCAGTAATACCTCCTAGGAGCAAGATTCTAAATCTACAACATTTCTGCATAGTCTTATGCCATTTTAAAGGAATTCAATTTTGTTTTTGTTTTTCAGTCTTGGTTTGTGGTTTCATTGTTATAGGGAATCTTAACTATGGGAACTTAATCTACTCCTTAAAAGGAAAAATTAACATTCATGCCCCAAACTTCTTATGCTCAGAAAAGTTTAATTTCATTTAAACAAACATTTTAAATTACCATGAATATACACTAGACTAGTCTTGGAAATTAACAACAGTTAGATGATAATAATAATAATAACACATTTAGAGTTGCAAAGTAGAAAGATAATTGATTTTGGCTAAGAACATCTAGGTTCAAAACTAGACTCTGCCATTTATTACTTGGATAAATCAGTTAACTATTCATGGCCCAAATAGTCATCTGTGAAATGAGATTTATTTCTCACAGTGATTTATTTCTCTGGTTCCTTGCAATTTGAATCCTTTACCCTATATAGTATCTCAGGAATTGCTGTTACCTTAAGCAAATAATTTAATCTGTCTACTTAGTTTTGTGATCTTTAAAATGGAAGGATTTTCTAAGTGTTCTCTAAGACCTCTTCTTACTTGAACCTTTGATTCCAAATCCAGCATTCTTTCCACAAAATCATGGAACTTCTGTGAAAAAAGATGAGAAGAGTCACAGAATGCCTATACATAGCTAGCTGACCTGATTCACATCACCTCAGTCAGTTAGTCAACAAGTATTACATATGTGCATTCTGTTAATTGCTGGGGATATAAAGAAAAGCCATTTTGAGGGGATTCACTTTTGGTTTTGATCTAGATTTGTGGTTTCATTGTTATAGGGATTTTTAATAATGGAAACTCACTTCACTCCGCATGATGAAAAATGGTCATTTATGCCCCAAACTCCTTATACTTAGAAAACAGCCTATGACCTCAAGAAGCCCACTTTCTAATGAGGGAGATAACATGAAAATGACTTTTTATATTCAAGACACAAACAGGTAATATCAGAGGGAATGCACTATCTCCAGTACTACTACATTATCTATTGTACATGGGGTACATTATCCCCTGAAAGGGGGGATTAGTGATAATTATATCCTTAGCTCAAAGGGTTATTCTTTGTACAATTTAGTGTTTTATTATATGTTTTCTGATTCACATATTGGTTTATTTGCATGTTTTGCATATACAATAAAAATGTTATTTGAAAACAAAGAGTGATTTTTCTTTCTTTTACATAGCTCACAGTACCTTGCATTGTAATGGCACATAGTAGGCACAAAGTAAACTCTTACTAACTGATTA
This sequence comes from Monodelphis domestica, assembly GCF_027887165.1. Lineage (NCBI taxonomy): Eukaryota > Metazoa > Chordata > Mammalia > Didelphimorphia > Didelphidae > Monodelphis > Monodelphis domestica. The sequence continues at coordinate 550,401,426 of NC_077227.1, read as the reverse complement.
CACAAACCAATTGGGAAACAATATGACAGCATATATAAACTGATTTATCAACTACTATTGAATTTAGAATTGGTTCACTCATCTAGTTCAAACCTTCTCATTCAATAGAAGAGGAAACTGAAACAGAGAGAATAGAACTGTCCAAGGTCAAAGTGCTACTTAGTGTCAGAAGAAAGACTAGAACTCAATTCTTCTAATTCCCAATCTGTCTATTCTAGTCTTAATGAATAACTTCACTAAGAAAACTAAAATCCACGGATTGGAGGGAGGTCACCAGGAAAAGAAACCTCCTATGTTAAGTTCAAATAAAATAAGCAAATATGAAGTTAAATAGAATTGGCATTTAAACAATAAATAATAGGGTTCTTGGGTGGCACTGAATGAAAAGAGATCTAGAAATAACTATTGGGTTTGTTTTCTAAGGTGATCAGGGAAAAAGGAACAGAACCAACATGTTCTAAAATATTTATTGCAGCTCTTATTGTAGTAAAAGAACTGGAAAGAGAAGAGATGCCCATCAACTGAGGAATGACTAAACAAGTCTTGTAATATGATTGTGATGAAATACTATTGCTTTGTAAGAATGACAAGCAGGTTAACTTAAAAACACATGGAAGGACCTACATGAAATTATGAAGAGTGAAATGAGTAGAAATAAAGAGCACATTATATATAGTAACAGAAATATTGCTTAAAGAATGACTTGTGTATGTTCACCTCCAGAGAATAAATTGATAAATAGAAATAAGCAAGTCATATATATATATGTACAAATATATGATGTATCTTTTTAATTAACATTTGCTTGTTACATTAAAATATCTAAGTCAATAAGGTTAAGTGATTTACCCAGGACCATATAGCCAAAAAGTTCCTGAGGTCAGATTTAAGCTCAAGTCTTTCTGACATGAGCCCAGTAGTCCATCCACTATACCACCTAGCTACCCCAATCATAAAATAGAGAAAAAGAGAGTTCTGAGTATGTTCTATATTTGCATGATTCTAGTCCAGTTAATAATTTCATTCAGCCTCAATTTATTCATCAGGAACATTGGAATCATGACAATAAATACTTCTAAGGTTCTTGTGAGATCAAATACATTAACTACAAAGAATTTTGCAAACTTTAAAGCACTATATTAATTTTAGCTATGATGATAGCTAGGTGGTAAAGTGGATAGCGCATTGGGCTTGGAATCAGGAAGACTCATCTCCATGAGTTTGAATTCAGACTCAGACATTTACTAGTTATGTGACCCTGAGCAAGTCAAAGAACCCTACTTGGCTCAGTTTCTCATCTGCAAGATGAGCTAGAGAAAGAAATGTCAAACCACTCTGGCATCTTTGACAAAGACAATTCTAATGAGGTCATGGAGAATTGGATATGACTGAAAAACTACTGAACCCCCAAACAACAATAATGATGATAGTGGTGATTAAAACCACGGTAACACTCATTAACCATATTCTTGCTATTTAACTGAGCTTCTTTCTTTTCTAGGCATATAAGATGAAAATGCTTGATGGTGGCTTTTATTGTTCTTTGTGGCATGCCAGTAACACTGGCCAGTAGCCTGCTTAGGTTTATCAAGGTGTTTTCCTGAGAATTCTAGGAAAGACCCTAGAGACTATCAAGTCCAATTTTCTCATTGTTTTATACTGTAGTAAATTTAAATGACTTGTCTAAGGCTTGTATTTATTAAATGGAAAAGTAGTAAGTAGAGAACTGGTATATGAATCCAAGTCCTATGATTACAAGTAGAGTGCTTTTTCCAAGGATTACCTGAAATGCTCTATTCAAAGATTCTTAATGTTGGCTCTAACCTTATTGTTTTAAATATATATTTTGATAACTATTTCAGAGTAATTGACTGACTTTGTAATCCTATGTATTTTATTTTATAAAAGGACAGATTAAAACACTTGCCCTAATTGTTCAAAGTTCCAAATCTGTGTCAATCTGAAATTCAGAGAGTTTAAATGATTTGCTTATGGTCACAAAATAATAATTCAAAATATTAATTCAAAAATTGTGAAAAATAAAGATAATTTTATTTTCCATTTTCATGAATAGTTCTGTCCTCGGAATTGCAGATACAATTGCAAAGAAGAATTACTAACCAATTGCTTCTCTTTCTTTTAAAAAATATTATGTAACCAACAGGGCATAATATTAAAATCAACAGGGAATAAATGTTTAAAAGTTAAAATGTAAATATCTCGGTCTTAAAAAAAGATTTTTCAATGGCATTCTCCTTGCCTCTAGCTTGAATAAACTATAAACTCCTTAATTTGGCTTTAGGAGGCCTACATTTTATGGTTTTAGTCTAATTTTCCAGGTATATTTCACATTATTTTCTTTCGTGCATACAATGGGCTAGCCAGAACATCTTATTTGCTATTTTCTTAAAAGAAAAATACAATCTCCCTTTCTGTGCTTTTGTGTGGGAAGTTCCCTGTATTTGGAGTGTACTCTGCTCACATTTCATTGAAGAATTTCTAAATTCCTTTAAGGTACTATTCAATCATATTATCATTTATGAGACATATTTATGAGACCAGTCCTCCAGTTGCTGCTGTCCTCTCTACCCTCAATGTAAACAAATTCATATTTTTTGTTTTTGTTTTGTCTTGATGTCCCCATTTTGTTCTTTGCTCTGCCTTTCTATTTTCTATTTCTATTTTCCTTTAAGTCTGAACTAAAATCCCACCCACTAAAAGAAGTCTTCCCTAACTCCTCAATAATTCCTGTGCTTTCTTCTTTCAATTAATTCCTGTTTATCCTGTGTATAGCTTGGTTAGACATCAAAGAAGCTAAGGTCATCCACTGCATCTTGAGATATCACCAGTCATCTTAAATGACTCTGAAAGAGAGAGGGAGGCTTAAGACCATGTAATTCTGTCTCACTTAAATCCAATTATGTGCAAGTCAAAAGATATCAGTGTCATGTCATTTTGGTCTTCTTTGAGCATGAAGGACAAGAACCAACCAATTTATCCTGTATGTACCTTGCTTTGTATATATTGTTTGATTATTTTCTCTCCTATTAGAGTGTAAGTACCTTGAGCATAGAGACCATATCTTATCCCTTTTTAAAATATCCTCATTGCTTAGCAAAGTGCCAGGCACATAGTAGGTGATTAATAAATATTTATTTAATTGAATTATTTTTCCTTAGCAAGTTCTTGAGGACAAAAGTTGTTTCATTTTTATTTATGAGCTTTAATGTCTTAAGAATAGTGGACACTTAATAGAAGATTGTTATTTGATACCACCCTTTACTCTTAATTTTTTAAGTAATCCTTACGCTATCTCTTACTGGGCTGTTGTGAGCAAAGCACTTTGTAAACCTTCAAGTGCTATTTAAATATAAAATTCATTTTAAGAGAATTTTTCACTTTGAAAACAAATTATTTTCTCACTTTCTTGCTTTGTCTTCAAATATTAATAAAGCTGTTGTGGCTTCATTCATTCATTCATTCATTTATTCATTCTTTCAATAAAATACCTCTGCAAAATACAGACACACTGAGGGTTTAGGCAACTGTCCTCTGAACCAGGACAAATGAATATAAGTGTTACATCTCTAGATTCAGCCCAGTATTTTCTTTTTAAGACGGACATATCAGTTTGTCATTCATTTTTATTTTTAGGCTTAGGGAAATGCAATTCACTATTATTTTCTATGGACAAAACCAAGTGATACCCCTTTGTATTTTACTCCACTCACTTGAAAACCAACCTTAAATCTTGCAAATATATTTCTTGCGCCTAGTATATTTAGCACAGGACCATGTGTGAAGTAGATACTTAACAAATACTGGTTTGATTGAATAAATCAACATTTTTATTGATCAAAACAATACCTTTAGTAAATTTTGACATAAAAGACCATGGCAATTAAAATAACAGTGTAGCACTATTGAAAAATAAGTATTTCTGACTGCAATGGGTTGCTTAATTCTGAAAAGATACAAAGATTGGTGCATGAGACACTATGTTCCACCAGGTTTACCATGACTCTAAAAATTCATCTAAGAAAATTAGTCAAACCATTTATATGGAGTAAGGGGATAATTTACTTTCTCCGTATAAAATTTTATTTATTAATTTATATACCAAAAGGGCTATAAACCTGTGCATACCCTTTGATCTTATAATGATATGATCCAACTGTTGAGTCTGTATCCCAAAGAGATGATGAAAAAGGGGAAAGGACTTACTTGTTCAAAAAATATTTATAGCAGTTCTTTTTGTAGTACCAAAGAATTGGAAGTTGAGGGGACGTCTCTCAATTGGAGATTGGCTGAACAAATTGTGGTTCATGTTGGTGATGAAATACTATTGGGCTATATGAAGTGATAAGCAAGATAATTTCAAAAAAAGCTGGGAAGATCTGCAAGAACTAATGCAGAGTGAAATAAGCAGAACCAGAAGGAGAACATTGTACACAGTATCAGCAATACTGTATGATAATCAACTGTGAAAAATTGACTACTCTCCATGGTTCAATGATCTGTGACAATTCCAAACGATTTATTATGGGGAATGCTATCCACCTTCAGAGAAAGAACTGTTGGAGTTGAATGAATGCAGATCAAAGCATATTATGTTTCATATCAGTATATTTATGATTTTATTTTGGGGTTTTGGTTTTGAATGAGTGTGACCTTACAGCAATGACTAACATTTAAAGGTGTTTTGCATTATACTAAAAATAAAATAAAAATTTATTACTTTAGAAGTTACAAAATATAAAAAACATTGGTAGTGAAAAAAATTGCTGAAAACAAGAAACTTCCCAGAAGCTGTAATTGGGTAACATGGATTTTGATATTTCAGGTCAAAACATATGAAATGTCTAATTAATTAACTCAATTGTTCATTGTGGTCCTGAATGATTAGTAATTCTCTCTGGGCTATGGGTGGAGACATAAACTAAAGGTTGACTCAGATGAGGTCTCAGGCTCTCACTCTTCCCAAGTACTTTTACACACAAACTATAATGATCCTGAGTTGACAATTTGGTGTTTTGTTTTCCTTTCCCAAATGGTTGCTGTGTCATTTTCAGCCACAGAAACACATTTTAAAGGTCAATGTCACAGCAATCAGGCCTCAGAAGGTTGAATACTATAAGCAAAGGAACATCTTCAAAGCTGATGTCAGAATGTCTGGGGAAAGGGCTGTGCAGAAGAGGAGAGACAATGGTGCCGGGAAGGTGATTAGCAGACCCTTCTAAACAGAGTTCATTAAAGCCTCAGAGGCTGTCAGCTGTCAGCTTGGCTGGCAGCAAGGTTAGTGACCAAGCAAGCCCTGAAGCAGAATGGGAGCATGGAATATTAGAAAGATAATAAGAAGATGTCATTTATCCCAAAAGACTAGTTCTTTTCTTATAACCTCAAATTCTACCTTCCGCTTTATTTGTTTTTATTTTTAACTTTTGTTGTTTACTTTTAGCACATTTCTACCTGGAGAAAAAAAATAAGGAGGCGCTTAACCAGTTTCCTTTTCATCTTTATCTCTAAGAAACATCAGCATATCCACTCATTCATCAACCATTAAGGGCTTTCTTTAGGCCAAGAAGCTTTAAAAAAGGTGCGGTATTGGAGTATCTCTCTCTCTTTCTCTCTCTCTCTCTCTCTCTCTCTCTCTCTCTCTCTCTCTCTCTCTCTCTCTCTCTCTCTCTCTCTCTTTCTCTCTCCCTCCTCTATCACCATATTTCCTCCTCTTCCCTTCCCTTCCCTCCCTCCTCCTCCTCCTCCTCCTCTCCTTCCCTCCTCTTCCCTTCCGTCTCCTCCGCTCCCCTCTCCAACCCTTCCCTCTCCTCTCCTCTTCTTTCCTCTTTGTCCTCTCCTCTTCTCTCTCCGCTTCCTCTATTTTTATTACATAAATTATATTTGTTTATAAGTTTGGGAACAATTTACTAAAAATCAGCCATGTTCCAAAGTAACTGGTCTGCCTCAGTAATGTGTGGGACATTTCTCCCTTCCTTAACCAGAGGTTTTTAAACACAAACTGGATGACCATTCATCCTGCAATGGATAGGCTTTGAGGGTCCTTCAAATTCTCCAATTCTGTAGTCTTATGGAATTCTATGTTGTGTCTCCATAGATGTTTTATTTTAGCTTTTAAAAGTGTCTTTTTTTGCTATAAGTACTTTTTATGAATTTCAAACTATACTATTGCTTAAAAAGGTCTTCTTTTCTAATAAAAAGCAATTACATTTTTAGTTTTTTTACGTGATGATTTTTTGACAATTTATTCTTCTTTGTAACAAATTTCAAATGGCAATTCATTAGTAAAATTCTTCTGGAAGGATTTCTTCTATTTTAGAATTTTAGTAACATGTTCTTTTATGATGGATGTAGCAATAAGTAGTAGAAAGAACCCAAAATGTGGAGTTGGGAGAGACAGAGGTTCAAATTCTTGCTTCTTATTTGAGGAAAATTTTTGTTTAGATATCTAAGAACACCTATTTCAAAACACAATATAAATTTAACATTTTTAAATTGATTTTCTGATTTTAGGTGTCCTAACTTTAACTTCATTAATAATTATTTTTATCTGAATCACGCTATTTTTTGAGTGAACATAAGTCCTTTTCATCTCTCATTTCTAATTTTAAAAAATCAAGTTTATTAATTAACCTGTTTAAGAAATCTGAGCTTAATGACCTGGAATATTAATACAAGCCATAGCAACACCAACTTACTTAAAAAAGCATCATTTGTATATTACCACTATTAAATATAAAGATTGTTTTTATGTCTGTATTTTCTTTAATTGCATTTGAAAGACTGTTCTAGAACACTATAACCAATATGCACTCAAATGCCACTTGAAGGCTTTTACTAAGTGGAAATTGATAAAAAGTCAAGTCCATCAAGCCTAACTAAGAGAATTCAGTTATTGAAGTACTCACAAGAATCATAGAATGAATGACTAAAAAAATAGATCTGGCACCTGAAGAGATAATTCAGTTCAACCTTTTAGATCTGAAGAGGACAGTGAGGTTTAGGGAAGACTTGGCCAGACTTTTATAGGGTTCAAGTGTTAGTAACTCTGGGACTAAAATTTGAGTGTTCTAACATTTATGACAATGCTATCTCCTACTATAGGAGAGAAACCCTCAACCTGCAGAAAATGTGGCTTTTGCCATGTGATGGTCTGCCTAAAATTATAGTAAATGTCTCTTTTTCCTGAGCTCTAAGCTATGGGAGTTGAAACAGATGATCTCTCTCAAAGGCTTCTTCCTATGTATATCTTATAAGTTTAACTCAGATTTAGAAGACTCCTTAAAGATACAATTGCTGAGGAAGAATGAGAGGCCTTTCCCCTCTTAAACTTTGTATAAGTCTGTTAATTAGACATCAGCCCAGAGATAGATAATTGGATAAAAAATTACATTCCTAAATCTTGAGTTTAATTATGACCCAGGATAGTTATGACTATATGGTCTCCTTAAGGCAAGTAGCTGGTGACCTCAGGATAGATGCCCCAGGGAGTCACAATTATAATTGGTCAGTGGAAATATAGTGAAGAACAGGGAAAGCACCAAAAAGAGAGATCAATTTGAAGGGAGGAGAAATAGTCCTTTATGGAACTGCTATGAGAGAAACTCACAATTCCCTGATCTTGTAATAAACCCATTAGAGAAAAAGGTTTAAATAGTCACACCAGGGTTTTGTAGTTGGCTGGAATGAGGAGGGGAAAGAGTTCTTTTTGATAAGACTGTAATTTCACACTACTGAGTGGGTGAAAACCACTCTAAAATGTTCTCACACCTTTACTTCTCAATCTTTTCTACCCACTCTGCCTCCCCTTCTCATCCTTTCTCTTCCAAGTTTTTCTTCTTCTCTCCTTGAGGAAGTTTGAATGAGAGTAGGAGGAGAACAGCAAGGAGCTATTGAAGGTTCCTTTCCTCCCATTTTCCACTTGGAGTCACATAGACAGACTATAGTGTAAGTGACTAGAGAAGAGGAGGAGTAGATGCTATAACTAATACCCCTGACCTAGTAAGGATTATATTTTGAGGAAATACAGTTACCTGGCACTCACTTGGGGCAACAGATATTACTTAGATCCTGGGCAGAAGAAACAATGAAAGTTATCAAAAGTAAAATGGGTTCTCTTGGGATATCATGGAGAGGTTAGTGGACTACTTGCTGGAGATATGGTAGAGGGGATTTCTATTCAGATACAGGCTGAACAATATGAACTTGGAGAACCCTTCCAGCTCTGAGATCCTGTGATTTCAGAGTAATTCAGGCATGCAATGATGATGACAATTATCTTCTTATGGGACCTACAATGGCTTCCTGACATTGTTCTGGCCACCTCTACCTTGTTTCTTGACCTTTTCTTATACTTGTGTTTTAGACTGATTCTATATACTTGTGTTTAGTCAGTTTTTAATTCACAGTTTTTAATAATCTGGATTAATGTGGTTAAAATTTCATTTTCTTGATGGAATTATACTAGAAGATCTCAAAGGGGCCATCTGAAATATTATTAATAATAATAATTTTATATCATTGTAAGATTTGTGAAGTGCCTTACATATATCTTCTTATTTAATCCTCACAACAATCCTATGAGGTAGATGTTATTATTATCCCCAGTTTTTACAGACACAGAAACTGAGGGTGAGATGCTAAGTGATATGCTTATGATAAAAAAGTAACTTCCTCAGTCACAATTCAATTTCAAGTCTTACCTTCTCCTGTAGCTAACATTCTATCCATTCTGTAATCTAGCTGCCACTTTATTTTATAGTTCCAGAAACAGAAGTCAAAAGAAGTGATATAACTCATTTAAGGCCACTCAATTATTAAATGACAGAGATGGAATTCGAATCCAGGTACTCTGACACCCACACAGTGGCTTCTTTCATGCCACTGTACTGTCTCTCACTATAATACATTGCCTGTCACAAGTGGCAGACAACACAAATTCCTTCCCTAAAGCAGATGGCAAATGTACTTGTCAGTTAGCACAATCTGGGATTCCAGAAACAGTTAAAGATTTTGACACATTCCTCTGAAAGAAACTTCAGAAGCAACAGGTAAATAGGAACTAATTCCACTTTGGGAGAAATGAAAAGAAGCTAGCAAAATCTGGTTGCCTCCATCTGACTTTTGCTTACTCTTTATAGACATTTTTGTTTAAAAGTAATGAATAGCTAAAACAAAGACCTTTGGTATTCTATTCAAAGTTTAGTGGGTTGGCTGAATTGAGAATTTATTTAAGTTCCTTTCTGTCTTTAGTCACATCTGCCAAAAGGATAGCTTGTTACAATTTATTATACTATTTGATCAATACATCATGATCATGATGTCATCATCATGATCAAAAAGATTTAGAATCACAGACTCTCTGAGTTGGTAAGGACATGTGTGGTCATTGAGTATAGGGCATATATGAGCAGAAATCTCTTTGATGATATAACTGAAAAGTATTCACCCAGCCTCTTCTTAAAGATCCAGTGATGGAAGTCATCAATTCTTAAAGGTTACATAAATGCCAATTATTATGATTTCAAATTGTTTCACATGTACTTGTATATATTCCTTATCTACAAATACTATAATAACTTCAATGTAGGTAGAGAACATCTTTTAAATTCCAAGAGGTTAGGGAACTTGTCTCAAATTTCTCTCAAATTACCTTATTTCTATTAAGGATACCAACATCCTTCTAGTCATTCACATAACTGATCTTCTAGTTATTCTTATTCCATCACTCCCTACCCTACATCCAATCAGTTCCCAAGTCAGGATGATCTTGCTTCCTTAAAAATTATTCTCTCTGATTCCTTATTTCCGTACTGATATCTTTAAGACAAAGAGTTGATATTATTTTTTTTAATCTTCAATGGATCCCCATTGCCTGTAGAGGAAAAAACCAATCTTTTAGTACTTCATTTAAAGCCTTACAATCTGGCTTCCATCTATCTTTCCAGTCTTAGTTTGTCTCATTCCCTTTTATACATAAAATATACCTATGGGATGGGTCCATTAGTTGTTTCCATGCATGACATTCTTTCTTCTGCTGCTATTTCTTTGAACAAGTTGTATCTCATGTTTAAAATGTACCTCTTTTACCATGTTTTATATAAAGGCTTTTCTGATTCTCTATTCCCATTTGGTTGTTCTATTGTACATATGGTTTTGGAGGTCACAGTATACTTCTTTGCATTTGGAAGCAAAAAATGCCAGCAACTCTTTGACATGAATTTGACATGCCACCAGACATGACAGCCCTGTTATGTCTTAAAAAAATAAACCCTTAAATTTATTTAGTTACAAATTCAGAAAAGTTTACATATTTCAAAAGCTTCCCTTGTTTCTTTTTCTAACATATAAAATATTAACTAGAATCATATCTCATATAATTTCTCTCTAAGTTTATGTTTATTTCATTTTATATAATAAATGTATACCTAAAAAGTTTGATGCATCTAATTATATTTGGGGACATTTTGTCAATGTTATTATTTATCTTTATCTTTAATTGAAAATAGCCAGCAATTTTTGAGTTTTAAAGTTTCTTTTGTCTTTTTCACTTTTTGGGGGGTTTAATAGTACATACTCTATAACCCAATACATAAATGTACTGGGTCCATTCTTACTTAAGTTAAAAGATCCTGGCAAATAACCTTTTTGTAAAGTGAAGACTTATTTAATTAGAAGTCACCTACTAAGTTCATCTGTTTTTATGAATTAAAATTTTCAATGCACATATATTGATTCAAACATTTGAAAGATGATATATCAATTTATTTATACTAAGTAAAATTTGTCTTTTTCCAGATTTCCGGATAGTTCTGAAGACTGAAGAGGATCCAGTACATTAAAGTCATGTATTTTGGAGATTTTTCTATGAATTTTTATAACTATTAAGATTTTTAAACAATTGAAATCACCTTAAATTATTTCAATTTATATAGATTTGAGTATTAGCATTTGAATTGAGATATATTACTTTAGAATATAATAGTAAATTCCACATATCAGTAAATTCTGTATCAAAATATACTAGTAATAATAGCAGCATATAGATGTTTCACATGTAACTGACTTTTAAACAATTTGATATAGAGCAGATATCATTTAGCATTTGTGGTACTGTGGTCAGCCTCAGTCATGGGGCAGAGGGAGAGTTAGGGAGAACAGTGTGAAGTGGTCTTATCCAGGGACATATTAAGTTTTGGTGAAGGAGATGAAGAAATGGGGCTCACTCATTCATTTTCCATCAGTTTACAGGGTAAAACTGTAAATTGAATATCAAGTCAATACAACAAACATTTATTGAATTGTCCATTTTCTGAAAAACTCTATGCTAAGCATTGAGAAAAATACCAAAAGGAAAAAAAATAAGATTGACTTTTTGCTCTAAATCAAGGAGATTTGTCAGTCACCAGTATTTCTTGGTCTTCTCATTTTAAAAGAATTATAGATTTTTTATCTCAATTTATCCATATTTACAATATTGTGGACAAGAAGTTTGTCCATTATACATCTGAAAACATACTTGTAATAAGAGTTCACTAAACATGTCTTCAACTTCTACTTCTGGGCATTTTGTTTTTGAATAGGTCAAATTATGATGACTTTTTCCCCCTTCCTCCCTCATATGTTGATCCTAAGTCTGTTCCTTTATAGCTTCTGATCATTGGCCTTGGCTCTGCTCTCTGGGGGCTTAGCAGAACATATATAATTTATTCTTGTTTTTCTTACTAAAATTCAAGTTTCTGGAAGCAAACTACTGTTTCTTTCTTGTCTTTCTGTCCTTGCAAACTAGAAGCAGCATTTGCAGAGCAGATAGAGATCCAGCCTTAAATATAGGAAGTTTTCAGTCCCTACCTTTGACTCATACTGACTGTGTGACACTGGCCAGTTCATTTTACTTTTCAGTGCTTTTGACAACTCAGCAACACTAAAAGTTGTAGTAAAAGTGCTAATCTTCTTTGGGAACAATGGTTTCTTTATTATGTAGTTCCCTAGATCAATGAAATCATAGAACAAATACTTATCCCTATTTTCAGCATTTTGCATAGAACCAGGTAAATAACACATACTTCTTAGTCAACTGATTTTAAAGGACAGCTCTTTAAGAAACTGAAGAAATCTATTTTGCCTTTCCCTTCACAAAGGGAAGAACAAAGTTTTCTCTTCTCCATTGTAAACATCCTCAGTTTTCCAACTTATGTCATGTGTTTTCTAATATGCTCAACATCCTTGATGTCTGCTTCTGGTTATATTCTTTCTAAAATGTGGTTGTAAGAAATGATCACAATATTCCAGGAGGAATCTGATTAGGGAAGAGAACTCTAAGGCTGCTCCATTTTTTTTTCAATTCTGGGGAAGATCTCATTATCTATTTTGGCTTCTATATTTCACAATTAACTCATATTTAGTTTGCAATGCACTGAAGCCCCCAAGTCTTTTTCACATGAGTCATAAGTATAGCTACAACTTTACAAACAGAATTGTCACCCTTTTTATTATTGGGCAGGATTCAATTTCTTTTGTCATATACAGTTATGAAGCCAATGGGAGAATTGAAAAGAATAGCCAAGCCAAGCAGTTAATACTTAAAGGAAAAGAAAGTAATGCTATCAAGTATTTGAAAAGAAGCTAAAGATGAATTAGGTTTACAAATGGCCTGGAACAATATGTGAAAAAACAATTAATCAATATTAAGATGCATGTTACTCAGCACACTCGTAAAGTGCCATTCAACATGCAGACATACATAAATCAAATACATTATTATCTAATAGTTATGCCAAAATATGCTTGCAGCTCTAGGTTTTCAAAAGGCCATAACAAGCAAATTCATAATTTTTAGTAGAGATGTCACCTTATCTTTATAAAATAGCTTTTATGGAAGGAGGCATTTTATTGGCAAAGGATCTACATACTGAGTTTATTTACTTACTGATTAGATTTATAAAAGATATACCCATCATTAGCCTCTGGGCATAGGGACATAAAACTGACAAATAATATTAGTCACTAAGTATGAAACTAAAGCTTAGCTCAAGTGAAAATGAAGTCAAATGAAAAAAGCCTTAAGATGTCTACCACTCAGCCTCCAATGGCAGTTCAGAAACGTGGGACTGTGTAGCAAAACCTAGCCAGTTCTCCTTTGGTGTCCTTCTCTCGGGAAAGTTTGGCATCTTACTCTGTGGCCTTTTAACATCAATAGAAGAAGCAACTTAGACAATGTCAGGAGACTAACAGGATTACACCGATCATAGAATAAGTCCAGGAAATGGACCCAGAAATGTATGCTGATACATATATCTCCATACGTATATAAATATAACTCTCTCTCTCCCTCTCTGTCTCTCTCTGTCTCTGTCTCTGTCTCTGTCTCTTTCTCTCTCTCTCTCTCTCTCTCTCTCTCTCTCTCTCTCTCTCTCTCTCTCTATCTATCTCTCTCTCTCTCTCTTTCTCTCTCTCTCTCTCTTTCTCTCTCTCTCTCTCTCTCTCTCTCTCTCTCTCTCTCTCTCTCTCTCTCTCTCTCTCTCTCTCTGTCTCTCTCTCTCTCTCTCTCTGATTGTAAATTGCTTTTAGTATTACATACTTAAAAATGGAAATGAAGGTACCTGGTCTGGGATGCAAGGATCTAGGTTTGAAGCCCAGCTCCATTAGTGACTAACTCTCTATATGCTCTGGCGGAAATCACTGTTGGGGGAATCTCATTTCCTTCAGCATCCTTAGATGTAAAATTATGGGGTTGAATTAAATGAACCCTTTTTAGCTCCAAATTCCAATGTCCAAAGCCAAAGAATGTTAGAGCAGGAAGGGACATTAGAGATCCTTTAATCCATGCCCTTCCTTTCATGGGTAAAGCAGCTAAGGGTTAAGAGTCCTTAAGCAAGTTATTTAAAGTTCCACAGACAGTAAATGGCAAAGCCATTCTTTGTATCTAAAAATCATGGCCAGTGCTCTTCTTGAACCACTACAATTAAACTAATATCTTTCATGTCTTTAAAATCATGTTTCGTTTAGTCCTTTATTTTCAAGCTTAGTCTAAGGTAGTTATCAACCTTTTTGGGTTTCAGGATCCTTTAACACATTTAAAATTATTGATAATACTAATTGATAATGCCCACTTCCCTGAATATCTTTTGTTTACATGGGCTATATGTATCAATATTTACCTTATAAAAATTAAAGGAAAGAAGGAGAAGGGAGCAAGCATTTATTAAATGACTACAATGTGCCAGGCACTTTTCTAAGTGTTTACAAAATTACTTCACTTGCTATTATAACCTCCGTGGAGGACAGATGTTAAAATTATCCCCATTTGTTGTTATGGAAACTGAGGCTGACAGAAGTTAAATCACTTGCTTAGAGTGACATAACTACTAAATATCTCAGGTAGTATTTGAACTCAGATCTTCCTGAATGGACCAAATTAAAATCTTTTCATATTATTATGAAACTAATTTTGACTTTGAAGACTGTCTAGGACTGCCAATGGTCCCTAGACCAAAATTTAAGAAATGCTGGTTTAAAATGACATTTGGAAAGGCCAGGAGATTTGAAATAGAATGGCAAGGTATTTTCATGTGTTTTTCTCTTAATTTGGTCTCCAATACCAGGAAAGCCAGAAGCTTTTTTCTCTTTGTCTAGGATAATGACAAAACACTGGCATAAATGATGCCAGGTGACTTAGCAGGTAATTTTTTAAATGAGAGAAAATCCTAATGCAATAGTAAAATCAGATGGTTTTCTAAAGCATGAAGTATGGTAGCAAGATCCATATACAGAGAATGCCAAATATGACTATTCACTAGTTGAAGAATTATGGAGTATATCCAATAACTTGAGTTTCATTTCTGTCTCAGACATTTATTAACTGTGTGACCCTGGGCAAGTCTCTCATTTGTAAAATAGGGATAATAATAGATCCAATATTCAATTGAAAATTCAATATTAGAATCAAAAGAGACAATATGAGCAAAGTCTGTTGCAAAACTTAAATGCTTTGTAAATGTTAACTATTGTTAATAATAATGCTAATTGTTGAGGGAACAAAGAATTGATAAACTAATTAGGGCAGTTAGGTGACTCTGAGGATAGAGTATCAGGCCTGAAATCAGGAAAACCTGAGTGCAAATCCAGCCTTAGACTAATTGTTGTGAATTTTAGATTTTCTCCATTTTGCTTAGTCTAGCACCCAGGAATGTATACACTCACACTTAAGGATTAAGTGTCCGGGAGGAAGGCCTATGACTGGCATGTGCTAGCAAGTGACAAATCAGAAAAAACTGACTGACTCGTGGGCTGTCCTAAGCCAAGCTTAAGCCACCATTGGCACATGTGAGACACAGGAAGTGATGTGAAGAATTGCCTTTATATTTTGCATCACTTCCTGTGGGGAGGAGCTTTGGCAGAGCTTACACTGGAACTTGAGCCTGGGGGAGCTCCTCAGAAAGCTTCTTTGAGATGGTCACATGGTGAGTGATAAGATTGACTCCCTTTTTCCCTTGGCTTTCTGGGGAGACCCCATTGGCCAAGGCCTCTGAACTGCTGCCTGGCTCAGCCTGGAATGGAGCAGTTTAGATTCTCTTTTCTTCTCTCTCTCTCATTCTTAATTTCTTTCTTCCATTGTAAATAAACCATCATAAAATTCCATTCTGAC